>NC_090442.1:6969696-7272727 GCF_031143425.1 Pleurodeles waltl | reverse complement strand
GCCTCTGGAAATGCTTTGTTGGGCACAGAGGTGCCCAATTCTGCATAAGCCAGTCTACACCGGTTCAGGGACCCCTTAGCCCCTGCTCTGGTGCGAAACTGGACAAAGGAAAGGGGAGTGACCACTCCCCTGACCTGCACCTCCCCTGGGAGGTGTCCAGAGCTCCTCCAGTGTGCTCCAGACCTCTGCCATCTTGGAAACAGAGGTGCTGCTGGCACACTGGACTGCTCTGAGTGGCCAGTGCCACCAGGTGACGTCAGAGACTCCTTGTGATAGGCTCCTTCAGGTGTTGCTAGCCTATCCTCTCTCCTAGGTAGCCAAACCCTCTTTTCTGGCTATTTAGGGTCTCTGTCTCTGGGGAAACTTTAGATAACGAATGCAAGAGCTCATCCGAGTTCCTCTGCATCTCCCTCTTCACCTTCTGATAAGGAATCGACTGCTGACCGCGCTGGAAGCCTGCAAACCTGCAACATAGTAGCAAAGACGACTACTGCAACTCTGTAACGCTGATCCTGCCGCCTTCTCGACTGTTTTCCTGCTTGTGCATGCTGTGGGGGTAGCCTGCCTCCTCTCTGCACCAGAAGCCCCGATGAAATTTCCCGTGGGTCGACGGAATCTTCCCCCTGCAACCGCAGGCACCAAAAAGCTGCATTACCGGTCCCTTGGGTCTCCTCTCAGCACGACGAGCGAGGTCCCTCGAATCCAGCGACGCCGTCCAAGTGACCCCCACAGTCCAGTGACTCTTCAGCCCAAGTTTGGTGGAGGTAAGTCCTTGCCTCACCTCGCTGGGCTGCATTGCTGGGAACCGCGACTTTGCAGCTACTCCGGCCCCTGTGCACTTCCGGCGGAAATCCTTTGTGCACAGCCAAGCCTGGGTCCACGGCACTCTAACCTGCATTGCACGACTTTCTAAGTTGGTCTCCGGCGACGTGGGACTCCATTGTGCAACTTCGGCAAGCACTGTTTCACGCATCCTCGTAGTGCCTGTTTCTGGCACTTCTCCAGGTGCTACCTGCTTCAGTGAGGGCTCTTTGTCTTGCTCGACGTCCCCTCTCTCTTCAGGTCCAATTTGCGACCTCCTGGTCCCTCCTGGGCCCCAGCAGCGTCCAAAAACGCCAAACGCACGATTTGCAGCTAGCAAGGCTTGTTGGCATTCTTTCGGCGGGAAAACACTTCTGCACGACTCTCCAGGGTGAGCGAGATCCGTCCACCAAAGGGGAAGTCTCTAGCCCTTTTCGTTCCTGCAGAAACCTCAGCTTCTTCTGTCCAGTCGAAGCTTCTTTGCACCCGCAGCTGGCATTTCCTGGGCATCTGCCCATCTCCGACTTGCTTGTGACTTTTGGACTTGGTCCCCTTGTTCCACAGGTACCCTAGATTGGAAATCCACAGTTGTTGCATTGCTGGTTTGTGTCTTTCCTGCATTATTCCTCTAACACGACTATTTTGTCCTTAGGGGAACTTTAGTGCACTTTGCACTCACTTTTCAGGGTCTTGGGGAGGGTTATTTTTCTAACTCTCACTATTTTCTAATAGTCCCAGCGACCCTCTACAAGGTCACATAGGTTTGGGGTCCATTTGTGGTTCGCATTCCACTTTTGGAGTATATGGTTTGTGTTGCCCCTATCCCTATGTTTCCCCATTGCATCCTATTGTAACTATACATTGTTTGCACTGTTTTCTAAGACTATACTGCATATTTTTGCTATTGTGTATATATATCTTGTGTATATTTCCTATCCTCTCACTGAGGGTACACTCTAAGATACTTTGGCATATTGTCATAAAAATAAAGTACCTTTATTTTTAGTATAACTGTGTATTGTGTTTTCTTATGATATTGTGCATATGACACTAAGTGGTACTGTAGTAGCTTCACACGTCTCCTAGTTCAGCCTGAGCTGCTCTGCTAAGCTACCATTATCTATCAGCCTAAGCTGCTAGACACCCTATACACTAATAAGGGATAACTGGGCCTGGTGCAAGGTGCAAGTACCCCTTGGTACTCACTACAAGCCAGTCCAGCCTCCTACATTGGTTGTGCAGTGGTGGGATAAGTGCTTGAGACTACTTTCCACTCTTGTCATTGTACTTTTCATAAGAGAAAAATATACAAAACAAGGTCAGTGTATATACACATAGCCAAAAAGTTTTGCATTTCCTCTTTTCACTCTTTTCTAAAGTGCTGAAAAGTACTTCTAAACTTTCAAAAAGTTCTTAAAAGTTTAAAAAGTTTTTTTCTGTCTTTCCAAAAAGTTCTGAAAACTTTTTTCTCTTTTTCTATCACTTTAACTCTCTCTAAAAAATGTCTGGCACAGGCCAAAGTGTTGATCTGTCCAAACTTGCATATGACAACCTTAGCTGGAAAAGAGCAAGGAGTCTCTGTATAGAGAGAGGTTTGAGTGTAGGGAAGAATCCTTCCTTGGAACTGTTACTTAACATGCTTAGAGAACAGGATAAGGCCATAGGTGCCCCATCTGTTGAAAAAGTACCTAATAGTTCCCAATCTGATTCAGGGACTCCCCCAGGAAAAGATTCAGGAAAGAAACTTCCTAGCCTGCCCATTACTAGACAATCTAGCATAGATGGTAATGATGATGAGCCACACCAAATAAATAGTGTTGTCTCACATCATAGCAAAAGCATTTATTCTCACCATACTGGTAGTAATGTTTCTGTAAACCAAGCTGTTAGGGTGGCTTCTGTAAGGGACAGGTCTCCTTCTGTTCATTCCCATCATAGCTCTGTTTCTAGAAATGTCCCTCCCACCAACCCTGATGACAGAATGTTAGAGAGGGAACTCAATAAGTTGAGGGTGGAACAAACCAGACTGAAGCTTAAAAAGCAACAGCTGGATTTGGATAGACAGTCTTTTGAATTAGAGAAGGAAAGACAGAAGTTGGGTTTAGATACCCATGGTGGCAGCAGCAGTATTCCCCATAGTCATCCTGCAAAAGAGCATGATTCCAGGAATCTGCACAAGATAGTTCCCCCTTATAAGGAGGGGGATGACATTAACAAGTGGTTTGCTGCACTTGAGAGGGCCTGTGTTGTACAGGATGTCCCTCAAAGGCAGTGGGCTGCTATCCTATGGTTATCATTTAGTGGAAAAGGTAGGGATAGGCTCCTTACTGTGAAAGAAAATGATGCTAATAATTTCCAAGTTCTTAAGAATGCACTCCTGGATGGTTATGGCTTAACCACTGAACAGTACAGGATAAAGTTCAGAGAGACCAAAAAGGAGTCTTCACAAGACTGGGTTGATTTCATTGACCAGGCAGTGAAGGCCTTGGAGGGGTGGTTACATGGCAGTAAAGTTACTGATTATGACAGCCTGTATAACTTGATCCTGAGAGAGCATATTCTTAATAATTGTGTGTCTGATTTGTTGCACCAGTACTTGGTGGACTCTGATCTGACCTCTCCCCAAGAATTGGGAAAGAAGGCAGACAAATGGGTCAGAACAAGAGTGAACAGAAAAGTTCATACAGGGGGTGACAAAGATGGCAACAAAAAGAAGGATGGTAAGTCTTCTGACAAGGGTGGGGACAAATCTAAAAATGAGTCTTCATCAGGCCCACAAAAACACTCTGGTGGGGGTGGTGGGTCCAAATCCTCTTTTAGTCAGAACAAGGAAAAGAAACCATGGTGCTATTTATGTAAAATAAAAGGCCATTGGACAACAGATCCCAGTTGTCCAAAGAAAGGCACCACAGCTCCTACCACTACAACCCCTACTGCTACACCTAGTGTCCCTACTAATAGCAGTAGTGGTGGGAGCAAACCTACTAATAGCCAATCCAAGGGAGTAGCTGGGCTCACTTTTGGTAATTTAGTTGGGGTTGGTCTGATTAGGGAGACCACAGAGGCTACTTTAGTCTCTGAAGGGGCTATTGATTTAGCCACTTTGGTTGCTTGCCCCCATAACTTGGAGAAGTACAAGCAACTAACCCTAATAAATGGTGTTGAGGTCCAGGCCTACAGGGACACAGGTGCCAGTGTCACAATGGTGATTGAGAAACTGGTGCACCCTGAACAACACATACTTGGACACCAGTACCAAGTAACCGATGCTCACAACATAACACAAAGCCACCCCATGGCTGTTGTAAATCTCAACTGGGGGGGGGTAACTGGTCCAAAGAAAGTTGTGGTAGCTTCAGATTTACCTGTAGACTGTCTATTATGGAATTATTTGGAGACATCAGCTTGGTCAGATGTGGAGTTGGAGGCCCATGCAGCAATGCTGGGCATCCCAGGGCATATTTTTGCTTTGACAAGGGCTCAGGCCAAAAAGCAAAAAGGACAGGGAAGCTTGGATCCTGGAACAATGGACCAAGTGCTCCCTAAAGCTAGGGCTAGTAGAAGCAAACCACTTCCTACTATCCCTCCCTCTACAGTGGATTCTACTTCTGAGGAAGAAGAATTCCCTCCCTGTGCAGAACCTACACCAGAGGAGCTGGAAGCAGACACTGCTGAGCTTTTGGGTGAAGGGGGGCCTGCCAGAGAGGAGCTGAGTGTGGCACAGCAAACCTGTCCCACATTAGAGGGTCTCAGACAGCAAGCTGTCAAACAGGCTAATGGGGATGTCAGTGACTCTCACAGAGTTTACTGGGAGGACAACCTCTTGTACACTGAGCATAGGGATCCTAAACCTGGAGCTGCCAGGAGATTAGTGATTCCTAAGGAGTACAGAAAGTTCCTCCTAACACTGGCACATGACATTCCCCTAGCTGGGCACCTGGGTCAAATGAAAACTTGGGACAGATTGGTTCCATTGTTTCATTGGCCTAGGATGTCTGAGGACACAAAGGAATTTTGTAAGTCCTGTGAAACCTGTCAAGCCAGTGGCAAGACAGGTGGCACTCCAAAGGCACCCCTTATCCCACTGCCTGTGGTTGGGGTTCCCTTTGAAAGGGTAGGGGTTGACATAGTTGGCCCCCTTGACCCTCCTACTGCTTCAGGCAATAGGTTTATCTTAGTGGTAGTGGACCATGCCACAAGATATCCTGAAGCTATTCCTTTAAGGACCACTACAGCTCCTGCAGTGGCAAAGGCCCTCCTGGGAATATTTTCCAGGGTGGGCTTCCCAAAGGAAGTAGTATCAGACAGAGGAAGCAATTTCATGTCTGCATACTTAAAGGCCATGTGGAAGGAGTGTGGTGTAACGTACAAGTTCACAACACCCTATCATCCACAAACAAATGGACTGGTGGAGAGATTTAATAAAACTCTTAAAGGCATGATTATGGGTCTCCCTGAAAAACTCCGCAGGAGATGGGATATCCTTCTACCATGCCTCCTTTTTGCCTACAGGGAGGTACCCCAGAAAGGAGTGGGCTTCAGCCCCTTTGAACTTCTTTTTGGACACCCTGTTAGGGGTCCACTCACACTTGTAAAGGAGGGTTGGGAACAACCTTTAAAAGCTCCTAAGCAGGATATTGTGGATTATGTACTTGGCCTCAGATCAAGGATGGCTGAGTACATGAAAAAGGCCAGTAAAAACCTTCAGGCCAGCCAAGAGCTCCAGAAGCAATGGCATGATCAGAAGGCTGTTTTGGTTCAGTACCAACCAGGGCAGAAAGTGTGGGTCTTGGAGCCTGTGGCCCCAAGAGCACTCCAAGATAAATGGAGTGGTCCCCACACAATTGTTGAAAAGAAGGGTGAAGTCACCTACTTGGTTGACTTAGGCACTGCCAGGAGTCCCCTTAGGGTGCTCCATGTCAACCGCCTGAAACCCTACTATGACAGGGCTGATCTCACCCTGCTCATGGCAACAGATGAGGGACAGGAAGAAGACAGTGATCCTCTACCTGATCTCTTTTCTTCCACAGAACAAGATGCTCTTGTGGAAGGTGTAGTTTTGGCAGATTGTCTTACTGCTGAGCAGAAAGACAATTGCATAAATCTCCTAGGACAATTTTCAGAACTCTTCTCTACTGTGCCAGGCACCACTTCTTGGTGTGAGCACACTATAGATACTGGAGGCAGTTTACCTGTCAATAGTAAGATCTATAGACAGCCTGACCATGTCAGGGACTGCATAAAGCAAGAAGTGCAGAAAATGTTGGAACTAGGAGTGGTTGAGCACTCTGACAGTCCATGGGCTTCTCCTGTGGTACTGGTACCAAAACCCAATTCTAAAGATGGAAAGAAGGAAATGCGGTTTTGTGTAGACTATAGAGGTCTCAACTTGGTAACCAAAACTGATGCTCACCCTATACCCAGGGCAGATGAGCTTATAGATACACTGGCATCTGCCAAGTATCTAAGCACTTTTGATTTGACTGCAGGGTATTGGCAGATCAAATTATCAGAAGATGCTAAATCTAAGACTGCATTTTCTACCATTGGAGGACATTACCAATTTACTGTAATGCCTTTTGGTTTGAAAAATGCACCTGCCACTTTTCAGAGGTTGGTGAACACAGTCCTGCAAGGGCTGGAAGCTTTCAGTGCAGCATATTTGGACGATATAGCTGTCTTTAGCTCCAGCTGGGATGATCACCTGGTCCACCTATGGAAAGTTTTGGAGGCCCTGCAAAAGGCAGGCCTCACTATCAAGGCTTCAAAGTGCCAGATAGGGCAGGGTAAGGTGGTTTATCTGGGACACCTTGTTGGTGGGGAACAGATTGCACCACTTCAGGGGAAAATCCAAACTATTATTGATTGGGTTCCCCCTACCACTCAGACTCAGGTGAGAGCCTTTCTAGGCCTCACTGGGTATTACAGGAGGTTCATTAAGAACTATGGCTCCATTGCAGCCCCTCTTAATGACCTCACATCCAAGAAAATGCCTAAAAAGGTATTATGGACAGCAAACTGTCAGAAAGCTTTTGAGGAGCTGAAGCAGGCCATGTGCTCTGCACCTGTCCTGAAAAGCCCTTGTTACTCTAAAAAATTCTATGTCCAAACTGATGCATCTGAATTAGGAGTAGGGGCAGTCCTATCACAACTTAATTCTAAGGGCCAGGATCAACCTGTTGCTTTTATTAGTAGAAGGTTGACCCCTAGAGAAAAGCGTTGGTCTGCCATTGAGAGGGAGGCCTTTGCTGTGGTCTGGGCTCTGAAGAAGTTGAGGCCATACCTGTTTGGCACTCACTTCATTGTTCAGACAGACCACAAACCTCTACTTTGGCTAAAACAAATGAAAGGTGAAAATCCTAAATTGTTGAGGTGGTCCATATCCCTACAGGGAATGGACTATACAGTGGAACATAGACCTGGGAGTAGCCACTCCAATGCAGATGGACTCTCCAGATATTTCCACTTAGACAATGAAGACTCATCAGGTCATGGCTAGTCTTATTGTCCTTCGTTTGGGGGGGGGTTGTGTAGGAAAGTACCATCTTGCCTGGCATGTTACCCCCATTTTTCACTGTATATATGTTGTTTTAGTTGTATGTGTCACTGGGACCCTGTTCTCCAGGGCCCCAGTGCTCATAAGTGTGCCTGAATGTGTTACCTGTGTAGTGACTAACTGTCTCACTGAGGCTCTGCTAATCAGAACCTCAGTGGTTATGCTCTCTCATTTCTTTCCAAATTGTCACTAACAGGCTAGGGACCATTTTTACCAATTTACATTGGCTTACTGGAACACCCTTATAATTCCCTAGTATATGGTACTGAGGTACCCAGGGTATTGGGGTTCCAGGAGATCCCTATGGGCTGCAGCATTTCTTTTGCCACCCATAGGGAGCTCTGACAATTCTTACACAGGCCTGCCACTGCAGCCTGAGTGAAATAACGTCCACGTTATTTCACAGCCATTTTACACTGCACTTAAGTAACTTATAAGTCACCTATATGTCTAACCTTTACCTGGTAAAGGTTAGGTGCAAAGTTACTTAGTGTGAGGGCACCCTGGCACTAGCCAAGGTGCCCCCACATTGTTCAGAGCCAATTCCCTGAACTTTGTGAGTGCGGGGACACCATTACACGCGTGCACTACATATAGGTCACTACCTATATGTAGCTTCACAATGGTAACTCCGAATATGGCCATGTAACATGTCTATGATCATGGAATTGCCCCCTCTATGCCATCCTGGCATAGTTGGCACAATCCCATGACCCCAGTGGTCGGTAGCACAGACCCTGGTACTGCCAAACTGCCCTTCCTGGGGTTTCACTGCAGCTGCTGCTGCTGCCAACCCCTCAGACAGGCAGCTGCCCTCCTGGGGTCCAGCCAGGCCTGGCCCAGGATGGCAGAACAAAGAACTTCCTCTGAGAGAGGGTGTGACACCCTCTCCCTTTGGAAAATGGTGTGAAGGCAGGGGAGGAGTAGCCTCCCCCAGCCTCTGGAAATGCTTTGTTGGGCACAGAGGTGCCCAATTCTGCATAAGCCAGTCTACACCGGTTCAGGGACCCCTTAGCCCCTGCTCTGGCGCGAAACTGGACAAAGGAAAGCTCCAAAGAAATCTCCCGTGGGTCGACGGAATCTTCCCCCTGCAACCGCAGGCACCAAAAAGCTGCATTACCGGTCCCTTGGGTCTCCTCTCAGCACGACGAGCGAGGTCCCTCGAATCCAGCAACGCTGTCCAAGTGACCCCCACAGTCCAGTGACTCTTCAGCCCAAGTTTGGTGGAGGTAAGTCCTTGCCTCACCTCGCTGGGCTGCATTGCTGGGAACCGCAACTTTGCAGCTACTCCGGCCCCTGTGCACTTCCGGCGGAAATCCTTTGTGCACAGCCAAGCCTGGGTCCACGGCACTCTAACCTGCATTGCACGACTTTCTAAGTTGGTCTCCGGCGACGTGGGACTCCTTTGTGCAACCTCGGCGAGCACCGTTTCACGCATCCTCATAGTGCCTGTTTCTGGCACTTCTCCGGGTGCTACCTGCTTCAGTGAGGGCTCTTTGTCTTGCTCGACGTCCCCTCTCTCTTCAGGTCCAATTTACGACCTCCTGGTCCCTCCTGGGCCCCAGCAGCGTCCAAAAACGCCAAACGCACGATTTGCAGCTAGCAAGGCTTGTTGGCGTTCTTTCGGCGGAAAAACACTTCTGCACGACTCTCCACGGCGAGTGGGATCCGTCCACCAAAGGGGAAGTCTCTAGCCCTTTTCGTTCCTGCAGAAACCTCAGCTTCTTCTGTCCAGTTGAAGCTTCTTTGCACCCGCAGCTGGCATTTCCTGGGCATCTGCCCATCTCCGACTTGCTTGTGACTTTTGGACTTGGTCCCCTTGTTCCACAGGTACCCTAGATTGGAAATCCACAGTTGTTGCATTGCTGGTTTGTGTCTTTCCTGCATTATTCCTCTAACACGACTATTTTGTCCTTAGGGGAACTTTAGTGCACTTTGCACTCACTTTTCAGGGTCTTGGGGAGGGTTATTTTTCTAACTCTCACTATTTTCTAATAGTCCCAGCGACCCTCTACAAGGTCACATAGGTTTGGGGTCCATTCGTGGTTCGCATTCCACTTTTGGAGTATATGGTTTGTGTTGCCCCTATCCCTCTGTTTCCCCATTGTATCCTATTGTAACTATACATTGTTTGCACTGTTTTCTAAGACTATACTGCATATTTTTGCTATTGTGTATATATATCTTGTGTATATTTCCTATCCTCTCACTGAGGGTACACTCTAAGATACTTTGGCATATTGTCATAAAAATAAAGTACCTTTATTTTTAGTATAACTGTGTATTGTGTTTTCTTATGATATTGTGCATATGACACTAAGTGGTACTGTAGTAGCTTCACACGTCTCCTAGTTCAGCCTAAGCTGCTCTGCTAAGCTACCATTATCTATCAGCCTAAGCTGCTAGACACCCTATACACTAATAAGGGATAACTGGGCCTGGTGCAAGGTGCAAGTACCCCTTGGTACTCACTACAAGCCAGTCCAGCCTCCTACAGGAACCCATCCACCAATTTCCCCAACTCCTCCGCAGTGAAGGCAGGGGCCCTTTCCCCAGACACTGTAGCCATTGTCGCTTCCAAACTCAGGTCTCAGCAGCACTTGCAGTGTAGGTCCTCTCCTGTTGAAGGTCAGGTATCAATTGAGTGAACAGATAGAAAATGGCAGTCACGTCCACAGCGGTGTGTACCATCACCGCCGGCGTACATCGTCATTGGCTCCTGGAACCCATAGGGTCCAATGATAACCAATGCTGAATTGCACCGCGGTCTTCGACCGCCTACCCCCCAACGCTGCACAACGCCAGTGCAGTTACCTCATTTCCCCTTGTCCCTCCTTACAGGTCAGGCAGCCGCCATCTCAGGGGGCCACATGGCAGGGCAACTAACTGCACCACAGCACTTTTGGCCAGGAATACGGACAGGCAGCGCCACACACCGATTACATCACAATTGTTCTAAACAGCCTTGTGAAACCTATGTGGTGTATGACCCTCTGCTCACCCCTCTCCTACAGAGGGCACTTCCGATGGGGCAGGTGATGAGATGGCGTCATCCTCCGGAATGCAGATCGATGGTGGACCTATCGACAATGGAAGACAGACACATCATTATCACCTACAGACTTGATTGTGCCACAATCCATGAACTGTGTCCAGTTGGAGCCAGACCTGATGTCAGCTATAAGCCATCCCACAGGAATCCCCCTCTAGTGCAGGTTCTGTCAGTACTCCATTTCCTGGCCAGTGGGTTCTTTCAAACAACAGTGGCCATGGCATCAAGTATGTCACAGCCAATGTTCTCTAACGTGTTGTCCAGAGTGTTGTCTGCCCTGCTGAAACACATGCGCAGCTACATCGTTTTCCCTCAGGTGGAGGATTTGCTTACAGTAAAAGGTGACTTCTATGCCCTGGGACACATCCCCAACATCATTGGTGCCATTAATGGTACACTTGTGGCATTTGTCCCCCCACGCAGGAATGAACAGGTGTACAGAAACCGCAAAAGCTACCATTCTATGAATGTGCAGATGGTGTGTTTGGCAGACCAGTCCATCTCCCATGTGAATGCCAAGTATCCTGGCTCAGTGCATGACGCTTACATTTTGAGGAATAGCAGCATCCCTTATGTGATGGGGCAACTCCAGAGGCACCAGGTGTGGCTAATAGGTGAGCCCAAGGTCCCAACATAGTTGACATAGGTGTCTGGGTATGGGAGAGTCCCTAAGTGCTGGAGGATGTCTAACAGTTGTCCCTCGATATTTGCAGGTGACTCTGGTTACCCCAATCTGTCATGGCTACTGACCCCAGTGAGGAATCCCAGGACAAGTACAGAGGAACGCTACAATGAGGCACATGGGCGAACTAGGAGGATAATAGAGCGCATCTTCAGCCTCCTGACGGCCAGATTCCGGTGCCTCCATCTGACAGGTGGCTCCCTATGCTACTCACCGAAGAAGGTGTGCCAGATCATCGTGGAATGCTGTATGTTGCACAACCTGGCTTTGCGATGCCAGGTGCCTATTCTGCATGAGGATGGGCCTGATGATGGTCTTGTGGCAGCTGTGGAGCCCGTGGACAGTGAAGAAGAGGAGGCAGAAGAAGAAGATAGAGACAACCGAAACAACATCATCATGCAATACTTCCAGTGAGACACAGGTAACAGGATGGCACTGCTTTGCTCATATCATACTACTGTAGGACATTGCATAAATCTGCCTTTTTACCTCTGTGTATGGACCCTGACATGTCACTTTGGCTTTCCATTTCACAGATATGGGTCCCACTTTCTGCCTTCTGCTATGTTTACTGCTGCCCAACAACTGTCTAACATTGGTATGTGAACATGTACATTGACATTGCTATATTTCTGAGAGGTTAAAATTACACATTTGTGAAAGTACAGACTGACTCCAGATTGATTTGTGATTCAATGGTGTTTATTTCTGTGCAAATAAGTGGAGGGGGCTGTGCAATGGGCTGGGGTGATGGTGGAGGAATGTCCATGGTGGAGTCCAGTTTATTGGTCTCACAGGTGCATTGTCCAAGGGGGAATAGGAAGTGGAGTAATGGCAGTTCAAAGTTGTCAGGGTGGGACAAAAGGGTGACAATCAGGGGAGTGTTATTTCCTGGTGGGGGTCTTGGCAATGTTCTCTGTCTTGTTTCTGGATCTCAGGGACCGTTTGTGGGATGGTTCTCCTTCTGCAGGGGGTGGGGTGCTGGTGGCCTGTTGGTTCTGTGGCGGGACCTCCTGTCCACTAGCACCGGCGGACGTGGAGGGCTGTTCATCGTGGAATGTGACTGATCTATTGTCTTCCTGAGGAAAGGTGACCCAGGAGTAAAATGTTTCTGTTGGGTTTGCTTCATTAGCTTCTACTATGAAAGTAACATCCCCTCCCTCAACTGTTAAGCCATGCGCTACTAGATGTAATGTTAATGCCTGTCTAGCATTCTCAAGAATGTCTATGGTGTTAGCCATATTGAAAAATGGGTGAAGAGATGGGACACCAAGTGGGGAGTAAATTCCTTTTATGAGTTTGAGCTCGAACAATCTACAGCCTTACTAGATGATCCCTGTTCCACTGAGGAGGATCTTCCCTAAGACCGTGGACGTCTCCGTTTAATGGCACTTAGGGTACCTGTAGTTTGTGAGACTGTGATAGTCGGGGTATCCGTAAATTAATGCCTAAACATCATCGTTGGTGGCACCATGTTGTAGTTTGACTCTTGCTCTAGGCAAGACTGCTGATTTAGGATGACAGTACCTATGTTTGTAGGTGACTATGCCAATCCTACAACAAAATGAAACTGTCGTCCCAACCCTTCCGGCTCACGAGCAGCACCTCACCTAAACTCCAAAAGGTTAGAGGTGATTTTGTGGCAATCTTTATGCATGGACTCAAAAGCGTGACATCTCAGGGGATATAGTGGTTAAACGGAGAGTACCCCTTTCTCACATCAATACTAAGGCCCTCATTACAACAAGTTGCTCTGCCGTCAGGCCGCCTATGCAGTCTGAATTCGCTGGCCCTATCATGACATCCATCCTGGGCCGGCGGGAGGAAACAGAGTTTCTGCCCGCCGGCCCAGCAGGGAGCATGGCATTAACATTGACGCCGGCTCCTAATGGAGCCGGCAGCAATGTGGCGGTGGGGCGGGTGCAGCAGCACCCATCACGCATTCCACTGCCCGTAATCCGGGCAGTGGAATGCACAATGGGGCTGTGCATGGGGGCCACTGCAGTGCCCATACCAAATGCATGGGCACTGCCCCCAGGGGCCCCCAGAGTCCCCCAGTCTGTCAGCCTTTCCATGGCGGTGTTTACTGCCATGGACAGGCTGGCGGATGGGGACTCGTAATCCCTAGGGCAGCGCTGCTTGGCGGCAGCCTGCCGGTGTCGGCGGTATGACCGTGGCGGCTCTGCCACAATCATAATAGGGCGGTCGCACCGCCAGCCTGTTGGAGGTGCGACCGCCAGCACAGGTCTGTCGGTCATGTGACTGCCAGACTTGTAATGAGGGCCTAAGTCTCAATCACACACAGGCAAAGAAGTAGATGCAGTAAAAGGATCAATAATATTTATTTCATCAAAACTGCAATCTACGATAAGTTGCATGGGCTGCAATGAGAAGGATAATGAACAATGCAAGAAACAGAATGGAAAAGACGAGAATCATTAATACAAAGACCCCCACCATCTCGCAATATCATTCGATCTCATGAAATGTGTGATATGTCCTAATACCCCAGTCTGTAGGCCTAACCTCTAGCCCAGAAGAGAGCTAGGTATGTTAAACCTCAATCTGCCCATTCCATGTCCATGAGAAGAGCCCCTGACCCTCCTTACCTTGGAATGAGGTCTCCAGCTCAGACTCCGCAGGAACGCGAAGACTGGGTCAGTATCAAGGCGCCGTGCCGCAGCGATAGCAGCGATGGCATCTGGTCGGAATCCCTCTATCTATCTGATAAAGTGAGGAGTATATATACTGATCTGCCTAGACCCCTGACGTCTGTTAGTTCACAAACAATAGAAAACAAGATGTGCTTGGGATAGTAATAATTATAAACATTTCCCTCGAAAACGTGAAAAGGGAAAGTACCTAAAGTGGACACCTTCTGTTTGTTTGCATTTGTCGCCTGGTCTTGACGCCTTAGTGCGGTGGCACTGGTAAGGGAAATCAAAACATGAACCTAAGTCAAAACAAGACAGCCATCTTAAAATAATTAATTTAATAAATGTGCTAAAACAGAGCAGGCTAAGTAGACTAAAAGTCACTAGGTGACGGGGGCACGAGTTCTGCAAGCCAACGGCTAAGCTAAATCCTGTGTCCCTATTAAAACAAACTAGAATTACAAGCATTTATTGTACTCACAAAGGCAATAAATGAGACACACGCTCAGGAAGGAACTCAAGACCAATTGCGTTGGAAATACAAACTTTGTTTACATTATGTTTCAACACCAGAATACTCTTCCCAGAATAAATACTGATGCAGTTTCCAGTAAACAATTGAAATACTTCAAGTGTCTTTTGAGCAGTAATGCAATCCTATGGAGTAAAACACACATATTGCATATGGGTACTCAACAGCGACTTACAGGACCATCTTCAGAAGTTAGGGTAAGTACAAGGATATGTCCAAGACAGCACCAACCAGTCAATTTAGGAGGCTCTGGGGCAGCCGGGTGCAGAGATGCAAGGGGCTCAAGTCTTGTGATGCTCGAGGACGTAGGGACACCTTTGGTCCTCTTATCATTAGTTCAGGTTGGTCGGGGCAGAGGTGATCTGAGATTTTGGGTCTTTTATCACCAAAGACGGTCG
This sequence comes from Pleurodeles waltl, assembly GCF_031143425.1. Classification (NCBI taxonomy): domain Eukaryota; kingdom Metazoa; phylum Chordata; class Amphibia; order Caudata; family Salamandridae; genus Pleurodeles; species Pleurodeles waltl. Next base: position 7,258,052 of record NC_090442.1, on the reverse strand, counting down.
TGGAAGAGAAGGGCCTGCACAAAGAAGCTGCAGTTGGCATCAGGGAGCCAACTGCAGCTCAAGGTGGGCTCAAGGTGAGCTTATGTCCTGGAGAGTCAGGGGATTCGGTCTAGGGGTCAAGGTGTAGGAAAGTACCATCTTGCCTGGCATGTTACTCCCATATTTCACTGTATATATGTTGTTTTAGTGTATGTGTCACTGGGACCCTGCCAGCCAGGGCCCCAGTGCTCATAAGTGTGCCCTGTATGTGTTCCCTGTGTGATGACTAACTGTCTCACGGAGGCTCTGCTAACCAGAACCTGAGTGGTTATGCTCTCTCTGCTTTCTAAATTGTCACTAACAGGCTAGTGACCAATTTCACCAATTCACATTGGCATACTGGAAAACCCTTATAATTCCCTAGTATATGGTACTGAGGTACCCAGGGTATTGGGGTTCCAGGAGATCCCTATGGGCTGCAGCATTTCTTTTGCCACCCATAGGGAGCTCTGACAATTCTTACACAGGCCTGCCACTGCAGCCTGAGTGATATAACGTCCACGTTATTTCACAGCCATTTACCACTGGAACTTATAAGTCACCTATATGTCTAACCTTCACCTGGTGAAGGTTGGGTGCTAAGTTACTTAGTTTGTGGGCACCCTGGCACTAGCCAAGGTGCCCCCACATCATTCAGGGCAAATTCCCCGGAATTTGTGAGTGCGGGGACACCATTTCACGCGTGCACTATACAAAGGTCACGACATATGTATAGCGTCACAATGGTAACTCTGAACATGGCCATGTAACATGTCTAAGATCATGGAATTGTCACCCCAATGCCATTCTGGCATTGGGGAGACAATTCCATGATCCCCCGAGTCTTTAGCACAGACCCGGGTACTGCCAAACTACCTTTCCCGGGGATTCACTGCAGCTGCTGCTGCTGCCAACCCCTCAGACAGGTTTCTGCCCTCCTGGGGTCCAGCCAGGCCTGGCCCAGGAAGGCAGAACAAAGGACTTCCTCAGAGAGAGGGTGTTACACCCTCTCCCTTTGGAAAAAGGTGTCAGGGCTGGGGAGGAGTAGCCTTCCTCAGCCTCTGGAAATGCTTTGATGGGCACAGATGGTGCCCATCTCTGCATAAGCCAGTTTACACCGGTTCAGGGATCCCCCAGCCCTGCTCTGGCGCGAAACTGGACAAAGGAAAGGGGAGTGACCACTCCCCTGACCTGCACCTCCCAGGGGAGGTGCCAAGAGCTCCTCCAGCGTGCCCCAGACCTCTGCCATCTTGGATTCAGAGGTGTGCTGGCACACTGGACTGCTCTGAGTGGCCAGGGCCAGCAGGTGACGTCAGAGACTCCTTCTGATAGGCTCTTACCTGTGTTGCTAGCCTATCCTCCTTCCTAGGTAGCCAAACCTCATTTTCTGGCTATTTAGGGTCTCTGCTTTGGGGAATTCTTTAGATAACGAATGCAAGTGCTCATCCGAGTTCCTCTGCATCTCTCTCTTCACCTTCTGCCAAATTATCGACTGCTGACTGCTCAGGACGCCTGCAAAACCGCAACAAAGTAGCAAAGACGACTACTGCAACCTTGTATCGCTGATCCTGCCGCCTTCTCGACTGTTTCCTGGTGGTGCATGCTCTGGGGTAGCCTGCCTCCTCTCTGCACCAGGAGCTCTGAAGAAATCTCCTGTGGGTCGACGGAATCTTCCCCCTGCAACCGCAGGCAACAAAAGACTGCATCACCGGTCCTCTGGGTCCCCTCTCAGCCTGACGAGCGTGGTCCCTGGAACTCAACAACTCTGTCCAAGTGACTCCCACAGTCCAGTGACTCTTCAGTCCAAGTTTGTTGGAGGTAAGTCCTTGCCTCCCCATGCTAGACTGCATTGCTGGGTACCGCGTGATTTGCAGCTGCTCCGGCTCCTGTGCACTCTTCCAGGATTTCCTTCATGCACAGCCAAGCCTGGGTCCCCAACACTCTATCCTGCAGTGCACAACCTTCTGAGTTGTGCTCCGGCATCGTGGGACTCCATTTTGTGACTTTGCGTGCCTGTTCAGGTACTTTTGCGGGTGTTGCCTGCTTCTGTGAGGGCTCCCTGAGTTGCTGGGCGCCCCCTCTGTCTCCTCCTCTAAGTGGCGACATCCTGGTCCCTCCTGGGCCACAGCAGCACCCAAAAACCTCTACCGTGACCCTTGCAGCTAGCAAGGCTTGTTTGCAGTCTTTCAGCATGGGAACACCTCTGCAAGCTTCACCGCGACGTGGGACATCCATCTTCCAAAGGAGAAGTCCCTAGCTCTCTTCTTTCTTGCAGAACTCTAAGCTTCTTCCAACAGGTGGCAGCTTTCTTGCACCCTCAGCTGGCATTTCCTGGGCTCCTGCCCACTCTCGACACTGTTGCGACTCTTGGACTTGGTCCCCTTGTCTTACAGGTACTCAGGTTTGGAAATCTACTGTTGTTGCATTGCTGGTGTTTGTTCTTCCTGCAGAATCCCCCTATCACAACTTCTGTGCTCTCTGGGGGTAGTAGGTGCACTTTTACCTACCTTTCAGGGTCTTGGGGTAGGCTATTTTTCTAACCCTCACTGTTTTCTTACAGTCCCAGCGACCCTCTACAAGCTCACATAGGTTTGGGGTCCATTCGTGGTTCACATTCCACTTTTGGAGTATATGGTTTGTGTTGCCCCTATACCTATGTGCTCCTATTGCAATCTTTTGTAATTCTACACTGCTTGCATTACGTTTCTTGCTATTATTTACCTAATTTTGGTTTGTGTACATATATCTTGTGTATATATCCTATCCTCATACTGAGGGTACTCACTGAGATACTTTTGGCATATTGTCATAAAAATAAAGTACCTTTATTTTTAGTAACTATGTGGATTGTGTTTTCTTATGATATTGTGCATATGACATCAGTGGTATAGTAGGAGCTTTACATGTCTTCTAGTTCAGCCTAAGCTGCTTTGCCATAGCTACCTTCTATCAGCCTAAGCTGCTAGAAACACCTCTTCTACACTAATAAGGGATAACTGGACCTGGCACAAGGTATAAGTACCTCTGGTAACCACTACAAGCCAGACCAGCCTCCTACAGATGGCTGTTGAGTGGGTGTGTGCCTGCGTTTGTGGAATTTTGGAGGAGGGTTCACAGACACACTGGGAGAGGACACAGGGGACTTGTGAATGTTAGTGGGGGTGGTGATTGCACATGAGCGATGTGTAGTGGTAGGCGTGCTGGTGATGGAGGCAGTGCATGCAGGTGTGAGTGGAGACGAGACTGGGAGGGAGGTGGAGGACGTGGAGGAGGGGGACACAGTGGAGGAAGTGGATGTTGGTATGTGTGCATGGGTATGGTGCTTGTGTGAGTGCCTGTGGGATGTGTGGTGCTTATGTCTGCCTGAGCCACTTTTGTGTGTTGATGTGTGTGCATGCTGGTCTGATGGTGTGCTTGGGATAGGCTGAGGTAGAGGGGATTGGGTCTGGGTAGTGGAAGTTTGAGGGGAGGCTGGGCACAGGGACAATGGCTGCCATCAGTACTGAGGCCAGTGCCTGAAATGCTCTCTGTTGGGCCGCCACGCCAGAATTAATGCCCTCCAGGTATGCATTTGTTTGCTGCAAACGCCTCTCGACACCCTGGATGGCATTCAGAAAGGTTGACTGCCCAACAGTGACGATCTCAGGAGGTCAATAGCCTCCTTACTGAGGGCAGCAGGGCTGACAGGGGCAGGGCCTGAGGTGTCTTCGGCAAAGGAGATGCCCACCCTCCTGGGTGAGGGGGCACAGGAAACACGCTGAGGTGCTGCTGGGAGGGCGGTGCTGGTAGGGGGGTGGCAGCTGTACCTGTTGTTGGGGTGGGCACAGAGGTGTCCGCCAGAACCAGGGAGCTTCCATTAGAGGAGCAGTCACTGTCGCTGGTATCCCCTGGTATCCCCTCCTGTCCCCGTCGTGGAGCTCCCCTCACCCTCCATCCCACTGGTGCCTTCACCCTCCGTGGATTCACCCTCCAGGGACATGTGGGATGCAGCTCCCTCCGTCGCTGGTGCCTCTGCTCCTCCGCCAGATGTTGCTAATGCACACAAGGACAGGGTGACAAAACAAGAAAGGGGAGAAAGACAGAAAACACACATAGTCAATGCCAGCAACACCACTACAGTTGGCGGACACAACACACAGGGAGCAGCCTTATGCACTAGGCCATGCACTAGCAGTTAGTAGGAAATTCACAGGCCATGGGGTACAATGCCTCACACCATTTGCTGCACACCTGAAACACACAGGAGCCTGCCCAGTTGTAGATGCCCACTAAAAATATTGGAGTTGGGGTGCCACAGAGCCTGCCCAACAAGGGACCTACCCTACCAAGTTCGCCAAGGCCTAAGGGAGCCCACACCACACATTCCCCACCCAGACACTTCGTAAACCGCACAGAGTCAGCTTAATGATACTGTACTGTGATGGCCTCAAGCGCCCATCCAACTCCGGATATGCCACCGCCAGGATACGGATTATCAGGGGGGTCATGGTGCGACAGGCACCCCTTCCACGTTGGGAGGCCAGCCCCAGCTGGGCCTCCGCCGCCTTCTTGCTCCAGCGGCGCAGGTCCTCCCATCTCTTGAGGCAGTGGGTGCTCCGTCTATGATAGACCCCCAGGGTCCGCACTTCCTTGGTGATGGCATGTCAAATACCCTTCTTCTGGTGGCTGCTAACCTAGAGGAAAGGTACAGGAGGAAAGGAAATTACTCACCCACACAGACAGTCATACTCATTGCCCACCAGTTCCCAACCATGCCCTGATGCACATACACTCCCCATCCTCACATGCAGGCCTCAGACCCACTCCCCACATGTATCTTCCATCCACACCACTTCAAACAGGCATTGCCCATACATCATGCTCACAGTGTACTCACCTGTTTGTCTGGAGGACCGTAGAGTAGCGTGTACTGGGGGAGGACCCCATCCACCAGTTTGTCCAACTCCTCCACAGTAAAGGCAGGGGCCCTTTCCCCAGACACTGTAGCCATTTTAGCGTGCAGACTCAGGTCACAACAGCACTTGCAGTGTAGGTCCTTTCCTGTTGAAGGTCATGTATCAAATGAGTGAACAGATAGAAAATGGCGGTCACGTCCGCGGCGGTGCGTACTGTCACCGCAGGCGTACATCGTCATTGGCTCCTGGAAGCCATAGGGCCCAATGATAACCAATGCTGAACTGCGCGGCAGTCTTTGACCACCTACCACAACGCTGCACAACGCCAGCGCAGATACCTCATTTCCCCTTGTCCCTCCTCACAAGTCAGGCAGATGCCATTTCAGTGGGGCACATGGCATGACACCTAACTGCGTCACAGCACAATTTGTCAGATATACGCACAAACTACGCCACACACCGATTGAATCACATTACTGAAAACACACTTGTGCAACCTATGTGGTACATGACCATCTGCTCACCATTCTCCTCCATAGGGCTCATCCGCTGGGCCAGATGATGAGATGGCATCATCCTCCGGTGTACAGACCCCTGGTGGACCTAGCGACAATGGAAGACAGACAGACACATCATTATCACCTAGAGGCTTGATCATGCCACAATCCAAGAGCTGTGTGCCCAATTTGAGCCAGACGACAGGAATCCCCCCTTTATTGCAGGTCCTGTCAGTGCGCCATTTCCTGGCAAGTGGGTCGTTTCAAACTACAGTGGCCATGGCATCTGGGATGTCTCATCCAATGTTTCTAACATGTTGAGCAGAGTGTTGTCTGCCCTGCTGAAACACATGCGGAGTTACATCGTGTTTCCCCAGCTGGAGGATTTGCCCACAGTGAAAGCTGACTTTTATGCCCTGGGACATATCCCCAACATCATAGGTGCCATTGATGGTACACATGTGGCCTTTGTCCCCCCAGCAGAACTGAACAAGTGTATAGAAACCGAAAAAGCTACCATTCGATGAATGTGCAGATGGTGTGTTTGGCAGACCAGTACATCTCCCATGTGAATTCCAAGTTTCCTGGCTCAGTGCATGACACCTACATTTTGAGGAATAGCAGTATCCCTTATGTGATGGGCCAACTCCAGAGGCACCGTGTGTGGCTAATAGGTGAGCCCAAGGTCCCCACACAGTATATGAGGAGGTGTCTGGGTATGGGGTAGTACCTAAGGGTTAGTGTGCGTTTAACAGTTATCCCTCGACATTTGCAGGTGACTGGTTACCCCAACCTGTCATGGCTACTGACCCCATTGAGGAATGCCAGGACAAGGGCAGACAAACGTTACAATGAGGCACATGGGCGAACTAGGCATATTTTTGAGAGGACGTTCGGCCTCCTGAAGGCCAGATTCCGGTGCCTCCATCTGACAGGTGGATCTCTGTACTACTCACCCAAGAAGGTGTGCCAGGTCATCGTGACATGCTGCATGTTGCACAACTTGGCATTGCAACGGTGGGGGACTTTTCTGCAGGAGCATGGGCCTGATGATGGTCTTGTGGCAGCAGAGGAGCCTGTGGATAGTGAGGAAGAGGAGGCAGAGGAAGAAGAGATTGACAACCGAAATAACATCATCATGCAGTACTTCCAGTGACACACAGGTAACAGACTGTAAGTGCTCCTCACATTTCTGAATACTGTAGGACATTGTACAAGTCAGCCTTGTAACCTCTGTGTATGGACAGTGGCAGTTCACCTTGCCTTTCATTCTTTCAGATCTGGATACAGTTGTGAAAGATCAGACTGACTCCAGATTGGTTTGTGGTTCAAGGGTGTTTATTTAGGGGCTAATGTGTATAGGGGTATGTGGAAGGGGCTGGGATGATGGTGGAGGAAGGTCCATAGTAGAGTCCAGTCTCTTGGTATCACAGGTGCATTGTCCAAGGGATCATAGGAGGTGGAGTAATGGCAGTTCAATGCGGACAGGGTGACATAGTGGGACAGAAGGGTGACAACCAGGAGGGTCCTATTTCCTGACGGGGGTCTTGGCAATGTTCTCTGTCTTGTGCCTGAATCGCAGGGACCGTTTGCGAGGTGGTTCTCCTTCTGCCGGGGTTGGGGTGCTTGTGGCCTGTTGGTCCTGTGGATGGGCCTCCTGTCCACTAGTGCCGGCGGAGGTGGAAGGCTGTTCATCGGTTTGGCTAGTGTCAGGGGCCCCTTGTTGTGCCACTGTGTCCCTCCTGGTGTTGAGAAGGTCTGCCAGCACCCCTACAATGGTGGCCAGGGTGGAGTTAATGGACTTCAAGTCCTCCCTGATCCCAAGGTAGTGTTCCTCCTGCAGCCGCTGGGTCTCCTGCAACTTGGCCAGTACCGTGCCCATGGTCTCCTGGGAATGGTGGTATGCTCCCATGATGTTTGATAGTGCCTTTTGGAGGGTGGGTTCCCTGGACCTGTCCTCCACCTGTCGCACAGCAGTCCTCCCAGCTTCCCTGTTGTCCTGTGCCTCTGTCCCCTGAACCATGTGTCCGTGTCCATGTGTCACTGCCACTGACCCCAGGTCCCTGATCGTCCTGTGTTAGTGGGGTTGCCTGGGGTCCCTGTAGTGGAGGACACACTGCTGATTGACGTGTCCTGGGGACAGTGGCATGGGCCCACTGGGTTGGTGCTGTGCTGGTGTTTCCTGAGGGGGGAGGTTCTGTGGTGGGTTGGGACTGTGGCAGGGGAACCGACTATCCAGAGGCCCCTGATGGGCCAGGCTGGTCATCTTGATCCAGGCATGCAGAGCTGCTGTCGTCACTGTGGGCCTCTTCTGTGGGGGGACTGGATATGGCTGACACCTCCTGTCCGGTGACGTTGGGAAGGGGTCCTGTTGGGGTGTAAATGCATTGGTATTTGGTCTGTGTGTGGCATCTTGTGCATTAGGTGTGTTTTCCTCTATTACTGTGCTTGCACTATCGCGTTGTCCCTTGTGTGAGTGGTGATTCTGTGTCCTGGGTGAGTCTCTCTATTGGACATGCTTTGGTGATGGGTGTCCATGCTTGTCTGTGATGGGTGTCCATGCATTGTTGTTGCATGCAGGGCTTGGTTGTTGGAGTGGTGGGGCGTGATGGTTGGGTGTGTCTGAGATGGTGGAGTCATGGGGGTGAGGGTGAGGGTGGGAGTATGTGATGACATACAGGTAGGGTGGGGGGGATATAATAGTAAATATTTGACTTACCAGAGTCCATTCCTCCTGCTACTCCTGCGAGGCCCTCAGGATGCATTATTGCCAAGACTTGCTCCTCCCATGTTATTAGTTGTGGGGGAGGAGGTGGGAGTCCACTGCCAGTCCTCTGTACGGCTACCTGGTGTCTGGATACCACGGAACGTACCTTCCCCCGTAGGTCGTTCCACCTCTTCCTGATGTCATCCCTTGTTCTTGGATGCTGTCCCACTGCGTTGACCCTGTCAACAATTATCCGCCATAGCTCCATCTTGCTAGCAATGGACGTCTGCTGCACCTGTGATCCGAATAGCTGTGGCTCTACCCGGATTATTTCCTCCACGTTGACCCTGAGCTCCTCCTCAGAAAACCTGGGGTGTCTTTGAGGTGCCATGATGTGGTGTGAGTGATGTGTAAGGTGATGGTTGATGTGATGTGTGGGGTGATGTGTTGGGGTGTGTGGTGTGATGTGCGTGGATTGTGTATGAGAAATGGTGTTGTGTGCCTCTGGATGCTGGTGTGGTCTTTGCTTTTATCTCTCTGTGTTTCTTCAAAACTTTTAGTTGTAAGGGGTTGTGGGCAATGTGGGTGTGTGTTTTATAGTGGTGTGGGTGTGTGGGTGTGGTGTGTGTATGTGTGTCAGGTGTGTGTCTTTTGAATTGTCCAATGTGGTGTAGTTGTGTTAGTGTGTGTTTATTTCGAGTGCGGCGGTGTGTACCGCCAATGTTTTACCACGGTCGAAAGACTGCTGCATTGATTCGTGGGTCGTGATACTTTGGGCGTAACGGTGTGGGTTTTTGTACCGCCAGTTTATCACTAACCTTTGGTGTGGCGGACTTGTGTGGGTGTCTGTATAGTGGCGGAATTCTCAGTGTGGGCCATAATACCCGTAGCGGATTTCCACTGCGGACACGGTATATTGTCAGCCGTCAGCACGGCAGTCAGCGGGATTTACCGCCAGGGTTGTAATGAGGGCCTAAGTGTTGATGTGTGAGGGAAGTAGGGACTGATGTAAAGGAAGTAGGCGCTGATGTGACGGAAGGTGAGGGTGATGTGGGGGAAGTAGGGGCTGATGTATGGGAAGTAGGGGCTGATGTGAGGGAAGTAGGGGCTGATGTGAGTGAAGTAGGGGCTGATGTGAGGGAAGTAGAGGCTGATGTAAAGGAAGTAGGTGCTGATGCGAGGGAAGTAAGAGCTGATGTGTGGTGAAGTGGGGGCTGATGTGAGGGAAGTATGAGCTGATGTGTGGTGAAATAGGGACTGATGTATGGTGAAGTAGGGGATGATGTATGGGAAGTAGGGGCTTATGTGTGAGAAATAGGGGCCTCTACTAAACATATGATAAAATCTCTTCAGAATTCGGAAACGTGTATTTCTGATGTGGACACGTTTCTCCTTAGCACATCAGATAATATTACTGGTTAGACCAACACTTATTGAAGTGATAGTTTTTAGCAACAGCGCAAATAGTAAATATGAGTCAGTATCATGTAAACCCTAAACATGGCCTCGATTCTTATTACAGATGGAGTGATACTAAATCAAACATAAGAGGCGCTTGCACAGCGCACATACTGAACTCAAGTAAAAGTGAACTCATGTGAGAATAAAGAAAAAGGAGACTTAAAAAACAGTTTGCCTCGTGTGAGAAAGTAGCCTCCTTCTAGCATGGCTACCCCCACTTTTGGCCTGTTTGTGAGTGTGTGTCAGTGAGTTTTTACTGTGTTCCTGGGATCCTGCTAGCCAGGACCCCGGTGCTCATGGTTTGTGGCCTAATGTGTATGCATGTGTAGTGCCTAACTGTGTCACTGAGGCTCTGCTAATCAGAACCTCAGTGCTTATGCTCTCTCTGCTTTTAAATTTGTCACTGTAGGCCAGTGACTATATTTACCAATTCCAATTGGCATACTGGACCCCCCTTATAAGTCCCTAGTATATGGTACCTAGGTACCTAGGGCATTGGGGTTCCAGGAGATACATATGGGCTGCAGCATTTCTTTTGCCACCCATAGGGAGCTCAGACAAACCCTTCCACAGGACTGCCATTGCAGCCTGCGTGGAATAATGCACAAGTTATTTCACAGACATTTTCACTGCACTTAAGTAACTTATAAGTCACCTATATGTCTAACCTTCACTTGCTGAAGGTTAGATGCAAAGTTACTAAGTGTGAGGGCACCCTTGCACTAGCAAAGGTGCCCCCACGTAGTTCAGGGCCATTTCCCCGGACTTTGTGAGCGCAGGGACACCATTACACGCGTGCACTACATATAGGTCAGTACCTATATGTAGCTTCACAATGGTAACTCCGAATATGGCCATGTGACGTGTCTAAGATCATGGAATTGTCCCCCCTTTCCAAGTCTGGTTTTGGGGAGCCAATTCCATGCATCCTGAGGGCTCCACCATGGACCCCCAGTATCGCCAAGCCATCTCTCTTTGGCTTGCACTGCAGCTACAGCTGCTGCCACCTCACAGGCAGGGTTCTGCCCTCCTGGGGTCTGGGCAGCCCAGTCCCAGGAAGGCAGAACAAAGCATTTCCTCTGAGAGCAGGATGTTATGCCCTCTCCCTTTGGAAATATGTGTTACAGGCTGGGGAGGGGTAGCCTTCCCAGCCTCTGGAAATGCTTTAAAGGGCACAGATGGTGCCCTTCTTACATATACCAGTCTACACCGGTTCAGGGACCCCTTCTCCCCTACTCTGGTGGGAAACTGGACAAAGGAAAGGGGAGTGACCACTCCCCTGTCCATCACCACCCCAGGGGTGGTGCCCAGAGGTCCTCCAGTGTGTCCCAGACTTCAGCCATCTTGCTTTGCAAGGTGTGGGGGCACTCTGGAGGGTTCTGAGTGTCCAGTGCCAACAGGTGACGTCAGAGACCCCTCCTGATAGGTCCATACCTGATAAGTAGCCAATCCCCCTCTCAGGGCTATTTAGAGTCTCTCCTGTGGGTTCTCTTCAGACTCTGTTTGCAAGTATCCTTCAGGAATCCTCTGCAACAACTTCAGACTCTTCTGACCTCGGATCAACAGCAGCCTGCTCCAAGAAACGCTGTAACTGCAGCAAAGTGTCTACAAGAGACACTTTTCTTCAGCAACCTCAGCTCCAAGTCAGCAACTGCAACAGTTTCCACGGTGTGCATGCTCTGGGGACTCCCTGTCTTCATCCTGCACCAGAAGGACCGAAGAAATCTCCCGTGGAGTGACGGAGTCACTGCCCTGCTCCAAGCAGGCACCTTCCAAGACGATGACCGGTACCCAGGGACTCCTCTCACAGCGACAAGCGTGCTCCTATGGACCCAGAGGGTGGACATCATTGACATAGACTGTCCTGAGGACTTGCTGACGCATTTTGGAGGTAAGACTTTGCCTTCCCCGAGAGCGATAGTACCCCTGTGTACTCTGTCTTCTTCGCCTCCTGAGGCTTCTGTGCACTCTTTGCAAAATTTCTTCGTGCACAACCTGGCCCAGGTCCCTAGCACTCCATCCTGTGATGCACAACTTGCTGAGTTGATCTCCGGCGGCGTGGGACCTTCTTTTGTTGTGCTGCATCAACTGTGTTTTGCACCTCATTTGAACCCGGATGCTGTGACTCCTGGAGGTGCTGGCTGGTATCCTGAGGGCTCCCTAAAGTGCTGAGAGCCGTCTCTTCCTCCTCACACAGAATGGAGGCCCCCAAGTCCCTCCTGGGTACATCCAGCGCCATTTTGACACAAAACACACTTTTGTCGTAGCCATGGCTTGTTGGCGCCTTCTGTAGGAGGCTGGCCTGGCTTATAGTGGGTACCTTGTGGTACTTACGCCCTGTGCCAGGTCCAGTCAACCCTCATTAGTAGAGAAGAGGTGTTTCTAGCAGCTTAGGCTGATAGAAGGTAGCTATGGCAAAGCAGCTTAGGCTGAACTAGGAGACATGCACAGCTCCTACTACACCACTGATGTCATATAGCACAATATCACAAGAAAACACAATACTCAGAGTTACTAAAAATAAAGGTACTTTATTTTAGTGACAATATGCCAACAGTATCTCAGAGGATATCTTCACTTAGGAGGTAAGTAATATACAAAAATTATATGTACACAAACCCAAAACAGGTAAGTAACAGTAAGAAAAGTAGTGAAAACAATGTAGAATCACAATAGGATGCAATAGGTAGACATAGGTCTAGGGGCAACACAAACCATATACTCCAAAAGTGGAATGCGAATCACAAATGGACCCCAGACCTATGGGAAGTTGTAGAGGGTCGCTGGGACTGTAAGAAAACAGTAAGGGTGTCCAAGATACCCCACCCCAAGACCCTGAAAAATAGGAGTAAAATTACCCTATTATCCCAGAAGGACAGAATAGTCGTGATAGGGAATTCTGCAAGAACCAAAAGCACCAGCAAAACACTGAAGACGGATTCCTGGTACTGAGGATCTGTAAAGGAAGGGGACCAAGTCCAAGAGTCACGCAAGTGTCCAGGGGGGGCAGGAGCCCACCAAACCTCGAATGAAGGTGCAAAAGGGCTGCCTCAGGGTGGAAGAAGCCAAAAATTCTGCAACAACAAAAAGGGCTAGGAACTTCTCCTTTGGATGGAAGATGTCCCACGGCATGCTGGAGGTTGCAGAAGTGTTTCTAGTCAGAAATACCATAAACAAGCCTTGCTAGCTGCAAGAGTTGCAGTTAAGGATTGTGGGTGCTGCTGGGGACCAGGAACGACAAGGATGTGGCACCTTGGAGGAGGAGACAGAGGGGGCACTGAGCAACTCAGAGAGTCCCCGCAAAAGCAGGCAGCACCCACAGAAGTACCAGAGCAGGCACTTAGAAGATCTGAGGACAGCAGTCGACTCAGAGTCACAAAGGAGGGTCCCACGATGTCAGAGTCCAACTCAGCGAGTTGGGCAATGCAGGATGGAGTGCTGGGGACCCAGGCTAGGCTGTGCACAAAGGAATCCTTGGAAAAGTGCACAGAAGCCGGAGCCGCTGCAGATCACGCAGTACACAGGATTACTGTCTGGCGTGGGGAGGCAAGGACTTACCTCCACCAAATTTGGACAGAAGGGCCACTGGACTGTGGGAGACACTTGGACCCAGCTCCTGTGTTCCTGGGACCATGCTCGTCAGGATGAGAGGGGACCCAGAGGACCGGTGATGCAGAAGTTTGGTGCCTGCGTTAGCAGGGGGAAGACTCCGTCAACCCACGGGAGATTTCTTCGGGATTTCCAGTGCAGGGTGAGGGCAGACAGCCCTCAGAGCATGCACCACCAGGAAACAGTCGAGAAAGCCGGCAGGATGAGGCGCTACAATGTTGCTGGTAGTCATCTTGCTACTTTGTTGCGGTTTTGCAGGTGTCCTGGAGCATTCAGCGGTTGATCCTTGGCAGAAGTCGAAGAGGGAAGTGCAGAGGAACTCTGGTGAGCTCTTGCATTTGTTATCTGAGGAATAGCCCAGAGGAGAGACCCTAAATAGCGAGAAATGGAGGTTTGGCTACTATAAAGGAGGCTTGGCTACTAAAAGAGGTAAGCACCTATCAGGAGGGGTCTCTGACGTCACCTGCTGGCACTGGCCACTCAGAGCAGTCCATTGTGCCCCAACACCTCTGAATCCAAGATGGCAGAGGTCTGCGACACACTGGAGGAGCTCTGGGCACCTCCCCTGGGAGGTACTGGTCAGGGGAGTGGTCACTCCCTTTTCCTTTGTTCAGTTTCGCGCCAGAGCAGGGCTAGGGGATCCCTGAACCGGTGTAGACTGGCTTATGCAGAGATGGGCACCATCTGTGCCCATCAAAGCATTTCCAGAGGCTGGGGGAGGCTACTCCTTCCCAGCCCTTCACACCTATTTCCAAAGGGAGAGGGTGTAACACCCTCTCTCAGAGGAAATCCTTTGTTCTGCCTTCTTGGGACTGGGCTGCCCAGACCCCAGGGGGGCAGAAACCTGTCTGAGGGGTTGGCAGCAGCAGCAGCTGCAGTGGAAACCCCGGAAAGGCAGTTTGGCAGTACCCGGGTTCTGTGCTATAGACCCGGGGATGCATGGATGTGTCCCCCAAATACCAGAATGGTATTGGGGTGACAATTCTATGATCCTAGACATGTTACATGACCATGTTCGGAGTTACCATTGTGACGCTAAACATAGGTAGTGACCTATGTGTAGTGCACGCGTGTAATGGTGTCCCTGCACTCACAAAGTCCATGGAATTAGCCCTGAATAATGTGGGGGAACCTTGGCTAGTGCCAGGTGCCCACACACTAAGTAACTTGGTACCTAACCTTCACCAAGTGAGGGTTAGACATATAGGTGACTTATAAGTTACTTATGTGCAGTGAAAAATGGCTGTGAAATAACGTGGACGTTATTTCACTCAGGCTGCAGTGGCAGTCCTGTGTAAGAATTGTCTGAGTTCCCTATGGGTGGCAAAAGAAATGCTGCAGCCCATAGAGATCTCCAGGAACCCCAATACACTGGGTACCTAGGTACCATATACAAGGGAATTATAAGGGTGTTCCAGTGTGCCAATGAGAATTGGTAAAATGAGTCACTAGCCTGCAATGACAATTTTAGAAAGCAGAAAAAGCATAAACACTGAGGTTCTGGTTAGCAGAGCCTCAGTGATACAGTTAGGCACCACACAGGGAACACATACAGGGCATACATTATGAGCACTGGGGTCCTGCCTGGCAGGACCCAAGTGACACATGGGCAAAAACAAACATACATACAGTGAAAATGGGGGTAACATGCCAGGCAAGATGGTACTTTCCTACACCATCAAACATGAAATCTCGTCTGCAACGATCTTCATGCCGTGGGACATCTTGTAGTGTGTCCTAAGGAAACATGCAGTACTTTACTACTGCTTTTCTGGGCTGGGGGGGGGGTAATTTACTTACCTTTACTGTAGTCTTACTCTCCCAGCGATTCTGCACACACTACACTTGTCTAGGGAGGAATTTGTGATTCACATTCCACTTTTTTAGTATATGGTTTGTGTTGCCCCTAGACCCATTTTCTCCCTTTCCATTCTATAGCATTTCCTATTGTTTGCATTATTCTATGACTATTTAATTGCCTAATTTTGGTGTCTATTGTACTGTATATATTGTGTATAATACTTACCTCCAAAAAGAGTATTGCCTCCAAGATATTTTTGGTACTGTGTCACCCAAATAAATACCTTTATTTTTTGTAACACTGAGCATTGTCTTTACTTGTGTATAAGTACTGTGTAACTGTAAGTGGTATTGCATGAGCTTTGCATGTCTCCTAGTTCAGCCTAAGCTGC
Source organism: Pleurodeles waltl (assembly GCF_031143425.1). Lineage (NCBI taxonomy): Eukaryota > Metazoa > Chordata > Amphibia > Caudata > Salamandridae > Pleurodeles > Pleurodeles waltl. The sequence goes on along the minus strand of NC_090442.1, from coordinate 7,242,673 downwards.
TCTGCTATAGCTACCTCTATCAGCCTAAGCTGCTAGAACCACCTCTTCTACACTAATAAGGGATAACTGGACCTGGTGTGAGGTGTAAGTACCCAAGGTACCCACTACAAGCCAGGCCAGCCTCCTACACCTACAGTCACACATTTTGGCCGCCAGGGAGATAAGCATTGACTCCCAGTTATCTGGTTCACATTTTGAAATTCAGCCACAGGATGGGTATATCTCTTTCTCGCCCCCTCTCGCTGTCTCTCTCTCGCTGTCTCTCTCTCCCTCTCTCTGTCTCTTGCTCTCTCTCTGTCTCTCTTTCTCCCTCGCTCTTTCTTATCTCTCTCTTTCTGTCTCTCTCTCTCTCCTCTCTCTCTTACTCTCTATCTCTATCTCTCCTCTCTCTCTCTGTCTCTCTCTCGCTGTCTTTCTCTCCCTCTCCATGTCTCTTGCTCTCTCTTGCATGTCTCGCTCTTTCTCTATTTCTCTCATTTTCTCTCTCGCTCTCTCTCTTCTCACTCTCTCTTTCTCTAGATCTCTCTTTTTCTCCTCTCTCTCACTCTCTCTCCCTGTCGCTTTCTCTCTCTGTCTCTATCTATCTTTCTCTGTCTCTCTCTCTCTCTGTGTCTCTTTCTCCCTCTCTCTCCCGTTTACATTAAAGTCACTGTTTCGTTCTTTGCTCACCGCGAGAAAAACCGACACAAAGACAGCAGACCCGAGCCAGGGCCCCTGGACCCAACTACCAAGCCAAGGATGATGAGTGAGAGGAAGGCGGTCTGTGGTGGTCTGTGCACTGTTCACTATTTACATCGAGTGAGAGGAAGGCGGTCTGTGGTGGTCTGTGCACTGTTCACTATTTACATCGAGTGACAGGAAGGCGGTCTGTGGTGGTCTGTGCACTGTTCACTATTTACATCGAGTGAGAGGAAGGCGGTCTGTGGTGGTCTGTGCACTGTTCACTATTTACATCGAGTGACAGGAAGGCGGTCTGTGGTGGTCTGTGCACTGTTCACTATTTACATCGAGTGAGAGGAAGGCGGTCTGTGGTGGTCTGTGCACTGTTCACTATTTACATCGAGTGAGAGGAAGGCGGTCTGTGGTGGTCTGTGCACTGTTCACTATTTACATCGAGTGACAGGAAGGCGGTCTGTGGTGGTCTGTGCACTGTTCACTATTTACATCGAGTGAGAGGAAGGCGGTCTGTGGTGGTCTGTGCACTGTTCACTATTTACATCGAGTGACAGGAAGGCGGTCTGTGGTGATCTGTGCACTGTTCACTATTTACATCGAGTGACAGGAAGGCGGTCTGTGGTGGTCTGTGCACTGTTCACTATTTACATTGAGTGAGAGGAAGGTGGTCTGTGGTGGTCTGTGCACTGGTCTGCAGAGGTCTGTGCACTGTTCGCTGTTTACATTGATTACATCGAGTGACAGGAAGGCGGTCTGTGGTGGTCTGTGCACTGTTCACTATTTACATCGAGTGAGAGGAAGGCGGTCTGTGGTGGTCTGTGCACTGTTCACTATTTACATCGAGTGACAGGAAGGCGGTCTGTGGTGGTCTGTGCACTGTTCACTATTTACATCGAGTGAGAGGAAGGCGGTCTGTGGTGGTCTGTGCACTGTTCACTATTTACATCGAGTGAGAGGAAGGCGGTCTGTGGTGGTCTGTGCACTGTTCACTATTTACATCGAGTGACAGGAAGGCGGTGTGTGGTGGTCTGTGCACTGTTCACTATTTACATCGAGTGACAGGAAGGCGGTCTGTGGTGGTCTGTGCACTGTTCACTATTTACATCGAGTGACAGGAAGGCGGTCTGTGGTGGTCTGTGCACTGTTCACTGGTCTGTGCACTGGTCGCTGTTTACATTGAGTGACAGGAAGGCGGTCTGTGGTGGTCTGTGCACTGTTCACTATTTACATCGAGTGAGAGGAAGGCGGTCGGTGGTGGTCTGTGCACTGTTCACTATTTACATTGAGTGAGAGGAAGGTGGTCTGTGGTGGTCTGTGCACTGGTCTGCAGAGGTCTGTGCACTGTTCGCTGTTTACATTGATTACATTGAGTGAGAGGAAGGCGCTCTGCGGTGGTCTGTGCACTGTTCACTGTTTACATCGAGTGAGAGGAAGGCGGTCTGTGGTGGTCTGTGCACTGTTCACTATTTACATCGAGTGACAGGAAGGCGGTCTGTGGTGGTCTGTGCACTGTTTACTATTTACATCGAGTGAGAGGAAGGCGGTCTGTGGTGGTCTGTGCACTGTTCACTATTTACATCGAGTGACAGGAAGGCGGTCGGTGGTGGTCTGTGCACTGTTCACTATTTACATTGAGTGAGAGGAAGGTGGTCTGTGGTGGTCTGTGCACTGGTCTGCAGAGGTCTGTGCACTGTTCGCTGTTTACATTGATTACATTGAGTGAGAGGAAGGCGCTCTGCGGTGGTCTGTGCACTGTTCACTGTTTACATTGATTGAGAATAATGGCGGTGTGTAGCGGCCTGTGCACTGTTTGCTGTTTACATTGAGTGAGAGGAAGGCGGTCTGCGGTGGTCTGTGCACTGTTCACTGTTTACATTGAGTGAGAGCAAGGCGGTCTGTGATGGCCTGTGCACTGTTCACTGTTTACATTGAGTGTGAGGAAGGTGGTCTGTGGGGGTCTGTGCACTGTTCACTGTGCACATTGAGTGACAGGAAGGCGGTCTGTGGTGGTCTGTGCACTGTTCACTGTGCACATTGAGTGACAGGACGGCGGCTGTGGTAGTGAGAGGAAGGCGGTCTGTGGTGGTCTGTGCACTGTTCACTGTGCACATTGAGTGACAGGAAGGCGGTCTGTGGTGGTCGGTGCACTGTTCACTGTGCACATTGAGTGACAGGACGGCGGTCTGTGGTAGTGAGAGGAAGGCGGTCTGTGGTGGTCTGTGCACTGTTTACACTGAGTAAGAGGAAGGTGGTCTTTGGTGGTCTGTGCACTGTTCAATGTTTACATTGAGTGAGAGGAAGGTGGTCTGTGGTAGTTAGAGGAAGGTGGTCTGTCGTGGTCTGTGCATGTTTAAATTGAGTAAGAGGAAGGCGGTGTGTGGTGGTCTGTGCACTGTTCACTGTGCACATTGAGTGACAGGAAGGGGGTCTGTGGTAGTGAGAGGAAGGTGGTCTGTGGTGGTCTGTGCACTGTTTACACTGAGTGAGAGGAAGGTGGTCTGTGGTGGTCTGTGCACTGTTCAATGTTGACATTGAGTGAGAGGAAGGCGGTCTGTGGTAGTGAGAGGAAGGTGGTCTGTGGTGGTCTGTGCATGTTTACATTGAGTGAGAGGAAGGCAGTCTGTGGTGGTCTGTGCACTGTTCACTGGTCTGTGCACTGTTCACTGTTTACATTGAGTGAGAGGAAGACGGTCTGTGGTGGTCTGTGCACTGTTCACTGTTTACGTTGAGTGAGAGGAAGGCGGTCTGTGGTGGTCTGTGCACTGTTCACTGTTGACACTGAGTGAGAGGAAGGCGGTCTGTGGTGGTCTAAAGACTTCAGCTTCGGGGGTGACTGACTCACAGATCACGAGGGGAGACATCACTCAGGCCTCTCCTGGTGCCAGCCTCATGGTCTCTTTCTCCACACTGTGGCCACAGCTAGAGATGTGCAGACGGCACTGGGTGGAATGTGCTGTGATCACAGCCAGAGATGTGCAGACGGCACTGGGTGGAATGTGCTGTGGCCACAGCCAGAGATGTGCAGACGGCACTGGGTGGAATGTGCTGTGATCACAGCCAGAGATGTGCAGACGGCACTGGGTGGAATGTGCTGTGGCCACAGCCAGAGATGTGCAGACGGCACTGGGTGGAATGTGCTGTGGCCACAGCCAGAGATGTGCAGACGGCACTGGGTGGAATGTGCTGTGGCCACAGCCAGAGATGTGCAGACGGCACTGGGTGGAATGTGCTGTGGCCACAGCCAGAGATGTGCAGATGGCACTGGGTGGAATGTGCTGAGGCTGCAGGAGGTTCTTGTGTGAGGTCACCAGGTGGCTTGTGGTGTTTATTAGAGGTAAAGACTTCACCTTTGGGGGTGACTGACAGATCACAAGGGTGGGAGGTACCACTCAACCCTCTCCTGGTGCCAGCCTCAGCGTTCAATGTTCTTTTCCTCCACACTGAGGCTGCAGGAGGTTCCTGTGTGATTGTCATCAGGAGGTCTCTGGTGTTTATTTCCTCGTGTTCTGATTGAATATCTTTGCAGAAGCCATATCCGGATGTTTCTATCTCACTGGAGGATCGTGTTCTCTGAATGTAGGCTCCTGGGCTGAGGCCAGACACAGCAGCGTGAGCCTTTCACCACAGAGGGCGGGGGGGGGGGGGGGAGGAGGGGAGGGAGGGTGGAGGGAGTGAGGGAGCTTGAGAAGGAGCAAGGGTTTGAGTCATTCACAGAGGTGTTATTGAATATGTTTATTGTATTAAAATGAGGCTCTGGTTTGGTGCTATAAAAGATTGGTCGATGAATGCTGTTCTCTTTAAGCAAATTAAGTAGAATTAATGCTTGCTACATCCTTCAAACTGTTATGAAAGCTTCTACAAATTTAAACTGGATATTCTAGATGTCCACTGATTTAACAACTGCTACTTTAAAGACAAGGTGATTTTCAAAACAAGCATTGGCAAAGTCAATAGGTCTGAGTTAACCGGAACAATGCAAGGAGACACAACCAAGCAGAAATGATTTTTTCATAAAATAGCTCATTAAAGCCGAAACTATTTTCTCTGCCAGTTCCTAATGTTGGCGGAGTTGATATCCCTATTTGTGGTAGTATTTGTATTGGTAGTAAAGTGATACTGGCATTGTTATGGTGCTGGGAATGTTACTATGGTTTCGGCAGTGGTGGTATTGGCAGTGTGTGGTACAGGTCACGTGTTCTATTGGTGGTGGTATTAGGAAAAGTGCTGATGGTATACTATTGGTGTAAGAACTGTGGTGGTGGTGATGATAGTGTTGTTGGGGTGGTATTAATAGAGGCAGTGTTGTTGTGGTGGTATTAGTGGAGGCAGTGTTGATGGTGTGGTATTGGTGGAGGCAGTGTTTTTGGAGGGAGTGTTTTTGGGTGGTATTGGTGGAGGCAGTTTTGATAGTGTGGTATTGGTGGAGGCAGTGTTTTTGAAGGGAGTGTTTTTGGGTGGTATTGGTGGACGCAGTGTTTTTGGGTGGTATTGGTGGAGGCAGTGTTGTTGGAGTGGTATTGGTGAAGACAGTGTTGATGGTGTGGTATTATTGGAGGCCGCGTTTTTGGGTGGTATTGGTGGAGGCAGTGTTGATGGTGTGGTATTTGTGGAGGCAGTGTTGGGGTGGTATTGGTGGAGGCAGTGTTGAAGGTGTGGTATTGGTGGAGGCAGTGTTGTTGGGGTGATATTGATCGAGGCGGTGTTGATGGTGTGGTATTGGTGGAGGCCATGTTTTTGGGTGGTATTGGTGGAGGCAGTGTTGTTGAGGTGGTATTGATGGTGGCTGTTTTTTTAGGGTGGTATTGGTGGAGGCAGTGTTATTGGTGGTGGTATTGGTGGAGGCAGTGTTGTTGCTGTGGTATTGGTGGAGACTGAGTTGTTGGGGTGGTATTTGTGGAGGCAGTGTTGTTGGGGTGGGATTGGTGAAGGCAGTATTGTTGGTGTGGTATTGGTGGAGGCCATGTTTTTTGGGTGGTATTGGTGGAGGCCGTGTTGTTGTGGTGGTATTGGTGGAGGCAGTGTTGTTGGGGTGGTATTGGTGGAGGCAGTGTTGTTGTGGTGGTATTGGTGGAGGCTGTGTTTTTGGTTGGTATTGTTGGGGGCAGTGTTGTTGGGGTGGTATTGGTGGAGGCAGTTTTGTTGGGGTGGTACTGGTGGAGGCAGTGCTGTTGTCGTGGTATTGGTAGAGGCAGTGTTGTTGTGGTGGTATTGGTGGAGGCTGTGTTTTTGGTTGGTATTGGTGGGGGCAGTGTTGTTGGTGTGTATTGGTGGAGGCAGTGTTGATGGTGTGGTATTGGTGGAGGCAGTGTTGTTGTGGTGGTATTGGTGGAGGCAGTGTTGTTGGGGTGGTATTTGTGGAGGCAGTGTTGTTGTGGTGGTATTAGTGGAGGCTGTGTTTTTGGTTGGTATTGGAGGGGGCAGTGTTGTTGGGGTGGTATTGGTGGAGGCAGTTTTGTTGGGGTGTTACTGGTGGAGGCAGTGTTGTTGTCGTGGTATTGGTAGAGGCAGTGTTGTTGGGGTGGTATTGGCGGAGGCAGTGTTGTTGTGGTGGTATTGGCGGAGGCTGTGTTTTTGGTTGGTATTGGTGGGGGCAGTGTTGATGGTGTGTATTGGTGGAGGCAGTGTTGATGGTGTGGTATTGGTGGAGGCAGTGTTGTTGGGGTGGTATTGGTGGAGGCTGTGTTTTTGGTTGGTATTGGTGGAGGCAGTGTTGATGGTGTGTATTGGTGGAGGCAGTGTTGATGGTGTGGTATTTTTGGAGGCAGTGTTGTTGGGGTGGTATTGGTGGAGGCCATGTTTTTTGGGTGGTATTGGTGGAGGCAGTGTTGTTGTGGTGGTATTGGTGGAGGCAGTGTTGTTGTCGTGGTATTGGTAGAGGCAGTGTTGTTGGGGTGGTATTGGTGGAGGAAGTGTTGTTGTGGTGGTATTGGTGGAGGCTGTGTTTTGGTTGGTATTGGTGGGGGCAGTGTTGATGGTGTGTATTGGTGGAGGCAGTGTTGATGGTGTGGTACTGGTGGAGGCAGTTTTGTTGGGGTGGTATTGGTGGAGGCCGTGTTGGTGGTGGTATTGGTGGAGACAGTGTTGGTGGTGGTGGTATTGGTGGAGGCAGTTTTGTTGGGGTGGTATTGGTGGAGACTGAGTGGTTGGGGTGGTATTGGTGGAGGCAGTGTTGGTGGTGTGGTATTGGTGGAGGCAGTGTTGTTGGGGTGGGATTGGTGAAGGCAGTATTGTTGGTGTGGTATTGGTGGAGGCCATGTTTTGTGGGTGGTATTGGTGGAGGCAGTGTTGTGGTGGTATTGGTGGAGGCAGTGGTGGAGGCAGTGTTGTTGTCGTGGTATTGGTAGAGGCAGTGTTGTTGGGGTGGTATTGGTGGAGGCAGTGTTGTGGTGTTATTGGTGGAGGTTGTGTTTTTGGTTGGTATTGGTGGAGGCAGTGTTCATGGTGTGTATTGGTGGAGGCAGTGTTGGTAGTGTGGTATTGGTGGAGGCAGTGTTGTTGGGGTGGTATTGGTGGAGGCAGTGTTGGTGGTGGTATTGGTGGAGACAGTGTTGGTGGTGTGTATTTGGTGGAGGCAGTGTTGATGGTGTGGTATTGGTGGAGGCAGTGTTGTTGGGGTGGTATTGGTGGAGGCAGTTTAGTTGGGGTGGTACTGGTGGAGGCAGTGTTGTTGGGGTGGTATTGGTGGAGGCAGTTTAGTTGGGGTGGTACTGGTGGAGGCAGTGTTGTTGGGGTGGTATTGGTGGAGGCAGTGTTGGTGGTGGTATTGGTGGAGACAGTGTTGGTGGTGGTATTGGTGGAGGAAGTCTTGTTGGTGTGGTATTGGTGATGTTTATGTGTTTTATAAAGCTCTTCTATGACCCACTTGGGTATCAAGGCGCTGAAAACCGATGATAAACAAACTTGTTGCTGGTATTTGGACAGCCAGGCCCTCAGCCTTCTCCTGAAGCTCTGATGGTCTAACTCTCCTCTAAGGGCATCGGAGAGCACATTCCACCTCTGAGCAGCAAATACTGAAAAGGCTCAGCTCCACCTGTCCTACGAAGAACTTTAGGAACTATCAGGTTCATCTTGGAGGGGGATCTCAGTGTTCATGTGGGAGGATCATAGTGTGATATTGTCATTTAAAGAAAAAACAGCAATATTTACAATCAATTGCCGGTCAGACTGCAGCAATGAACACCGGTGAAAATACAAGCACATTAAAATGCTGTTTGTCATTGCATTTATACCAATGTGAACACGATGCCTCAAAAAGACTACATGCCAATAAAACATATACAAATAGATAATTATTTCATGGCAGAACATCACAAATACATCCTAATGTGAAACTGGCATTTGTTTTATCCATACTTGGCATTAGCTCATCAATGTAATGCAAATAACACATTTTAAAAAACACCAAGACAATTTTTACAAACAGTAAAAAAAAATATTGACAATATTGATAAGCAAATTCTGATAAGCTTACTGAAACAAAACCTTGGAGTGATTTATGTAAATCAGGAGTATAATGTAGTATATATGTATATACATCACCCAGTGTCGGTCGCCCCTGGGTAGTTATAGTTAGCATTAGGGGTTGGCGAAATATTCCCTTCCGCTGGTGGAATTGGCAGAAGTTTGGCGACTCCGCATTACTCTTGTAACATCGAGTTTTGGTCAAATTCCGCCAATCACTGTGTGGTGAAACTTTTTTCTGGTGCCTGTGCCAAAACAGAAAGTTGGTGAGTGCGAGAGAGATTTGGTATCCATTAGTTAAATTTTCTGTCGCTAGAAGGACATCCAGCAAGATTTTTCCAATGCGGACACTCTGGGCGGCTGCGACCGTTCACGGTCAGAAGTCTGCTGCTCGAGCAGAAAAGCAACTTGAGCGGCAGCAAAACTGACTTAAGTAGCTGCAGCCTCTGGCGCGCTGCCTAGTGCTGCTTGCACTGACTTTCCAGTGCGGAGCGCAATTCCAGCGCTAAATCACAGCAAGAGCAGACCCGAGAGCGATCCTGCTGAGACTGAGATCTGATTGGCTGTTACCATAACAACAATGATGTAGCAGCAGCCATCTTAGGACTCGGGACTCAGAAAGACATAGGACTGACCCTGACCCCCTGGGCCTGGCGGTGGGGTCACAGAAGGGCCATGCCTGGGGGCAAAAACATTTTCTTTTGAATTTTATTGCAAATTTGTGGAGGGTCCACAGCAAACTATTTTAAAAAGAAGGCGCAGGCTCCCACCCATTTCCCCAAACAAATTGAAGAGTCTCATAATTCTATCACACCACACTCAGAGGTTTTTAGAGTCTATTCTAGCAACAGGAGTTAAAACAGTCTATTCAGTGTGTTCTGGGACAGCCAGAGTCTCCGTGAATAGGCAGATCATGCCCTGGAAGACTGAGAAAGTTCCAGTCTTCAGTGCAAAGCTCACAATTCTTTACTACAGAAGGAAAACAGCAATGATCACATGGTTTATTGCAGCATCTCCTTCTGCTCTGCTTGTGCCAGAGTGTCTGCCACCAAGCCTGTCTTGGGCAGCGTATGTCACTTGGAGACAATCCTACCTGTGTCCAGTCCTCCTCCTTCTGCTCTGCTTGTGCCAGAGTGTCTGCCACCAAGCCTGGTTTGGGAAGCAGCTGTCACTTGGAGACTGTCCTACCTGTGTCCAGCCCTCCTCCTTCTGCTCTGCTTGTGCCAGAGTGTCTGCCACCAAGCCTGGTTTGGGAAGCAGCTGTCACTTGGAGACAGTCCTACCTGTGTCCAGTCCTCCTCCTTCTGCTCTGCTTGTACCAGAGTGTCTGCCACCGAGCCTGTCTTGGGCAGCGTGTGTCACTTGGAGACAGTCCTACCCATGTCCAGTCCTCCTCCTTCTGCTCTGCTTGTACCAGAGTGTCTGCCACAGAGCCTGGTTTGGGAAGCAGCTGTCACTTGGAGACAGTCCTACCTGTGTCCAGTCGTCCTCCTTCTGCTCTGCTTGTACCAGAGTGTCTGCCACCGAGCCTGTCTTGGGCAGCGTGTGTCACTTGGAGACAGTCCTACCTGTCTCCAGTCCTCCTCCTTCTGCTCTGCTTGTACCAGAGTGTCTGTCCCTGAGCCTGTCTTGGGCAGCGTGTGTCACTTGGAGACTGTCCTACCTGTGTCCATCCCACCTCCTTCTGCTCTGCTGGTGCCAGAGTGCCTGCCTCTGCGCCTGTGACGGGGAGCAGGTGTCACTTGGAGACGGTCCTTAGGGTGTCCAGTCCTCCTCCTTCTGCTCTGCTTGTGCCAGAGTGTCTGCCCTGAGCCTGTCTTGGGCAGCGTGTGTCACTTGGAGACTGTCCTACCTGTGTCCAGCCCTCCTCCTTCTGCTCCGCTTGTACCAGAGTTTCTGCCACCGAGCCTGATTTGGGCAACAGCAGTTACTTGGAGACGATCCTACAAGTGCCCAGTCCACCTCCTTCTGCTCTGCTTGTACCAGAGTTTCTGCCACCGAGCCTGGTTTGGGAAGCAGCTGTCACTTGGAGACTGTCCTACCTGTGTCCAGTCCTCCTCCTTCTGCTCTGCTTGTGCCAGAGTGTCTGCCCTGAGCCTGTGTGCAGATCCTTCCTGTGTTTATGTATGTATGTATGTATGTATGTATGTATGTATGTATGAAGTATTTCTATAGCACAAACCCAGTCAGTCCCCTCTGAGAGGGTCCCACCTCCCCGGAGACACACCTCAGCACTGAACATGGAAAAGTAGTTAATTAATGTATGTATATACATATGTATGTATGTATGTACGTATGTATGTGCGTACATATGTATCTACACATATATGTATGTATTTATGTGCGTGTGTGTGTAGTATTTCTATAGCACAAACCAGTCCCCCTTGAAAGGGGCCCACATCCCTGGAGATGCACCTCTGCACTGAACATGGAGAGATTTGTGATTTGTGTATGTATGAATCTGAGTATGAATGTATGTATGTATTTATTTATGTATGCATTTATGTATGTAGTATTTATGTATATAGTATTTCTACAGCACAAACCTAGCCAGAAGGCATCCGAGAGCTGTTCCGGGTTAAAGGGTAGCATAACGTTGACGTGTGACAGGAAAGGTAGCTGGTGTGTGGGTGGTTAATGCATTGTGATCTAGAGTTTTTCAAAGAGTTGCAGCTTCACTTCTTTCCTAAACGGGAGCAGAGTCGGGCGGTCCTGATGGACACAGGGATTATTGCAGACCCTGGATTCAGAGACGGAAAAGGCCTGTTGCCTTGTTTTTACACTTGGCATGGGCAAAGTGAGGAACTCCCCAGGGGCCTCACCTTCCAACCTTTAACATACAATTCTATATTATTTGGAATCATGGGGTTTGAGTTGCCAGAAAATGTGTAATAAAATACAAAGTTCCGAACAGGGCCCCTGCCGTGTGTCTTGTCCAGAGTCACCAAAATCCCTAAGATGATACTTCGTATTCTGTAATACAATGGTGCCCCGGCTATGGTTCTGCAGAGACCTGGTGTACTTGAGATCAGATAAGTGGTGGTGCTGGCCATGGTGGCTTCGTAAAAGATGCCGCTGGTTTTTGAAGATGGTGTGGTCTGCCAAGGTGCATTCAGGAGTTCCATTAGGGTGGAGGTGATGTGGCCCTGGGTGAGACGTGCTGTACCGTGTAGGATGCCCCTGAGGGGTGCCTGAGTGGAGTCTGGGAGACCATGGAGCAGGGCCTTCCTACCGTCCAGATGCGAGAGTCGAAGGGCTTGAACTGCATCTCTGAAGTCCCTTTAGAAGTTTCACGGGGCGTATACAAAGCGTGCCCACTCAGAAGGCCCACAGTGTTATCAGTTTTCAGGCAAGTGACACTTACGCAGCAGCAGAATGTAATCCAGAGCCACCCCCACCGGGAGCAGAAAACACAAGTGTGTACAATGGCTGTCACGGACGGCAAGTGAGGATGGGGATCAAGGGTGTGGACCCGGAAGAAGAGGAGGCCTGGTTACAGAAGATGATGTCTGGTTACACAAGATAGAGGCGTGGTTACAGAAGATGGGATCCTGGTTACAGAAGAGGGGGCCTGGTTACACAAGATGGGGATCTAATTACAGAAGGGGAGATCTGGTTACATAAGATGGGAGCCTGGTTACAGAAAAGGAGGCCTGGTAACACATGATGGGAGCCTGGTTACATGAGATGGGGGCCTGGTTACAGAAGAGGAGGCCTGGTTACATAAGATGAGTCCTGGTTAAATAAGATGGGGGCCTGGGTACATAAGATGGTGTAGGAAAGTACCATCTTGCCTGGCATGTTACCACCACATTTCACTGTATATATGTTGTTTTAGTGTATGTGTCACTGGGACCCTGCCAGGCAGGGCCCCAGTGCTCATAAGTGTGCCCTGTATGTGTTCCCTGTGTGATGACTAACTGTCTCACTGAGGCATATCTAATCAGAACCTCAGTGGTACAATCCAAAAAGGAATTGCACGGCGATTCCCGACTGCCTCCCGCCATGGAGCACAACGTCAGCGTAGTTACCTCACTTCCACCTGTTCCTCCACACAGAACAGGCGGATGCCATTTCATGGGGTGGAGGGGGGCAGCCCTATGGAATCATGCTGCGTCACATACGAAATAGGCACATACTGGACAAATTACACTGACCCATTAATTGTGTACAGAATGCAAACTACTGTTGCAGCTCCAATGTTCAGTTTGTGACAGCCTCCTCAGTCTCTTGTCTCTTAGATATCTATCACTGCGAATGAATAGGAGATGGAGACATACCCCCATGTACAGACCCCTGGTGGACTTGGCTACACTGGAGGACAGGCACATTCTCCTCACCTGTAGACTTGACAGGGCCACAATCACAGAGCTGTGTGCTCAATTGGAGCCTCACCTGATATCTGCTATTCGTCACCCCACTGGGATCCCCCCTCTTGTGCAAGTGCTATCTGTCCTCCATTTACTGGCAACTGGTTGTTTCCAAGTGACAGTGGGCTTGGCAGCAGGAATGTCACAGCCAATGTTCTCAATAGTGCTGTCTGCCCTGCTAAAACACATGTGCAGCTACATTGCTTTACACAGGTTGAGGATTTGGCCACAGTGAAGGCCGACTTTTATGCAATGGGACATGCCCACAAAATAATTGGGGCGATTGATGGTACACATATTGCATTTGCCCCCCCTGCCAGAATGAACAGATGTTCAGGAATCGTAAGAGTTACCACTCCATGAACGTTCAGAGGGTGTGCTTGGCAGACCAGTACATCTCCCACGTCAATGCTAAGTATCCTGGGCCGGTGCATGATGCCTTTGTTCTATGGAATAGTAGCATCCCAAATGTAATGGGCCAACTACAGAGGCACAGGGTGTGGTTAATAGGCCATGGTTCCCACCAAGTATATGTTGGTGTATGCCCATGATGTTGGCCATATAGGATAGTGTGTGTCTAAATGTTGTCCCTCAATATTTACAGGTGACTCTGGTTACCCAAACCTATCATGGCTGCTGACCCCTGTGAGGAATGCCAGGACTACCGCAGAAGAACTTTATGATGAGGCACATGGGCGAACCAGAAGGATAATAGAGAGAACCTTTGGACTCCTGAAGGCCAGGTTCAGGTGCCTCCATCAGACAGGTGGATCCCTGTGCTACTTACCGAGAAGGTGTGCCAGATAGTAGTGGCACGCTGCATGTTGCACAACCTGGCCCTCAGACGGCATGTACCTTATCTGCAGGAGGAGGAGACTGGAGATGCCCCCGTGGCAGCAGTGGACCCTGTGGACAGTGAGGATGAGGAGGCAGAGGATGAGTATGTGGACAAAAGAACAATGGTGACCCGTCAGTACTTCCAATGACACACAGGTGAGACATTGCAACTTCACATTTCTATGACTATTGTTGTATTCTGTCGGGCATTGGCATGCTAGCATTACCCACTTCTTTCCCCTACTTACTGTTACCTATGGATACTCATTTTACAGATGTTGGTGATTTGACAACATTCTCCTGATGTGTACACAACAGCCAGCTACAGGTCATGTGTTCTATGCTCATGCAATTTGCAATTCATTTTCAATGGTTATAGCTGTTTCAATCAATACAAATTAAAAATATATTAAATACTAGTAGACAAGTTTTATCCAAGGGTGTTTATTGTTATGCTAAAATATAGAGGGTAAAGTGCATCGGAATGGGGTGATGATGGAGGAATGTCCAGGGTATTGTTCCAGTCTGTTTGTAGCACAGGTGTAATGTCCATGGGGACGTAGGAAGGGGAGCAAAGGCAGTTCAAGGTGGACAAGGTGACGGGGTGGGACACAAGGGCGACCATCAGGAGAGTCTCATTTTCTGGCTGTGGTCTTGGCAAGTGTCTCTGGCTTCTGTCTGGGTCACAGGAAACATTTGCTGGGTGGTTCTCCTTCTGCAGGGGGAGGGGTGCTGGTGGCCTGTTGGTCCTGTGGCGGGGCCACCTGGCCACTAGTGGCAGCGGAAGTGGAGGGCTGTTCAGATGACTGGCTAGTGGCAGGGGCCCGCTGGTGTGCTGTTGCCTCCCTCATGATGTTGGCCATGTCTGCCAGCACCCCTGCTATGGAGATCAGGGTGTTTTTGATGGCCTGCAAGTCCTCCCTGATCCCCTGATTCTCCTGCAGCCACCTGTTCTCCTGCATGTTGTCTAGGATCTGGCCCATTGTGTCCTGGGAATGTTGGTATGCTCCCAGGATCTCTGAGAATGCCTCCTGGAGAATTGGTTCCCTGCTCCTGTCCTCCTCCTGCCGCACAGCAGTCCTCCCAGTGTCCCTGTTGGCCTGCCCCTGTCCCCTGAATGGTGTGCCCACTGCCACTGACCCCAGGTCCCTGATTGTCTTGGGGGCGAAGTGTGGACTGGGGTCCCTCTACAGGTGGGCACACTCCTGATTGATGTGTCCTGGGGACAGAGGTGTGGGAACGCTGGGGGGGTGCTGTTGTGTTGGATCCTGATGGGGGAAGCTCTGTGGTAGACTGAGTGTGGGCTGGGGTAGTCGACTGTCCAGTGGTCCCTGATGGGCCAGGTAGGTCATCCAGATCTTGAAGTCCAGAGTTACTGTCATCACTGGGGATGCAGTAATGCCAAGATTTGCTCCTCCCATGCTGTGAGTTGTGAGGGAGGAGGTGGGGGTCCACCGCCAGTCCTCTGTATGGCGCGCTGGTGCCTTGATGCTATGGAACGTACCTTCCCCCGTAGGTCGTTCCACCTCTTGCTGATGTCGTCCCTTGTTCTTGGGTGCTGTCCCACGGCATTCACCCTGTCCACAATTCTCCACCATAGCTCCATCTTCCTGGCTATTGATATTTGCTGGACCTGTGCTCCAAACAGTTGTGGCTCTACACAGACAATTTCCTTCACCATGACCCTTAACCCTTCCTCAGTGAAACGGGGGTGTCTTTTTGGTGCCATGTATGTGATGTGAGGTGTGATGGTGAGGGTGTGTTGGGTAATGTGTTTGGGTGTGTGATGTGGAGTCCGTGAGTGGTGTATAGGTGTGAGTAGTGTGTCTGTCTAGTTCTCTCTGTGCTGTTCTTCTCAGTCTCATGGTGCAATAGTTGTTGGTAAAGGGTTGTGGGTAATGTGGGTGTGTGTTTTATAGTGGTGTGGGTGTGGTGTGTGTATGGGTGTCAGGTGTGTGGATTTTGAATTGGCCAATGTCATGTTGTTTTGTATGTGGGGGGGTATTTTGAGCGGGCGGTATGTACTGCCAATGGTTTAGCACATTGAATGTCCGCCGTGGTGATTGGTGGGTCATAATGTGGTGGGCAATGTTTTATTGGCGTAACGGTATGGCTTTTGGTACCGACACTTTAACACTGACCTTTGGGCTGGCGGATTTGTGTATGTGGCGCTATTCTGTCAGATTGGTGTGTGTGTGTGTGTGGTAATATGATGAGCGGATTACCGACACTGCAGCGGTATGTTGGTGGCCGTCACTGTGGCGGTAAGTGGCATTTACCGCCAATGTCATAATGAGGGCCATAATGTGTCTATTAACTTGTGATGTTTGATGAACATGTTAGATGCAGGATGGATTTAACCTTCAACAACACAAAACAGTGATGGATGGAATGCTTGAATTAATGTTAGTGTCACAGTGCCCTTTCCTCTGGATCTGCACACCGTAGAACAAATGGCGCACCTCCCGGCGTCACCAACTCAGAAAGTTATTATAACACTGAGTACTGATGAAGCCAACCGGGGGGAGGGGAAATTAGTATAGGAAACTTCAGGGAGAGATATCTGAAAAGGAAAATGGTTAAGCATGTATGTATATACTTGTTCATAACAACATCAACATGCAATTATACACTTAGACAAAGGCGTCTCCTTGGATGCAAGTGTTGAGACCCTTATGGAATATACAAAAGCGTCACCGTGGATGCAAATGTTGAGACCCTTATGGAATAGACAAAGGAGTCTCCATGGATGCAAGAGTTGAGACCCTTATGGAATAGACAAAGGCGTCTCAGTTCATGCAAGTGTTGAGACCCTTATGGAATAGACAAAGGCGTCTCCGTGAATGCAAGTGTTGAGACCCTTAAGGAATAGACAAAGGCGTCTCCGTGAATGCAAGTGTTGAGACCCGTATGGAATAGACAAAGGCATCTCCGTGCATGTAAGTGTTGAGACCCTTAAGGAATAGACAAAGGCGTCTCCGTGAATGCAAGTGTTGAGACCCTTAAGGAATAGACAAAGGCGTCTCCGTGCATGCAAGAGTTGAGACCCTCATGGAATAGACAAAGGCGTCTCCGTGAATGCAAGTGTTGAGACCCTTAAGGAATAGACAAAGGCGTCTCTGTGAATGCAAGTGTTGAGACCCTTAAGGAATAGACAAAGGCGTCTCCGTGAATGCAAGTGTTGAGACCCTTATGGAATAGACAAAGGCATCTTCGTGGATGCAAGAGTTGAGACCCTTATGGAATAGACAAAGTCGTCTCCTTGCATGCAAGAGTTGAGACCCTCATGGAATAGACAAAGGCGTTTCCATGGATGCAAGAGTTGAGACCCTTATGGAATAGACAAAGGCATCTCTATGGATGCAAGAGTTGAGACCCTTATAGATAGGGCGTGGCCCTTCTGTAAATCATGGAACAAGAGCAATAGGTAGAATCATGATACTTCAGAATGTCATGAGCCTTAGACAAAACTAGGTGTGGCCCTTCTCTGAATTATGGAACAAGAACAAACTGAGACCTCTGAACCTTGAGAAGGCAAGAGCCTTGGACCATGAACATACTCTGAACATCAATCATGCAACTCCAATGCATTCATAAACATAAAACGTTTGGTCTCGGCCTAGAAATTCGCAAATACTTAAATGTGTATCTCACATATCATCAAAGACTTAAATATGTATCTCACATATTATGCTTCCAAAAACAATAAAACTATGATTTGCTTATCTTTGAAACGTTTTCACATTTGCCACCTAGGCCTGAAAGTTTTACTCATGTAAACTGAAGCAGCTTGATTATTGGACCAAGGGTGCTTTACTCATGTGAACTGAAGCACCTCGAGTGCTGTGCCAAGGGTGCTTTACTTCCTGTGAACTGAAGCGCTTTGAATGTTGTGCCAAGTACGCTTTACTCCCGTGAATCGAAGCGCTCTGAATACTGTGCCAAGAGCGCTTAACTTCCTGTGAACTGAAGCGCTTTAAATGTCGTGCCAAGTGCACTTTACTCCTGTGAACCGAAGCGCTTTGAACTCTGTGCCAAGGGCGCTTTACTTCCTGTGAACTGAATCGCTTTAAATGTCGTGCCAAGTGCGCTTTACTCCTGTGAACTGAAGCGCTTTGAATATTGTGCCTAGGGCACTTTACTTCCTCTGAACTGAAGCGCTTTAAATGTCGTGCCAAGTGCGCTTTACTCCTGTGAACTGAAGCGCTTTGAACTCTGTGCCAAGGGCGCTTCACTTCCTGTGAACTGAAGCACTTTAAATGTCGTGCCAAGTGTGCTTGTCCAGTGCAGCCTGAAAACGCTTTGCTCGTTATGCTACGGGACGCTTTACTTTTGGAAGAAACAACTCCCCTCTAGATTGGGCTCATCAAGACCTTACCGCTATGAGTACAACCTATTTGTATCTGAATTCACCATGGAAACTGGATACTCCGAGTTACTGCCTATCTGCCATGCAGGAATTCTGCTCTTCTTCAGAGGAAACCCACACGAAGTCTAACTGCATCGAAGTCTTCAAAATAGTGAGCAACATGCTTGGATGTGGCTGGGCTTTATAGGCCTGCCACACCCCAAGATGGCTGCTGCCTCTAAAAACATGGGGTCCCTTCATAGGAGAGCACTGATAAGTGCATCATGTCCACCAATGTCCTGACCCTGCAGCTACATTAGCTTTACCACAGGGCAGGCGACGCTGAGGATCACTTCTGGAACAAGAGGGGATGACAAGTGGTGGGCATAAAGCGCCGCAAATACGCGCAGCGGAGGTTCGGGCGGGTGCTGGACCGCGCACAGTCTTATTCCTGACAGTTAGCCACTGGTAATTACTCTGGGCCGCATCCCAGCTAGGGCTGGGTGGGAACTCTGCTCCACTGGCAGAGTTCACAGAGGTTTCTCACTCTGCGCAGGAAAAAAACAACGGCAACCGGCAGCAGAGCGGAGTCCACCGGTGCCCCGCTCACCCACCCCTGAAACCCAGAGTCAGGGACGGCTGAGTGCTGAGCTCAGTCAGCTCCCTGCCAACTGGCGGCAGAGCGGAGTCCACTGGCGCCCCGCTCACTCACCCCTGAAACCCAGAGTCAGGGACGGCTGAGTGCTGAGCTCAGTCAGCTCCCTGCCAACCGGCGGCAGAGCGGAGTCCACTGGTGCCCCGCTCACTCACCCCTGAAACCCAGAGTCAGGGACGGCTGAGTGCTGAGCACAGTCAGCTCCCTGCCAACCAGCAGTCCTCTTGATTTAGATCCGAGTAGGTGGCCGACAGCAGCTGTCAGGGAACAGGATCAAGAGAGATGTGAAGGAGGCCTGCTTTGAAACTACAGTCCCCGTCATCCGTCACTCATTCCTCATTGGGACGGAGCCAGAGACAAGGGTTAAATAGCCCAGAGCTGAGCCCACCAAACCTCCTTATCCTGTGATGTGACCATTGGCTGTGTGGCAGTCCCGTCAGAGCCTCATCGGGGGACTATGGGGCCAGCCACGGTTTCCTCAAGCTTGGTGGGAGAGGAGCTCAAATATCATGGACATGCCTTTCAGTCCATACTGTGAACCTCCTTTTCACTTGCTGATTGACTGTGGGAAAAGCAGACTCCACCTATGCCTGGGTGCTTGCTCTGTCTGCCAGCAGGTTCCGCCCAGAGCATGATATTTTGTGGCGCGTTTGGGTGTCGAGACCCACCGGTGCTGCGGCTTCCCATGTGTCTTCAGCTCGGGTTGAGTCCATCTTGCAGGGCACCAACTGATGCCTCTAAAGTGCTGTGAGTCCTCTCTGCTGAGATGGGCGTCCAAGTGGTTGAGTAACTGCATGTGGGCGACAACTCTCTCCGGTGCCCACAACAGTGCAGGGGTTTTCCCAACAGACAAAACCCAATGCACCACTGATTCCCCAGCACGACTCAAGTGAAAGGTATTAATAGCGCCGTGTGTGTAACACCAGGCGAGCTGAAAGGTATTAATAGCGCCGTGTGTATACCACCAGCTGAGCTTAAAGGTATTAATAGCGCCGTGTGTATACCACCAGCCGAGCTGAAAGGTATTAATAGCGCGGTGTGTAACACCAGCCAAGCTGAAAGGTATTAATAGCGCCGTGTGTGTAACACGAGCTGAGCTGAAAGGTATTAATAGCGCTGTGTGTATACCGCCAGCCGAACTGAAAGGTATTAATAGCGCTGTGTGTGTAACACCAGCCGAGCTGAAAGGTATTAATAGCGCTGTGTGTGTAACACCAGACCAGCCGAGCTGAAAGGTATTAATAGCGCCGTGTGTAACACCAGCCGAGCTGAAAGGTATTAATAGCACCGTGTGTGTAACACCAGCCGAGCTGAAAGGTATTAATAGCGCCGTGTGTGTAACACCAGACCAGCTGAGCTGAAAGGTATTAATAGCGCCATGTGTGTAACACCAACCGAGCTGAAAGATATTAATAGTGCCGTGTGTGTAACACCAGACCAGCCGAGCTGAAAGGTATTAATAGCGCCGTGTTTATAACACCAGCTGAGCTAAAAGGTATTAATAGCGCTGTGTGTATAACACCAGCTGAGCTGAAAGGTATTAATAGCACTGTGTGTGTAACACCAGCCCAGCTGAAAGGTATTATTAGCGCCGTGTGTGTAACACCAGCCGAGCTGAAAGGTATTAATAGCGCTGTGTGTATACCACCAGCCGAGCTGAAAGGTATTAATAGCGCCGTGTGTATAACACCAGCTGAGCTGAAAGGAATTAATAGCTCTGTTGGTATTAATAGCGCCTTGTGTATAACACCAGCTGAGCTGCAAGGTATTAATAGCGCTGTGTGTGTACCACCAGCTGAGCTGAAAGGTATTAATAGTGCCGTGTGTATAACACCAGCAGAGCTGAAAGGTATTAATAGCGCTGTGTGTATAACACCAGCCGAGCTAAAAGGTATTGATAGCGCCGTGTGTATAACACCAGCTGAGCTGAAAGCTATTAATAGCACAGTGTGTATACCACCAGCTGAGCTGAAAGGTATTAATAGCACCGTGTGTATAACACCAGCCGAGCTGAAAGGTATTAATAGCGCCGTGTGTATAACACCAGCTGAGCTGAAAGGTATTAATAGTGCCGTGTGTGTAACACCAGCTGAGCTGAAAGGTATTAATAGCGCAGTGTGTATACCACCAGCCGAGCTGAAAGGTATTAATAGCGCTGTGTGTAACACCAGCCGAGCTGCAAGGTATTAATAGCGCCGTTTGTAACACCAGCTGAGCTGAAAGGTCATAATAGCGCAGTGTGTATACCACCAGCCGAGCTGAAAGGTATTAATAGCGCTGTGTGTAACACCAGCCGAGCTGCAAGGTATTAATAGCGCCGTGTGTAACACCAGCCGAGCTGAAAGGTATTAATAGCGCCGTGTGTATAACACCAGCCGAGCTGAAAGGTATTAATAGCGCCATGTGTGTAACACTAGCTGAGCTGAAAGGTATTAATAGCGCCGTGTGTATACCACCAGCCAAGCTGAAAGGTATTAATAGCGCTGTAGTATGGTCGGTTTTATGCGTTAGCTTTGGGCATTAGGCCTTTGTGCATTTTGCCCTGGATGTATTTTATTTCGTTTGCTAGTAGCCTAGAGCCTCTGTGCACTTTGCTCTGAGTGCTTTTATTTTTCTAAGTACTGTTATTTTCAGATAACCAGTTCTACGGTGTTGTTTTTATTCATATCACACTGTTTTGCATACTTCAGCACTGATGTTCTTCATAACACACTCACTCTGTGCTTCAGTCAAGGATATGGTCTGGTACATTGCCGATAGACGTGGTTGAAGTTTAGACTTGGTATTTCTGCGTATTTGGTGATCACTTTGACATATAGGTTATAAAATAACTTCTCTGTCCCAATACACGGCAGAGGGAGATTCCTACCAGGGAACCACAACTAGATGCTGATTGCCTCGTTGCAGATGCTGAACCAAGATCACAGGCCTTTGCTCAGGTATGAAGACTAATGTCCCCGCAGTGATACCGATAGGCAAGTTAGACACTTAACATGCTGTGCTCTAAATAAATTAAGCAGAGGGAGAGTAGAAATTCTAATACACAATGATTGCTATATTTTTATGTTTTACTCTCCTGGTAACTATCTCAATCCTACTGTGTTGTATGGTTCTGGTTATCGCGGCTCATGCCTTATTCTCTAAAATACAGTCGTTTTATTAAAGCATTATAAAACTTATACTGTCTTTGTAATTTTATATGAGATCATATTGTAAATGAGAGAGTTTTGTCTGGATCTGAGTGACCACGACTTCCCTGAGAAGTTCCAAAGATGTCATGCGCTCGGCTGCCCAATCATCTCTTCCCCGTGGGAGAAATGAGGCACTGCTAGTTAGCCGGAGCAAAACCGGATTTAGGGTGACATATTTCTTTACATGTGGGTCAGACTCAGTCCCCCACACCGTTATAGATCTTGTCGCCTAGAAATCCAGTAGTCTCATTTCAGATAATGAGAGCCCACGCGACATGGCGCCGCCAACGTTTGGTCTGGCTCTAATGTTTAGGTCTGACTGACTCTCTAGATCTCATATATAATTTGACTTCTCGGTTCCGTAAACGGAGACGTCCGTGGGCTGAGGGTTTCCGCCACCACGAAAGTGGTTGGTTGTTCAAGCTTGAACTTTGAAAGGAAAAGACCCCAATATTGGTGTGGCCTTTTTGGATTTCGGGCTATTTTTGACAAATGGCGAACCCTGTTATAGTTAATATAGCTATCAATATGCGTCACCCACTCACAGGACACTTGCTGGCAAATGGACTAACTGTCCAAGGGGGTCCAGTCACCTTTGTGGTGGATGCTCATGCAGCCTATAGATCAGAACTTTTTTATTCTTGGGTCATTTTTCCAGCAGTTGATGGGGGTACGAATACGTTTCATGAATATACAGTTGCGAATGCCCCTGGACAATACAGGGCATATGCATATTTAGAGATACCTCTCTCTTATCAAGAACACCATAATTGGCTTGATGGCGCCCTCCCCCACACCGTGGCACAAGTTAGGCTAGGTCCCTTAAGTAATGATGGTCCAACCTGGCCTTTATTGGCCACTTATACACCATATCCTGCGGTTGGCAATTTGGCAGTGGTTGATGTCCGTCGTTTATATGGAGAGTTAACAAATATATATAGAAGGTTAGTTCAGTTTGTAATGCAAAGCATGAATACAAATGCAGCGCGAGCTGCTCCAGCGCACCCACAGGCAATGGTTCCGGGTATTAATCCGGCCACTGTGCATTCAGTTATGGGTAAGATACCAGCTAAGCGAGAGGAAACTCCATTTTGGCTGGCGCAAAAAATTAATACGCTGGAAGCAGTGTTTCCCCATACGGGCCCTCAGGATAAACATAGAATATTAACGATGTGTTTGCCGTATGGGATGGTTCCTCCGATGGACCTTTGTAATACTTGGGGCACGGTTTTTGCTGCGCTCTACACAACGGCACATGGTACGCCGACATTAGCTAATTTACCGGACGTACTTAAACAAATTCAAGATGAATATGGAGCTGCACCAGCCTTGGATTTGGGTATGCAGTTGTTAGGCAATTTTGCCACAGTTTCTTCTATTATTTTGAGTAATCTCAAGGGAGAGGCAGTAGCGCTAGCAGTGCGAATGCGTCTTCGGGAGGTTCCACATATTAATCAAGAGAGGGAACTTCCGAGAATAATAGCAGAAACCTATTCTAGTATCGGTCGCGATAGCCTAGGGGCTAGACCGCAAAAACCTCAGTTGCAGAATAAAAATAGTAAAGATAATGCAAAACAACAGCAATCTGAGGGTACAAAAAAGCGCTGGGAGAAGAAACAGCAACCTAAACAAAATGAGGGACAGTCTCCGCAACCGGAGACCCCGCAGAATAGGTATAATCTCAGGAATAGGGATAATTTGAAAACGCCTGATAGATATCAAAGTACTGATACACGCCAATCTCGTTCCTTTCAGGACTCCTCAGAGAAGAGAAGTGAGAGAGGTGGGCGGTCAGAGCGACGAACGGAGTACGTGAAACCGAGACAGGATTCACAACGCTCAGCGGAGGTTTCTATTAAACAAGAAGAGAAACCGCTGCAACAAAAACAACAGTTTAAAAAGAAGAAAGTGGCAGCAGTCTCTGTTAGACATGCCGCTCAAGAAGAGAGTTCTCTTGACGAACAAGACATGGGCGTTAGCACTGTTAGACAGCGCGGCAGAGGTCACAATAGTTCGCCGGAGTCTTCAAGAGCATCTGGAGGTGAAAGCAACTGATGACTTCATACAAGTCGAAACGGCGGATATGCGAGTCTCTGATCCTGATAGAGTATATTTAGTGACTCTGAAATTGGAAGGGGACATTGACCGCATTATACACGCCATTTTTTGGGACCATGTGGTGAAGTCATATGATGTTCTACTGGCCGAACAGGATTGGCCACCTGACTTTGTTCGCGACTGTTCGGTTGGAGAGGATGTTATTAAACATTCCTTCTCACCACTTGTTCCAAGAGAACTAGCGGAGTCCTATAGTAAATTGTGGGCTCTGGCACAAGCCCCCGCTTTGTATAGAAATAACGTGGGGTGGGATAAACAATCACCTTATCATGTAATTCCAGTAAAGGGCGAACCTCAGCCACAACCGCAGTATCCTATCAAATTTGAGGCTAGGGCATCGGTTAGGAAAATTCTGATAGAATTAGAGTACCAGGGTGTAATTCAGCCCTGTGTCTCGCCGATGAATAATCCCTTATTTCCAGTTTCTAAACCGGACCATTCATATAGGATAGTGGTGGATTACAGACATTTGAATAGTCATACACGCACATATGCGATACAAAATTCACATAGTGCAGCGCTTATGAACAATATAGTGCGTAAAAAATACAAAACTATGTTGGATATCTCGAATGGGTTTTTCTGCCAAAATATAGCACCCGAAAGTCGGGACTATACCAGTTTCAGTGCGTTTGGCTCTCAGAAATTTTTTTGTAGTTTGCCTCAGGGGTATAAAAACAGCCCAGGACTGTTTTCAGCTCGTGTGACAGAAATACTGCACGAGTTGGACCCTGAAGCGTTATTATATGTTGATGACATATATCTGACGGACGATGAGATTCTACAACATCTAAGGCGTGTATCGCGCATTGTTGTGGGGTTTGCAGATATTGGATATAAATTTAATTTAAAAAAATCACACATTGCCTTCCTCAGTGTCATTTTCCTGGGATATGAGTTATCAAGTGAGGGCAAGAGCTTAGCGCCACATTTTCTGGAGAAGTGTGCTCTGTTGCAGCCTCCAAATACGGTTCGGAAACTCCAGTCATTGTTGGGGTTTCTGAATTTTGGCAGAACGTACATTCCTGAATATGCAATGCGTATAAAACCCTTGTACGAATTGATTCGTCAGAATTTTTCAAGTAGATTTTGGACGACTGAGCATACACAAATATTACAAGACTTACAGACTGATCTTTTATCAGTAAAACACTTACATACACGGGACAATAAGACACATTTAGCCATCAGGGTAATACCTGGGGCTTTGGGTTTTACGTATGTCACTTTTAATGAAGGTGAGACAGTCCCAATAGCATACAAGTCTCACTTGTATTCTTCTGCAGAACAACGCTTTGCACAAACCGAAAAAATACTGACTGCAGTACAGATGGCTGTGATCAAAGAAAGACCGCTTGCCCAGGGCCAACGCATAATTGTCGTTTCCCCAGTACTGGCCCTGGAGGCTGTTACTAAAGCGAGTGTTCCTAATTCAAAAGCTTTACACCCGTGATGGATACAATGGGCTACGTCTTTAACGGCCTCTGATGTAGATTATGTATTTGACCAAAAACTGCAGACTCAAGAATTTCTACAATATGAAATAGAATACCCAGTCCCTGCTGGCACATTGCCTATTGACCAGTACCAGGTGGTCATGTATACTGATGGCTCTGCACAGCCAGCGGTGGGGACTAAACAACAGTATTCTGCTGCATGTGCGGTGGTGAGTGGCGCGATGAAGTGGGACATGTTCTGCCCCCGACATACTTACACTAAAACCTTGGGAGATTGTACGGCACAGCTGGCTGAGCTCAAAGCTCTATTGTTAGCGTTGGAGCATGCTGAGCCATCGATGTTGACCTTGTTGGTCTGTGACTCCTACTATTGTGTGCAGTCTTTCAATGAATATCTACACTATTGGAAAATGAATGGGTTTAGAGATTCTAAAGGCAACACCATTAAACATAAATTGTTGTGGGGTAAGGTTGCGGATCTAAAAGAGACGCTTCCTAATGTCCATGTTGTACATACACTTGGACACCAGCGCATTGGAATACACGTTGCTGGGAATACAATGGCAGATGAAGCCGCGAAATCAGCTGTGGCTGTAGCTACTGTGGCCGCAGTAACTCGTTCAAGCTCCAAACCATACACAGAGATTTCGGCTGCCATAAAAGCTTCTGCTGATGGCAAGCCGTTTCCTAAAGGGTTTCCTTCCAAATATAGTTACTGCTTAAATAGTGCACTGAACGCTGTTGTTAATATTCCAGGCGTTGGTGTACGTGAAATACCAAATAAAATTGAGAGATCTCGATTAATATCTGCAGCACATGAGGGGGTGGCATCTGCACATGCTGGTGTGGCAGCCACAATTTCACTTTTACAGGCCCGTTATTGGTGGCCTGGTCTATATAAGGAGACAAAGCAGTATGTCCTTTGTTGTGACATTTGTCAGCAAATTAAAGCTTCGTCGGCTAAACGCCCGCAGCAGACACCCCTTCTGATTTCAAATAAACCTTTACAGTGTGTGTACTTAGATCACTGTGGTCCACTGACACCAGATAGTGCATACAAATATATTTTGGTTGCTGTAGATTCGTGCTCCAGATTTGTGTGGGTCTGGCCACAACGCTCGGCTGACGCTCGAACTGTTATTAAAGATTTGCGCATCTTTGTCGATACATTTGCAGTTGCGGCTTTTCATTCGGACCAGGGATCTGCTTTTGCCTCTAAGGCATTCAGGGACGCCATGGCTTCGTTGGGGGTCCAACTCCAATTTTCGTCTCCATTTCATCCCGCGGGAAATTCTGTCGTGGAGCGATTAAATCGTGATTTAAAGCAATCCTTAACGGCCAGAGTTACAGGTACGGGTCGTAGTTGGCTAGCCCACCTTTATGGAGTACAAAGAGCACTTAATAACTTGCCTAGAAGGTCACTGGGGGGTCGTACTTCATATGAGTGCCTGTTTGGAACACGAATGTATGTTCCTGATCTAGATGGTCCTGGTGTGGAGGCGGCAGATACGCCCTTTGACATAAATGATCGTGTCACTGTTTTGCAGGATTTTCAACAATTCCGTGAAGATAACTCTTCTGCGAATGCTGCCTCCTCAGGAATTAAGGACGAGCCAGTAACACCTACTGGTTGGATACCCAGGATTGGGGATCTAGTGCGTGAAAAGGTCGCAGTAAAGAAAGAATTTGGTCCTTCTTATCGAGCACCAGTACCGGTGTTAGGGGTAAGCGGCACAAGAACTGTGATTTTACCACCGCTGCGAGGGGCCAAAGGAAATCGTTGTGTTTCTATTGATAATGTCAAGTTACAACATGTGGCCGATTCTGCACAGCAGACCAAGAGGGACACCCAGTAGTTCCGGAATCCCTCTCACTACTGGGGAAGAAGTCCCGCTGCAGGTGATTTACACCGATACTGTTACCTCTCCGTGCATGGGGAGGGTGGAAGATGATCTTGCGATTGTTCCACAAACAACGATTAATTTGGAATCTTGTGATCAGGTTGCTGTTCGTTCAACTGATGTTGCTGAACATGTGGTTTATAGTGTACCTCGGCGGGAGCCTCCATCTGCTTCTATGTTCACAGTTGCACCTTTTGCAAGAACTGCCTCTGGCTGCTTTAATAACACTGATGATGTAATGTCCGACTCTGTGTCCACAGTGTCTTCGGTCCGAGGTCCACGTAAGCTACTATCCTGGCTCAAATACAATTATTTTGTTTTTCCTTGGAACTATTTGTGGTTTTTTTATGGCCTTCATGACTATATTTTTATGGTTGGGGTTTGTAGTTACTTTTTTTCTAGTAATACATGGTCATTTTCTTCCTGATCGTTCTGACATTGAACACGTCAAGACTGTGCTGAAACCACATTTTTCGTCTCACATGGTTCGAAGAGATCTCTCCAATGTTAACATTTCTGCGATACCGGTTCCGGATGGGATTGTGTGGGATAAAGTAATGTTTGATATATATGGTCCGACTGAATTAATTCAAATACCGTATGTCCTCAAGTTGTCAATGAATGATATTGTTATCCCAGGCATTGTCTCTGATGATTGGGATGTGAAGACAGTAGATTCGATGTTATCAGACTTGCAGTATTATACTGTTTATGATGATGAAGATGCTTACCAGTTTAAAAATAATCATGGTGACATGTTTTGCTACAACTATTATGGACACTATTTTATTCACAAAGCTAGTAGCCCTAAGTCCATTTTTAATTATGTGCAATGGGAACATTGTTCAACTCCTCCACAAGGCAGTTCGAAAACTTATTATGATAAATTTGCTTATTTTTCTGGGCATGATCAACGAAATGCTAAGTCTTACTATTTCAAAGTCACTCCATATTCTAATAAGCAAATGTTGTTGACCGACACTAAATTGTTATATTCTAATATGTTTGTTTCAAAACTTTCGGTCGAAGGATATGACTATTTGTTTAAGACTATTGATCTAAAAAGTGTTTGGGGAACAAAAAATTGGCAAATGCAAGGCAGGGACACATTATTTAGGGCGTGCATAATCCCTGTGCAAATGATTTTCCTCAATGACACAGTACAACAAACTAGTTGTCTAGGCTTGGCAACAATTAGAGAGTTGAATTTGCCTGGAATACCCGTCCCTTCTAAATTAAAGAATTGGCAGCACTATGTGAACGCTACTTTTGGTGAATTTACACACTGGGTCCAGAATGGTACGCTTAACACTTCATTGTTACATCCCGGCGGGTGGTTACTATGGCCTGTAGACACTAATGAGTGTCATCAACGTTTTGTCACCTCTTCAGGGGGGTTCAGGACTAGTAGGGCAGACCCTCGCTATGTTTCACCGGAGCATGCTGATATTATAACTACATACAGCGTGGGAAAGCTTTGTCAGCAATGGTTGAAGACGTCCACGCTGGATGCAGTTAAGTTACACCTCATGTTACTGTCTAATGATACTGATTTATAAGATTTCTTGTCAGGTCCCAGGGTGCCACGAAAGAAGAGGTTCATATATGAGGTTTATAATGAGATTTGGAAACTTTCACAACAGGAAGCTGCGGCCCGATTAAGGCAGATTGGTCAAGAAAATTTGATGAAAGCTTTGTCTGTTGTTGATAATGGCATGCATACGCTGTCTGACCGAGTTTACACAATTGACAACATTGTTTTCTCTGCTATCGACATTATTAAATCAGACATGTCTTCTTTGTATCATGGGCAGAGTCAGACACGGTCCATCATGCAGCTGGGTTGGACTCTCCAGACCTTGAAGGCAGGTCGCGTTCTATGGCAGCATATTCGCGCCAAGGAGATATTTATCTCGTTTAATTTGACTCGTCAACAACAACTGATGGCTAAAAAGGAAGCGACTTATGTTATGTTAAATATTGAAAAATTGGAAAAACTGCCTTTTACGGTGGCTGAGATTCCGTCAGCTGAATGGTTGATACATAGAGTTATCAATATGCCTAATTCCACTCTACAATTTACATCATGTTTGAAACATATTCCGGTGGGACCTTCCCTTTCAGTACAGATGTGTCAATGGTTTGAGAGAGGTTTTTCTTAGTGGAAGCGAATGCGAAGCTTCTGTCAGCCATTCCATGGTTTGTAAACAGCTGTCACTGCACGGAGCTTGTAATGCTTCGATTGCTAATTTAGCTTGTTATCTGAAGGGAGTTCCAGTCCCCGTGATTAAAAACACTTTCCAGGTGCTTTCTAACAGCAGTTACATTGTTCTCAATAGCGAGCGCTGCTGTGGCTTGCGTCCCGGAATAGTTTACGTTGTCGTTGTCAGCAAGGCCGTTACATGCTGCGGGAATGTGTTGTATCCCCCCACTCAAATTAGGGAGGTAGCGGACATCTGGCCTCATATTGCTACTTCCAAGGTTAATTTCGATAAGTTGAGTCGACTGAAAGCTTTATTGTTTCAAAAACATGTAGCCCTTACATCTGCTAGCGAGACCTACGCACTTCAAGTGGCAAAGTCGTCGGCAGAAATACAGTCCCTTTTGAATACTAACTTTCCGAGTCACTTTGGTGAACTTGTGGGACGTATCTTTAATGCATCCAGAGCTGCTGGTATTGCAAATTTTTTCCAGGCCGTTGGTGTTGGTTTCGCTCACACCTTCTCTTCTATATTCGGTTTGATACCTGCGGCTATACATTCGATTTTCGGAAGCATTTTTGGGGGTTTCCCAATTACTTTGGCTTTATTGGCTGGGATTTTGCTGCTGTTGCTTTTCTTTCGCAATGGCTGTCCCACCGCAACGAGATCCACTATTGCTGCTCCCATCAGCACAGCTGTGTCGTGAATGCATGATGCAGCATTTTGGAGCAACACTCTTGGGCAACCTGGAGTGTGGCTGGTCTCTTTCATTCAGACCGGTCCTGGACTGTGTGCAACCCGTGTTTCGGTGCCTTTGGTGCTCGTTTGAACATGCACTGGCTTTCTGTCTCTCACTGCAGCGCCCGCCTATGGTCGATCTTGATCTGTTGATGTTCCCGATTAGGGCTCATTCCCAGACTTGTGCACTTCGGTTGCGTTTGCTTCGTGAGGCAGTTTATGAGATTCCCTTCCTGGAGGAAGATGGGTTTGTCTCGATCATTGACCCTACACGGGGTGCCGCCCTGAATCGTTTTGGAGCTTTGGAACACACCTGCTCCATGATTCTTTGTGGCGTAAATCTTCCGATCTTAACCTACGTCGAGGTGGAGGAATTCCTTCTCTCTATTGCTTCCATTTGAACAATTGGATTTTTTTTTTCAATCAATACTAAATTGACATTACATTTGGCTTATTAATAAAAATTAAAAGTTTTATTGTCCTCTGAACTTGTCGAAATGGATCTATAATTTCAAATTCGCTTATATTCAGGGCTTATTATTATGTTTTTAGAACCACTTGCTACCGACAAGGGGAGGGTGTAGTATGGTTGGTTTTATGCGTTAGCTTTGGGCATTAGGCCTTTGTGCATTTTGCCCTGGATGTATTTTATTTCGTTTGCTAGTAGCCTAGAGCCTCTGTGCACTTTGCTCTGCGTGCTTTTATTTTTCTAAGTACTGTTATTTTCAGATAACCAGTTCTACGGTGTTGTTTTTATTCATATCACCCTGTTTTGCATACTTCAGCACTGATGTTCTTCATAACACACTCACTCTGTGCTTCAGTCAAGGATATGGTCTGGTACATTGCCGATAGACGTGGTTGAAGTTTAGACTTGGTATTTCTGCGTATTTGGTGATCACTTTGACATATAGGTTATAAAATAACTTCTCTGTCCCAATACACGGCAGAGGGAGATTCCTACCAGGGAACCACAACTAGATGCTGATTGCCTCGTTGAAGATGCTGAACCAAGATCACAGGCCTTTGCTCAGGTATGAAGACTAATGTCTCCGCAGTGATACCGATAGGCAAGTTAGACACTTAACATGCTGTGCTCTAAATAAATTAAGCAGAGGGAGAGTAGAAATTCTAATACACAATGATTGCTATATTTTTATGTTTTACTCTCCTGGTAACTATCTCAATCCTACTGTGTTGTATGGTTCTGGTTATCGCGGCTCATGCCTTATTCTCTAAAATACAGTTGTTTTATTAAAGCATTATAAAACTTATACTGTCTTTGTCATTTGTATATGAGATCATATTGTAAATGAGAGAGTTTTGTCTGGATCTGAGTGACCACGACTTCCCTGAGAAGTTCCAAAGATGTCATGCGCTCGGCTGCCCAATCATCTCTTCCCCGTGGGAGAAATGAGGCACTGCTAGTTAGCCGGAGCAAAACCGGATTTAGGGTGACATATTTCTTTACATGTGGGTCAGACTCAGTCCCCCACACCGTTATAGATCTTGTCGCCTAGAAATCCAGTAGTCTCATTTCAGATAATGAGAGCCCACGCGACAGTGCCGTGTGTGTAACACCACCTGAGCTGAAAGGTATTAATAGCGCTGTATGTGTCACACCAGCCGAGCTGAAAGGTATTAATAGCGCCGTGTGTATACCACCAGCTGAGCTGAAAGGTATTAATAGCGTCGTGTGTGTAACACCAGCCGAGCTGAAAGGTATTAATAGCGCCGTGTGTATACCACCAGCCGAGCTGAAAGGTATTAATAGCGCCGTGTGTATACCACCAGCCGAGCTGAAAGGTATTAATAGCACCGTGTGTAACACCAGCGGAGCTGAAAGGTATTAATAGCGCCATGTGTGTAACACCAGCTGAGCTGAAAGGTATTAATAGCGCCGTGTGTATACCAGTATAACACCAGCCGAGCTGAAAGGTATTAATAGCGCCGTGTGTGTAACACCAGCTGAGCTGAAAGGTATTAATAGCACTGTGTGTATACCACCAGCCGAGCTGAAAGGTATTAATAGTGCCGCGTGTATAACACCAGCCGAGCTGAAAGGTATTAATAGCGCCGCGTGTATAACACCATCTGAGCTGAAAGGTATTAATAACGCCGTGTGTGTAACACCAGCTGAGCTGAAAGGTATTAATAGCGCCGTGTGTAACACCAGCCGAGCTGAAAGGTATTAATAGCGCCGTGTGTATAACACCAGCTGAGCTGAAAGGTATTAATAGCGCCGTTGGTATTAATAGTTCCGTGTGTATACCACCAACTGAGCTGAAAGGTATTAATAGTGCCGTGTGTATACCACCAGCCGAGCTGAAAGGTATTAATAGCGCTGTGTGTATACCACCAGCCGAGCTGAAAGGTATTAATAGCGCCGTGTGTGTAAAACCAGCTGAGCTGAAAGGTATTAATAGCGCCGTGTGTATAACACGTATACCACCAGCTGAGCTGAAAGGTATTAATAGCGCCGTGTGTATAACACCAGCTGAGCTGAAAGGTATTAATAGCGCCTTGTGTGTAACACCAGCTGAGCTGAAAGGTATTAATAGCGCTGTGTTTATACCACCGGCAGAGCTGAAAGGTATTATTAGCGTTGTGTGTAAAACCAGCAGAGCTGAAAGGTAATAATAGCGCTGTGCGTATAACACCAGCCGAGCTGAAAGGTATTAATAGCGCCGTGTGTGTAACACCAGCCGAGTTGAAAGGTATTAATAGCGCTGTGTGTATAACACCAGCTGAGCTGAAAGGTATTAATAGCACTGTGTGTATACCACCAGCTGAGCTGAAATGTATTAATAGCGCCGTGTGTATAACACCAGCTGAGCTGAAAGGTATTAATAGTGCCGTGTGTGTAACACCAGCCGAGCTGAAAGGTATTAATAGCGCTGTGTGTAACACCAGCCGAGCTGCAAGGTATTAATAGCGCCGTTTGTAACACCAGCTGAGCTGAAAGGTCATAATAGCGCAGTGTGTATACCACCAGCCGAGCTGAAAGGTATTAATAGCGCTGTGTGTAACACCAGCCGAGCTGCAAGGTATTAATAGCGCCGTGTGTAACACCAGCCGAGCTGAAAGGTATTAATAGCGCTGTGTGTATAACACCAGCCGAGCTGAAAGGTATTAATAGCGCCATGTGTGTAACACTAGCTGAGCTGAAAGGTATTAATAGCGCCGTGTGTATTCCACCAGCCAAGCTGAAAGGTATTAATAGCGCCGTGTGTGTAACACCACCTGAGCTGAAAGGTATTAATAGCGCTGTGTGTGTCACACCAGCCGAGCTGAAAGGTATTAATAGCGCCGTGTGTATACCACCAGCTTAGCTGAAAGGTATTAATAGCGCCGTGTGTGTGTCACCAGCCGAGCTGAAAGGTATTAATAGCGCCGTGTGTATACCACCAGCGGAGCTGAAAGGTATTAATAGCGCCGTGTGTAACACCAGCGGAGCTGAAAGGTATTAATAGCGCCATGTGTGTAACACCAGCTGAGCTGAAAGGTATTAATAGCGCCGTGTGTATACCACCAGCCGAGCTGAAAGGTATTAATAGCACCGCGTGTATAACACCAGCCGAGCTGAAAGGTATTAATAGCGCCGTGTGTGTAACACCAGCTGAGCTGAAAGGTATTAATAGCACTGTGTGTATACCACCAGCCGAGCTGAAAGGTATTAATAGTGCCGCGTGTATAACACCAGCCGAACTGAAAGGTATTAATAGCGCCGCGTGTATAACACCATCTGAGCTGAAAGGTATTAATAGCGCCGTGTGTAACACCAGCCGAGCTGAAAGGTGTTAATAGTGCCGTGAGTAACACCAGCCGACCTGAAAGGTATTAATAGCGCCGTGTGTATAACACCAGCCGAGCTGAAAGGTATTAATAGCGCCGTGTGTATACCACCAGCCGAGCTGAAAGGTATTAATAGCGCCGTGAGTAACACCAGCCGAGCTGAATGGTATTAATAGCGCTGTATGTAACTCCAGCCGAGCTGAAAGGTATTATTAGTGCCGTGTGTATAACACCAGCCGAGCTGAAAGGTATTAATAGCGCCGTGTGTGTAACACCAGCCGAGCTAAAAGGTATTAATAGTGCCGCGTGTATAAAGCTGAGCTGAAAGGTATTAATAGCGCCGTGTGTATAACACCAGCTGAGCTGATAGGTATTAATAGCGCTGTGTGTATAACACCAGCCGAGCTGAAAGGTATTAATAGCGCCGTGTGTATACCACCAGCCGAGCTGAAAGGTATTAATAGTGCTGTGTGTATAACACCAGCTGAGCTGAAAGGTATTAATAGCGCCGTGTGTGTAACACCAGCCGAGCTGAAAGGTATGAATAGCGCTGTGTGTATAACACCAGCCGAGCTGAAAGGTATTAATAGTGCCGTGTGTAACACCAGCCGAGCTGAAAGGTATTAATAGCGCTGTGTGTGTAACACTAGCTGAGATGAAAGGTATTAATAGCGCCGTGTGTATACCACCAGCTGAGCTGAAAGGTATTAATAGCGCCGTGTGTGTAACACCAGCTGAACTGAAAGGTATTAATAGCGCTGTGTGTGTAACACCAGCCGAGCTGAAAGGTATTAATAGCGCCGTGTGTATACCACCAGCTGAGCTGAAAGGTATTAATAGCGCCGTGTGTGTACCACCAGCCGAGCTGAAAGGTGTTAATAGCGCTGTGTATAACACCAGCTGAGCTGAAAAGTATTAATAGCGCCGTGTGTGTAACACCAGCTGAGCTGAAAGGTATTAATATCGCCGTGTGTATACCACCAGCAGAGCTGAAAGGTTTTAATAGCACCGCATGTATAACACCAGCCGAGCTGAAAGGTATTAATAGCGTTGCGTGTGTAACACCAGCTGAGCTGAAAGGTATTAATAGCACTGTGTGTATACCACCAGCCGAGCTGAAAGGTATTAATAGCGCCGTGTGTAACACCAGCCGAGCTGAAAGGTGTTAATAGCGCCGTGTGTAACACCAGCCGACCTGAAAGGTATTAATAGTGCTGCGTGTATAACACCAGCCGAGCTGAAAGGTATTAATAGCGCTGCGTGTATGACAACAGCTGAGCTGAAAGGTATTAATAACGCCGTGTGTGTAACACCAGCCAAGCTGAAAGGTATTAATAGCGCCGTGTGTATACCACCAGCCGAGCTGAAAGGTATTAATAGCGCCGTGTGTAACACCAGCCGAGCTGAAAGGTGTTAATAGCGCCGTGTGTAACACCAGCCGACCTGAAAGGTATTAATAGCACCGTGTGTATAACACCAGCTGAGCTGAAAGGTATTAATAGCGCCGTGTGTATACCACCAGCCGAGTTGAAAGGTATTAATAGCGCCGTGTGTAACACCAGCCGAGCTGAATGGTATTAATAGCGCCGTGTGTAACACCAACCGAGCTGAAAGGTATTATTAGCGCCGTGTGTATAACACCAGCCGAGCTGAAAGGTATTAATAGCGCCGTGTGTGTAACACCAGCCGAGCTGAAAGGTATTAATAGTGCTGCGTGTATGAAGCTGAACTGAAAGGTATTAATAGCGCCGTGTGTATAACACCAGCTGAGCTGAAAGGTATTAATAGCGCTGTGTGTATAACACCAGCCGAGCTGAAAGGTATTAATAGCGCCGTGTGTATACCACCAGCCGAGCTGAAAGGTATTAATAGCGCTGCGTGTATAACACCAGCTGAGCTGAAAGGTATTAATAACGCCGTGTTTGTAACACCAGCCGAGCTGAAAGGTATTAATAGCGCCGTGTGTATACCACCAGCCGAGCTGAAAGGTATTAATAGCGCCGTGTGTAACACCAGCCGAGCTGAAAGGTGTTAATAGCGCCGTGTGTAGCACCAGCCAACCTGAAAGGTATTATTAGCGCCGTGTGTATAACACCAGCCGAGCTGAAAGGTATTAATAGCGCCATGTGTATACCACCAGCTGAGCTGAAAGGTATTAATAGCGCCGTGTGTAACACCAGCCGAGCTGAAAGGTATTAATAGCGCCGTGTGTAACACCAGCCGAGCTGAAAGGTATTATTAGCGCCGTGTGTAACACCAACCGAGCTGAAAGGTATTATTAGCGCCGTGTGTATAACACCAGCCGAGCTGAAAGGTATTAATAGCGCTGTGTGTGTAACACCAGCCTAGCTGAAAGGTATTAATAGTGCTGCGTGTATAAAGCTGAGCTGAAAGGTATTAATAGCGCCGTGTGTATAACACCAGCTGAGCTGAAAGGTATTAATAGCGCTGTGTGTATAACACCAGCCGAGCTGAAATGTATTAATAGCGCCGTGTGTATACCACCAGCCGAGCTGAAAGGTATTAATAGCGCCGTGTGTATAACACCAGCTGAGCTCAAAGGTATTAATAGCGCCGTGTGTAACACCAGCCGAGCTGAAAGGTATTAATAGCGCCGTGTGTGTAACACCAGCTGGGCTGAAAGGTATTAATAGCGCCGTGTGTATACCACCAGCCGAGCTAAAAGGTATTAATAGCACCGCATGTATAACACCAGCCGAGCTGAAAGGTATTAATAGCGTTGTGTGTGTAACACCAGCTGAGCTGAAAGGTATTAATAGCACTGTGTGTATACCACCAGTCGAGCTGAAAGGTATTAATAGTGCCGCGTGTATAACACCAGCCGAGCTGAAAGGTATTAATAGCGCTGCGTGTATAACACCAGCTGAGCTGAAAGGTATTAATAACGCCGTGTTTGTAACACCAGCCGAGCTGAAAGGTATTAATAGCGCCGTGTGTATACCACCAGCTGAGCTGAAAGGTATTAATAGCACTGTGTGTATACCACCAGCCGAGCGGAAAGGTATTAATAGTGCCGCGTGTATAACACCAGCCGAGCTGAAAGGTATTAATAGCGCCGCGTGTATAACACCATTTGAGCTGAAAGGTATTAATAGCGCCGTGTGTAACACCAGCCGAGCTGAAAGGTGTTAATAGTGCCGTGTGTAACACCAGCCGACCTGAAAGGTATTAATAGCGCCGTGTGTATAACACCAGCCGAGCTGAAAGGTATTAATTGCGCCGTGTGTATACCACCAGCCGAGCTGAAAGGTATTAATAGCGCCGTGAGTAACACCAGCCGAGCTGAATGGTATTAATAGCGCTGTATGTAACTCCAGCCGAGCTGAAAGGTATTATTATCGCCGTGTGTATAACACCAGCCGAGCTGAAAGGTATTAATAGCGCCGTGTGTGTAACACCAGCCGAGCTAAAAGGTATTAATAGTGCCGCGTGTATAAAGCTGAGCTGAAAGGTATTAATAGCGCCGTGTGTATAACACCAGCTGAGCTGATAGGTATTAATAGCGCTGTGTGTATAACACCAGCCGAGCTGAAAGGTATTAATAGCGCCGTGTGTATACCACCAGCTGAGCTGAAAGGTATTAATAGCTCCGTGTGTATCACCAGCCGAGCTGAAAGGTATTAATAGCGCCGTGTGTGTAACACCAGCTGGGCTGAAAGGTATTAATAGCGCCGTGTGTATACCACCAGCCGAGCTGAAAGGTATTGATAGCGCCGTGTGTAACACCAGCCGAGCTGAAAGGTATTATTAGCGCCGTGTGTAACACCAACCGAGCTGAAAGGTATTATTAGCGCCGTGTGTATAACACCAGCCGAGCTGAAAGGTATTAATAGCGCCGTGTGTGTAACACCAGCCGAGCTGAAAGGTATTAATAGTGCTGCGTGTATAAAGCTGAGCTGAAAGGTATTAATAGCGCCGTGTGTATAACACCAGCTGAGCTGAAAGGTATTAATAGCGCTGTGTGTATAACTCCAGCCGAGCTGAAAGGTATTAATAGCGCCGTGTGTATACCACCAGCCGAGCTGAAAGGTATTAATAGCGCCGTGTGTATAACACCAGCTGAGCTCAAAGGTATTAATAGCGCCGTGTGTAACACCAGGCGAGCTGAAAGGTATTAATAGCGCCGTGTGTGTAACACCAGCTGGGCTGAAAGGTATTAATAGCGCCGTGTGTATACCACCAGCCGAGCTAAAAGGTATTAATAGCACCGCATGTATAACACCAGTCGAGCTGAAAGGTATTAATAGCGTCGTGTGTGTAACACCAGCTGAGCTGAAAGGTATTAATAGCACTGTGTGTATACCACCAGTCGAGCTGAAAGGTATTAATAGTGCCGCGTGTATAACACCAGCCGAGCTGAAAGGTATTAATAGCGCTGCGTGTATAACACCAGCTGAGCTGAAAGGTATTAATAACGCTGTGGTTGTAACACCAGCCGAGCTGAAAGGTATTAATAGCGCCGTGTGTATACCACCAGCTGAGCTGAAAGGTATTAATAGCACTGTGTGTATACCACCAGCCGAGCTGAAAGGTATTAATAGTGCTGCGTGCATAACACCAGCCGAGCTGAAAGGTATTAATAGCGCCACGTGTATAACACCATCTGAGCTGAAAGGTATTAATAGCGCCGTGTGTAACACCAGCCGAGCTGAAAGGTGTTAATAGTGCCGTGTGTAACACCAGCCGACCTGAAAGGTATTAATAGCGCCGTGTGTATAACACCAGCCGAGCTGAAAGGTATTAATAGCGCCGTGTGTATACCACCAGCCGAGCTGAAAGGTATTAATAGCGCCATGAGTAACACCAGCCAAGCTGAATGGTATTAATAGCGCTGTATGTAACTCCAGCCGAGCTGAAAGGTATTATTAGCGCCGTGTGTATAACACCAGCCGAGCTGAAAGGTATTAATAGCGCCGTGTGTGTAACACCAGCCGAGCTAAAAGGTATTAATAGTGCCGCGTGTATAAAGCTGAGCTGAAAGGTATTAATAGCGCCGTGTGTATAACACCAGCTGAGCTGATAGGTATTAATAGCGCTGTGTGTATAACACCAGCCGAGCTGAAAGGTATTAATAGCGCCGTGTGTATACCACCAGCCGAGCTGAAAGGTATTAATAGTGCTGTGTGTATAACACCAGCTGAGCTGAAAGGTATTAATAGCGCCGTGTGTATACCACCAGCTGAGCTGAAAGGTATGAATAGCGCTGTGTGTATAACACCAGCCGAGCTGAAAAGTATTAATAGCGCCGTGTGTAACACCAGCTGAGCTGAAAAGTATTAATAGCGCTGTGTGTGTAACACCAGCTGAGCTGAAAGGTATTAATATCGCCGTGTGTATACCACCAGCCGAGCTGAAAGGTTTTAATAGCACCGCATGTATAACACCAGCCGAGCTGAAAGGTATTAATAGCATTGTGTGTGTAACTCCAGCTGAGCTGAAAGGTATTAATAGCACTGTGTGTATACCACCAGCCGAGCTGAAAGGTATTAATAGCGCCGTGTGTAACACCAGCCGAGCTGAAAGGTGTTAATAGCGCCGTGTGTAACACCAGCCGAGCTGAAAGGTATTAATAGCGCCGTGTGTATACCACCAGCCGAGCTGAAAGGTATTAATAGCGCCATGAGTAACACCAGCCAAGCTGAATGGTATTAATAGCGCTGTATGTAACTCCAGCCGAGCTGAAAGGTATTATTAGCGCCGTGTGTATAACACCAGCCGAGCTGAAAGGTATTAATAGCGCCGTGTGTGTAACACCAGCCGAGCTAAAAGGTATTAATAGTGCCGCGTGTATAAAGCTGAGCTGAAAGGTATTAATAGCGCCGTGTGTATAACACCAGCTGAGCTGATAGGTATTAATAGCGCTGTGTGTATAACACCAGCCGAGCTGAAAGGTATTAATAGCGCCGTGTGTATACCACCAGCCGAGCTGAAAGGTATTAATAGTGCTGTGTGTATAACACCAGCTGAGCTGAAAGGTATTAATAGCGCCGTGTGTATACCACCAGCTGAGCTGAAAGGTATGAATAGCGCTGTGTGTATAACACCAGCCGAGCTGAAAGGTATTAATAGCGCCGTGTGTAACACCAGCTGAGCTGAAAAGTATTAATAGCGCCGTGTGTGTAACACCAGCTGAGCTGAAAGGTATTAATATCGCCGTGTGTATACCACCAGCCGAGCTGAAAGGTTTTAATAGCACCGCATGTATAACACCAGCCGAGCTGAAAGGTATTAATAGCGTTGTGTGTGTAACACCAGCTGAGCTGAAAGGTATTAATAGCACTGTGTGTATACCACCAGCCGAGCTGAAAGGTATTAATAGCGCCGTGTGTAACACCAGCCGAGCTGAAAGGTGTTAATAGCGCCGTGTGTAACACCAGCCGACCTGAAAGGTATTAATAGTGCTGCGTGTATAACACCAGCCGAGCTGAAAGGTATTAATAGCGCTGCGTGTATGACAACAGCTGAGCTGAAAGGTATTAATAACGCTGTGTGTGTAACACCAGCCAAGCTGAAAGGTATTAATAGCGCCGTGTGTATACCACCAGCCGAGCTGAAAGGTATTAATAGCGCCGTGTGTAACACCAGCCGAGCTGAAAGGTGTTAATAGCGCCGTGTGTAACACCAGCCGACCTGAAAGGTATTAATAGCGCCGTGTGTATAACACCAGCCGAGCTGAAAGGTATTAATAGCGCCATATGTGTATACCACCAGCCGAGTTGAAAGGTATTAATAGCGCCGTGTGTAACACCAGACGAGCTGAATGGTATTAATAGCGCCGTGTGTAACACCAGCCGAGCTGAAAGGTATTATTAGCGCTGTGTGTATAAAACCAGCCGAGGTGAAAGGTATTAATAGCGCCGTGTGTATAACACCAGCCGAGCTGAAAGGTATTAATAGCGCCGTGTGTATACCACTAGCCGAGCTGAAAGGTATTAATAGCGCCGTGTGTATAACACCAGCTGAGCTGAAAGGTATTAATAGCGCCGTGTGTGTAACACCAGCCGAGCTGAAAGGTATTAATAGCGCCGTGTGTGTAACACCAGCTGAGCTAAAAGGTATTAATAGCGCAGTGTGTATACCACCAGCCGAGCTGAAAGGTATTAATAGCGCTGTGTGTAACACCAGCCGAGCTGCAAGGTATTAATAGCGCCGTGTGTAACACCAGCTGAGCTGAAAGGTATTAATAGCGCCGTGTGTGTAACACCAGCCGAGCTGAAAGGTATTAATAGCGCCGTCTGTATACCACTAGCTGAGTTGAAAAGTATTAATAGCGCTGTGTGTATACCACCAGCCGAGCTGAAAGGTATTAATAGCGCTGTGAGTAACACCAGCCGAGCTGAAAGGTATTAATTGCGCTGTGTGTGTAACACCAGCCGAGATGAAAGGTATTAATAGCGCCGTGTGTATAACACCAGCTGAGCTAAAAGGTATTAATAGCGCAGTGTGTATACCACCAGCCGAGCTGAAAGTTTTAATAGCGCCGTGTGTATACCACCAGCCAAGCTGAAAGGTATTAATAGCGCCGAGTGTGTAACACCACCTGAGCTGAAAGGTATTAATAGCGCTGTGTGTGTCACACCAGCCGAGCTGAAAGGTATTAATAGCGCCGTGTGTATACCACCAGCTGAGCTGAAAGGTATTAATAGCGCCGTGTGTGTAACACCAGCCGAGCTGAAAGGTATTAATAGCGCCGTGTGTATACCACCAGCCGAGCTGAAAGGTATTAATAGCGCCGTGTGTATACCACCAGCCGAGCTGAAAGGTATTAATAGCGCTGTGTGTAACACCAGCCGAGCTGAAAGGTATTAATAGCGCCATGTGTGTAACACCAGCTGAGCTGAAAGGTATTAATAGCGCCGTGTGTATACCACCAGCCGAGCTGAAAGGTATTAATAGCACCGCGTGTATAACACCAGCCGAGCTGAAAGGTATTAATAGCGCCATGTGTGTAACACCAGCTGAGCTGAAAGGTATTAATAGCACTGTGTGTATAACACCATCTGAGCTGAAAGGTATTAATAGTGCCGTGTGTAACACCAGCCGAGCTGAAAGGTGTTAATAGCGCTGTGTGTAACACCAGCCGACCTGAAAGGTATTAATAGCGCCGTGTGTATAACACCAGCCGAGCTGAAAGGTATTAATAGCGCCGTGTGTATACCACCAGCCGAGCTGAAAGGTATTTATAGCGCCGTGAGTAACACCAGCCGAGCTGAATGGTATTAATAGCGCTGTATGTAACTCCAGCCGATCTGAAAGGTATTATTAGCGCCGTGTGTATAACACCAGCCGAGCTGAAAGGTATTAATAGCGCCGTGTGTGTAACACCAGCCGAGCTAAAAGGTATTAATAGTGCCGCATGTATGAAGCTGAGCTGAAAGGTATTAATAGCGCTGTGTGTATAACACCAGCCGAGCTGAAAGGTATTGATAGCGCTGTGTGTATACCACCAGCCGAGCTGAAAGGTATTAATAGTGCTGTGTGTATAACACCAGCTGAGCTGAAAGGTATTAATAGCGCCGTGTGTGTAACACCAGCCGAGCTGAAAGGTATGAATAGCGCTGTGTGTATAACACCAGCCGAGCTGAAAGGTATTAATAGCGCTGTGTGTGTAACACTAGCTGAGATGAAAGGTATTAATAGCGCCGTGTGTATACCACCAGCCGAGCTGAAAGGTATTAATAGCGCCGTGTGTGTAACACCAGCTGAACTGAAAGGTATTAATAGCGCTGTGTGTGTAACACCAGCCGAGCTGAAAGGTATTAATAGCGCCGTGTGTATACCACCAGCTCAGCTGAAAGGTATTAATAGCGCCGTGTGTATACCACCAACCGAGCTGAAAGGTATTAATAGCGCCGTGTGTAACACCAGCTGAGCTGAAAAGTATTAATAGCGGCGTGTGTGTAACACCAGCTGAGCTGAAAGGTATTAATATCACCGTGTGTATACCACCAGCCGAGCTGAAAGGTTTTAATAGCACTGCATGTATAACACCAGCCGAGCTGAAAGGTATTAATAGCGTTGTGTGTGTAACACCAGCTGAGCTGAAAGGTATTAATAGCACTGTGTGTATACCACCAGCCTAGCTGAAAGGTATTAATAGTGCTGCGTGTATAACACCAGCCGAGCTGAAAGGTATTAATAGCGCTGCGTGTATGACAACAGCTAAGCTGAAAGGTATTAATAACGCTGTGTGTGTAACACCAGCCAAGCTGAAAGGTATTAATAGCGCCGTGTGTATACCACCAGCCGAGCTGAAAGGTATTAATAGCGCCGTGTGTAACACCAGCCGAGCTGAAAGGTGTTAATAGCGCCGTGTGTAACACCAGCCGACCTGAAAGGTATTAATAGCGCCGTGTGTATAACACCAGCCGAGCTGAAAGGTATTAATAGCGCCGTGTGTATACCACCAGCCGAGTTGAAAGGTATTAATAGCGCCGTGTGTAACACCAGCCGAGCTGAATGGTATTAATAGCGCCGTGTGTAACACCAGCCGAGCTGAAAGCTATTATTAGCGCCGTGTGTATAACACCAGCCGAGCTGAAAGGTATTAATAGCGCTGTGTGTGTAACACCAGCCGAGCTGAAAGGTATTAATAGTGCTGCGTGTATAAAGCTGAGCTGAAAGGTATTAATAGCGTCGTGTGTATAGCAACAGCTGAGCTGAAAGGTATTAATAGCGCTGTGTGTATAACACCAGCCGAGCTGAAAGGTATTCATAGCGGCGTGTGTATACCACCAGCCGAGCTGAAAGGTATTAATAGCGCCGTGTGTATAACACCAGCTGAGCTCAAAGGTATTAATAGCTCCGTGTGTAACACCAGCCGAGCTGAAAGGTATTAATAGCGCCGTGTGTGTAACACCAGCTGGGCTGAAAGGTATTAATAGTGCCGTGTGTATACCACCAGCCGAGCTAAAAGGTATTAATAGCACCGCATGTATAACACCAGCCAAGCTGAAAGGTATTAATA
Organism: Pleurodeles waltl; assembly: GCF_031143425.1. Taxonomy (NCBI): domain Eukaryota; kingdom Metazoa; phylum Chordata; class Amphibia; order Caudata; family Salamandridae; genus Pleurodeles; species Pleurodeles waltl. The sequence continues at coordinate 7,198,938 of NC_090442.1, read as the reverse complement.
GCGTTGTGTGTGTAACACCAGCTGAGCTGAAAGGTATTAATAGCACTGTGTGTATACCACCAGTCGAGCTGAAAGGTATTAATAGTGCCGCGTGTATAACACCAGCCGAGCTGAAAGGTATTAATAGCGCTGCGTGTATAACACCAGCTGAGCTGAAAGGTATTAATAACGCCGTGTTTGTAACACCAGCCGAGCTGAAAAGGTATTAATAGCGCTGTGTGTGTAACACTAGCTGAGATGAAAGGTATTATTAGCGCCGTGTGTATAACACCAGCCGAGCTGAAAGGTATTAATAGCGCTGTGTGTGTAACACCAGCCGAGCTGAAAGGTATTAATAGTGCTGCGTGTATAAAGCTGAGCTGAAAGGTATTAATAGCGCTGTGTGTATAACACCAGCTGAGCTGAAAGGTATTAATAGCGCCGTGTGTATAACACCAGCCGAGCTGAAAGGTATTAATAGTGCCGTGTGTATACCACTAGCCGAGCTGAAAGGTATTAATAGCGCCGTGTGTATAACACCAGCTGAGCTGAAAGGTATTAATAGCGCCGTGTGTGTAACACCAGCCGAGCTGAAAGGTATTAATAGCGCCGTGTGTGTAACACCAGCTGAGCTAAAAGGTATTAATAGCGCAGTGTGTATACCACCAGCCGAGCTGAAAGGTATTAATAGCGCTGTGTGTAACACCAGCCGAGCTGCAAGGTATTAATAGCGCCGTGTGTAACACCAGCTGAGCTGAAAGGTATTAATAGCGCCGTGTGTGTAACACCAGCCGAGCTGAAAGGTATTAATAGCGCCGTCTGTATACCACTAGCTGAGTTGAAAAGTATTAATAGCGCTGTGTGTATACCACCAGCCGAGCTGAAAGGTATTAATAGCGCTGTGAGTAACACCAGCCGAGCTGAAAGGTATTAATTGCGCTGTGTGTGTAACACCAGCCGAGATGAAAGGTATTAATAGCGCCGTGTGTATAACACCAGCTGAGCTAAAAGGTATTAATAGCGCAGTGTGTATACCACCAGCCGAGCTGAAAGGTATTAATAGCGCCGTGTGTATACCACCAGCCAAGCTGAAAGGTATTAATAGCGCCGAGTGTGTAACACCACCTGAGCTGAAAGGTATTAATAGCGCTGTGTGTGTCACACCAGCCGAGCTGAAAGGTATTAATAGCGCCGTGTGTATACCACCAGCTGAGCTGAAAGGTATTAATAGCGCCGTGTGTGTAACACCAGCCGAGCTGAAAGGTATTAATAGCGCCGTGTGTATACCACCAGCCGAGCTGAAAGGTATTAATAGCGCCGTGTGTATACCACCAGCCGAGCTGAAAGGTATTAATAGCGCCGTGTGTAACACCAGCCGAGCTGAAAGGTATTAATAGCGCCATGTGTGTAACACCAGCTGAGCTGAAAGGTATTAATAGCGCCGTGTGTATACCACCAGCCGAGCTGAAAGGTATTAATAGCACCGCGTGTATAACACCAGCCGAGCTGAAAGGTATTAATAGCGCTGTGTGTGTAACACCAGCTGAGCTGAAAGGTATTAATAGCACTGTGTGTATAACACCATCTGAGCTGAAAGGTATTAATAGCGCCGTGTGTAACACCAGCCGAGCTGAAAGGTGTTAATAGCGCCGTGTGTAACACCAGCCGACCTGAAAGGTATTAATAGCGCCGTGTGTATAACACCAGCCGAGCTGAAAGGTATTAATAGCGCCGTGTGTATACCACCAGCCGAGCTGAAAGGTATTTATAGCGCCGTGAGTAACACCAGCCGAGCTGAATGGTATTAATAGCGCTGTATGTAACTCCAGCCGAGCTGAAAGGTATTATTAGCGCCGTGTGTATAACACCAGCCGAGCTGAAAGGTATTAATAGCGCCGTGTGTGTAACACCAGCCGAGCTAAAAGGTATTAATAGTGCCGCGTGTATGAAGCTGAGCTGAAAGGTATTAATAGCGCCGTGTGTATAACACCAGCTGAGCTGATAGGTATTAATAGCGCTGTGTGTATAACACCAGCCGAGCTGAAAGGTATTGATAGCGCCGTGTGTATACCACCAGCCGAGCTGAAAGGTATTAATAGTGCTGTGTGTATAACACCAGCTGAGCTGAAAGGTATTAATAGCGCCGTGTGTGTAACACCAGCCGAGCTGAAAGGTATGAATAGCGCTGTGTGTATAACACCAGCCGAGCTGAAAGGTATTAATAGTGCCGTGTGTAACACCAGCCGAGCTGAAAGGTATTAATAGCGCTGTGTGTGTAACACTAGCTGAGATGAAAGGTATTAATAGCGCCGTTTGTATACCACCAGCCGAGCTGAAAGGTATTAATAGCGCCGTGTGTGTAACACCAGCCGAGCTAAAAGGTATTAATAGTGCCGCGTGTATGAAGCTGAGCTGAAAGGTATTAATAGCGCTGTGTGTGTAACACCAGCCGAGCTGAAAGGTATTAATAGCGCTGTGTGTATACCACCAGCTCAGCTGAAAGGTATTAATAGCGCCGTGTGTATACCACCAACCGAGCTGAAAGGTATTAATAGCGCCGTGTGTAACACCAGCTGAGCTGAAAAGTATTAATAGCGCCGTGTGTGTAACACCAGCTGAGCTGAAAGGTATTAATATCACCGTGTGTATACCACCAGCCGAGCTGAAAGGTTTTAATAGCACTGCATGTATAACACCAGCCGAGCTGAAAGGTATTAATAGCGTTGTGTGTGTAACACCAGCTGAGCTGAAAGGTATTAATAGCACTGTGTGTATACCACCAGCCTAGCTGAAAGGTATTAATAGTGCTGCGTGTATAACACCAGCCGAGCTGAAAGGTATTAATAGCGCTGCGTGTATGACAACAGCTAAGCTGAAAGGTATTAATAACGCTGTGTGTGTAACACCAGCCAAGCTGAAAGGTATTAATAGCGCCGTGTGTATACCACCAGCCGAGCTGAAAGGTATTAATAGCGCCGTGTGTAACACCAGCCGAGCTGAAAGGTGTTAATAGCGCCGTGTGTAACACCAGCCGACCTGAAAGGTATTAATAGCGCCGTGTGTATAACACCAGCCGAGCTGAAAGGTATTAATAGCGCCGTGTGTATACCACCAGCCGAGTTGAAAGGTATTAATAGCGCCGTGTGTAACACCAGCCGAGCTGAATGGTATTAATAGCGCCGTGTGTAACACCAGCCGAGCTGAAAGCTATTATTAGCGCCGTGTGTATAACACCAGCCGAGCTGAAAGGTATTAATAGCGCTGTGTGTGTAACACCAGCCGACCTGAAAGGTATTAATAGTGCTGCGTGTATAAAGCTGAGCTGAAAGGTATTAATAGCGCCGTGTGTATAACACCAGCTGAGCTGAAAGGTATTAATAGCGCTGTGTGTATAACACCAGCCGAGCTGAAAGGTATTCATAGCGCCGTGTGTATACCACCAGCCGAGCTGAAAGGTATTAATAGCGCCGTGTGTATAACACCAGCTGAGCTCAAAGGTATTAATAGCTCCGTGTGTAACACCAGCCGAGCTGAAAGGTATTAATAGCGCCGTGTGTGTAACACCAGCTGGGCTGAAAGGTATTAATAGCGCCGTGTGTATACCACCAGCCGAGCTAAAAGGTATTAATAGCACCGCATGTATAACACCAGCCAAGCTGAAAGGTATTAATAGCGTTGTGTGTGTAACACCAGCTGAGCTGAAAGGTATTAATAGCACTGTGTGTATACCACCAGTCGAGCTGAAAGGTATTAATAGTGCCGCGTGTATAACACCAGCCGAGCTGAAAGGTATTAATAGCGCTGCGTGTATAACACCAGCTGAGCTGAAAGGTATTAATAACGCCGTGTTTGTAACACCAGCCGAGCTGAAAGGTATCAATAGCGCTGTGTGTATACCACCAGCCGAGCTGAAAGGTATTAATAGCGCCGTGTGTAACACCAGCCGAGCTGAAAGGTGTTAATAGCGCCGTGTGTAGCACCAGCCGACCTGAAAGGTATTAATAGCGCCGTGTGTATAACACCAGCCGAGCTGAAAGGTATTAATAGCGCCATTTGTATACCACCAGCCGAGCTGAAAGGTATTAATAGCGCCGTGTGTAACACCAGCCGAGCTGAAAGGTATTAATAGCGCCGTGTGTAACACCAGCCGAGCTGAAAGGTATTATTAGCGCCGTGTGTATAACACCAGCCGAGCTGAAAGGTATTAATGGCGCTGTGTGTGTAACACCAGCCGAGCTGAAAGGTATTAATAGTGCTGCGTGTATAAAGCTGAGCTGAAAGGTATTAATAGCGCTGTGTGTATAACACCAGCTGAGCTGAAAGGTATTAATAGCGCCGTGTGTATAACACCAGCCGAGCTGAAAGGTATTAATAGCGCCGTGTGTATACCATCAGCCGAGCTGAAAGGAATTAATAGCGCCCTGTGTAACACCAGCTGAGCTAAAAGGTATTAATAGCGCAGTGTGTATACACCAGCCGAGCTGAAAGGTATTAATAGCGCTGTGTGTAACACCAGCCGAGCTGCAAGGTATTAATAGCGCTGTGTGTAACAACATCTGAGCTGAAAGGCATTAATAGCGCCGTGTGTGTAACACCAGCTGAGCTGAAAGGTATTAATAGCGCCGTGTGTATACCACCAGCCGAGCTGAAAGGTTTTAATAGCACCGCATGTATAACACCAGCCGAGCTGAAAGGTATTAATAGCGTTGTGTGTGTAACACCAGCTGAGCTGAAAGGTATTAATAGCACTGTGTGTATACCACCAGCCTAGCTGAAAGGTATTAATAGTGCTGCGTGTATAACACCAGCCGAGCTGAAAGGTATTAATAGCGCTGTGTGTATAACACCAGCTGAGCTGAAAGGTATTAATAACGCAGTGTGTGGAACACCAGCCAAGCTGAAAGGTATTAATAGCGCCGTGTGTATACCATCAGCCGAGCTGAAAGGTATTAATAGCGCCGTGTGGATAACACCAGCCGAGCTGAAAGGTGTTAATAGCGCCGTGTGTAACACCAGCCGACCTGAAAGGTATTAATAGCGCCGTGTGTATAACACTAGCCGAGCTGAAGGGTATTAATAGCGCCGTGTGTAGCACCAGCCGAGCTGAAAGGTATTAATAGCGCTGTGTGTGTAACACCAGCTGAGCTGAAAGGTATTAATAGCGCCGTGTGTATACCACCAGCCAATCTGAAAGGTCTTAATAGCGCCGTGTGTGTAACACCAGCTGAGCTGAAAGGTATTAATAGCGCTGTGTGTATAACACTAGCCGAGCTGAAGGGTATTAATAGCGCCGTGTGTAGCACCAGCCGAGCTGAAAGGTATTAATAGCGCTGTGTGTGTAACACCAGCTGAGCTGAAAGGTATTAATAGCGCCGTGTGTATACCACCAGCCAATCTGAAAGGTCTTAATAGCGCCGTGTGTGTAACACCAGCTGAGCTGAAAGGTATTAATAGCGCTGTGTGTGTAACACCAGCCGAGCTGAAAGGTATTAATAGCGCCGTGTGTATACCACTAGCTGAGCTGAAAAGTATTAATAGCGCCGTGTGTATACCACCAGCCGAGCTGAAAGGTATTAATAGCGCTGTGTGTAACACCAGCCGAGCTGAAAGGTATTAATAGCGCCGTGTGTAGCACCAGCCGAGCTGAAAGGTATTAATAGCGCTGTGTGTGTAACACCAGCTGAGCTGAAAGGTATTAATAGCGCCGTGTGTATACCACCAGCCAAGCTGAAAGGTCTTAATAGCGCCGTGTGTGTAACACCAGCTGAGCTGAAAGGTATTAATAGCGCTCTGTGTGTAACACCAGCCGAGCTGAAAGGTATTAATAGCGCCGTGTGTATACCACTAGCTGAGCTGAAAAGTATTAATAGCGCCGTGTGTATACCACCAGCCGAGCTGAAAGGTATTAATAGCGCTGTGTGTAACACCAGCCGAGCTGAAAGGTATTAATAGCGCTGTGTGTGTAACACCAGCTGAGCTGAAAGGTATTAATAGAGATGTGTGTATACCACCAGCCGAGCTGAAAGGTATTAATAGAGCCGTGTGTAACACCAGCCGAGCTGAAAGGTGTTAATAGCGCCGTGTGTAACACCAGCCGACCTGAAAGGTATTAATAGCGCCGTGTGTATAACACCAGCCGAGCTGAAAGGTATTAATAGCGCCGTGTGTATAACACCAGCCGAGCTGAAAGGTATTAATAGCGCCGTGTGTATACCACCACCCGAGCAGAAAGGTATTAATAGCGCTGTGTGTAACACCAGCCGAGCTGAAAGGTATTAATAGCGCCATGTGTGTAACACCAGCCGAGCTGAAAGGTATTAATAGTGCCGCATTTATAAAGCTGAGCTGAAAGGTATTAATAGCGCTGTGTGTATAACACCAGCTGAGCCGAAAGGTATTAATAGTGCCGTGTGTATAACACCAGCCGAGCTGAAAGGTATTAATAGCGCTGTGTGTATACCACCAGCCGAGCTGAAAGGTATTAATAGCGCCGTGTGTGTAACACCAGCCGAGCTAAAAGGTATTAATAGTGCCGCATGTATAAAGCTGAGCTGAAAGGTATTAATAGCGCCGTGTGTATAACACCAGCTGAGCTGATAGATATTAATAGCGCAGTGTGTATAACACCAGCCGACCTGAAAGGTATTAAGAGCGCCATGTGTATACCACCAGCCGAGCTGAAAGGTATTAATAGCGCTGTGTGTATAACACCAGCTGAGCTGAAAGGTATGAATAGCGCCGTGTGTATACCATCAGCCGAGCTGAAAGGTATTAATAGCGCCGTGTGTAACACCAGCCGAGCTGAAAGGTGTTAATAGCGCCGTGTGTAACACCAGCCGACCTGAAAGGTATTAATAGCGCCGTGTGTATAACACCAGCCGAGCTGAAGGGTATTAATAGCGCTGTGTGTAGCACCAGCCGAGCTGAAAGGTATTAATAGCGCTGTGTGTGTAACACCAGCTGAGCTGAAAGGTATTAATAGCGCCGTGTGTATACCACCAGCCAAGCTGAAAGGTCTTAATAGCGCTGTGTGTGTAACACCAGCCGAGCTGAAAGGTATTAATAGCGCTGTGTGTATACCACTAGCTGAGCTGAAAAGTATTAATAGCGCCGTGTGTATACCACCAGCCGAGCTGAAAGGTATTAATAGCGCTGTGTGTAACACCAGCCGAGCTGAAAGGTATTAATAGCGCTGTGTGTGTAACACCAGCTGAGCTGAAAGGTATTAATAGAGCTGTGTGTATACCACCAGCCGAGCTGAAAGGTATTAATAGAGCCGTGTGTAACACCAGCAGAGCTGAAAGGTGTTAATAGCGCTGTGTGTAACACCAGCCGACCTGAAAGGTATTAATAGCGCCGTGTGTATAACACCAGCCGAGCTGAAAGGTATTAATAGCGCCGTGTGTATAACACCAGCCGAGCTGAAAGGTATTAATAGCGCCGTGTGTATACCACCACCCGAGCTGAAAGGTATTAATAGCGCTGTGTGTAACACCAGCCGAGCTGAAAGGTATTAATAGAGCCGTGTGTAACACCAGCCGAGCTGAAAGGTGTTAATAGCGCTGTGTGTAACACCAGCCGACCTGAAAGGTATTAATAGCGCCGTGTGTATAACACCAGCCGAGCTGAAAGGTATTAATAGCGTTGTGTGTGTAACACCAGCTGAGCTGAAAGGTATTAATAGCACTGTGTGTATACCACCAGCCTAGCTGAAAGGTATTAATAGTGCTGCGTGTATAACACCAGCCGAGCTGAAAGGTATTAATAGCGCTGCGTGTATGACAACAGCTGAGCTGAAAGGTATTAATAACGCCGTGTGTGTAACACCAGCCAAGCTGAAAGGTATTAATAGCGCCGTGTGTATACCACCAGCCGAGCTGAAAGGTATTAATAGCGCCGTGTGTAACACCAGCCGAGCTGAAAGGTGTTAATAGCGCCGTGTGTAACACCAGCCGACCTGAAAAGTATTAATAGCGCCGTGTGTATAACACCAGCCGAGCTGAAAGGTATTAATAGCGCCATGTGTATACCACCAGCCGAGTTGAAAGGTATTAATAGCTCTGTGTGTAACACCAGCCGAGCTGAATGGTATTAAGTGCGCTGTGTGCAACACCAGCCGAACTGAAAGGTATTATTAGCGCCGTGTGTATAACACCAGCCGAGCTGAAAGGTATTAATAGCGCCGTGTGTGTAACACCAGCCGAGCTGAAAGGTATTAATAGTGCTGCATGCATAAAGCTGAGCTGAAAGGTATTAATAGCGCTGTGTGTATAACACCAGCCGAGCTGAAAGGTATTAATAGCGCTGTGTGTATACCACCAGCCGAGCTGAAAGGTATTAATAGCGCCGTGTGTATAACACCAGCTGAGCTCAAAGGTATTAATAGCGCCGTGTGTAACACCAGCCGAGCTGAAAGGTATTAATAGCGCCGTGTGTGTAACACCAGCTGAGCTGAAAGGTATTAATAGCGCCGTGTGTATACCACCAGCCGAGCTAAAAGGTATTAATAGCACCGCATGTATAAAACTCACGAGCTGAAAGGTATTAATAGCGTTGTGTGTGTAACACCAGCTGAGCTGAAAGGTATTAATAGCACTGTGTGTATACCACCAGTCGAGCTGAAAGGTATTAATAGTGCCGCGTGTATAACACCAGCCGAGCTGAAAGGTATTAATAGCGCTGCGTGTATAACACCAGCTGAGCTGAAAGGTATTAATGGCGCTGTGTGTAACACCAGCCGAGCTGAAAGGTGTTAATAGCGCCGTGTGTAGCACCAGCCGACCTGAAAGGTATTAATAGCGCCGTGTGTATAACAGCAGCCGAGCTGAAAGGTATTAATAGCGCCATGTGTATACCACCAGCCGAGCTGAAAGGTATTAATAGCGCCGTGTGTAACACCAGCCGAGCTGAAAGGTATTAATAGTGCCGTGTGTAACACCAGCCGAGCTGAAAGGTATTATTAGCGCCGTGTGTATAACACCAGCCGAGCTGAAAGGTATTAATAGCGCTGTGTGTGTAACACCAGCCGAGCTGAAAGGTATTAATAGTGCTGCGTGTATAAAGCTGAGCTGAAAGGTATTAATAGCGCCGTGTGTATAACAGCAGCTGAGCTGAAAGGTATTAATAGCGCCGTGTGTATAACACCAGCCGAGCTGAAAGGTATTAATAGCGCCGTGTGTATACCACCAGCCGAGCTGAAAGGTATTAATAGCGCCGTGTGTATAACACCATCTGAGCTGAAAGGTATTAATAGCGGCGTGTGTGTAACACCAGCCGAGATGAAAGGTATTAATAACACCGTGTGTATAACACCAGCTGAGCTAAAACGTATATATAGCGCAGTGTGTATACCACCAGCCGAGCTGAAAGGTATTAATAGCGCTGTGTGTAACACTAGCCGAGCTGAAAGGTATTAATAGCGCAGTGTGTGTAACACCAGCCGAGCTGAAAGGTATTAATAGCGCAGTGTGTATACCACCAGCCGAGCTGAAAGGTATTAATAGTGCTGTGTGTAACACCAGCCGAGCTGCAAGGTATTAATAGCGCTGTGTGTAACACCAGCTGAGCTGAAAGGTATTAATAGCACTGTGTGTATAACACCAGCCGAGCTGAAAGGTATTAATAGCGCTGTGTTTAACACCAGCCGATCTGAAAGGTATTAATAACGCTGTGTGTATAACACCAGCCGAGCTGAAAGGTATTATTAGCGCTGTGTGTATAACACCAGCCGAGCTGAAAGGTATTAATAGCGCCATGTGTGTAACACCAGCCGAGCTGAAAGGTATTAATAGTGCTGCATGTATAAAGCTGAGCTGAAAGGTATTAATAGTGCTGTGTGTAACACCAGCCGAGCTGAAAGGTATTAATAGAGCCGTGTGTGTAACACTAGCTGAGCTGAAAGGTATTAATAGCGCCGTGTGTATACCACCAGCCGAGCTGAAAGGTATTAATAGCGCCATGTGTGTAACACCAGCTGAGCTGAAAGGTATTAATAGCGCTGTGTGTGTAACACCACCTGAGCTGAAAGGTATCAATAGCGCCGTGTGTATACCACCAGCTGAGCTGAAAGGTATTAATAGCCTGTGTGTATACCACCAGCCGAGCTGAAAGGTATTAATAGCGCCGTGTGTAACACCAGCCGAGCTGAAAGGTATTAATAGTGCCGTGTGTGTAACACCAGCTGAGCTGAAAGGTATTAATAGCGCTGTGTGTATTCCACCAGCCGAGCTGAAAGGTTTTAATAGCACCGCATGTATAACACCAGCCGAGCTGAAAGGTATTAATAGCGCCGTATGTGTAACACCAGCTGAGCTGAAAGTTATTAATAGCAGTGTGTGTATACCACCAGCCTAGCTGAAAGGTATTAATAGTGCCGCGTGTATAACACCAGCCGAGCTGAAAGGTATTAATAGCGCTGCATGTATAACACCAGCTGAGCTGAAAGGTATTAATAACGCAGTGTGTGGAACACCAGCCAAGCTGAAAGGTATTAATAGCGCCGTGTGTATACCACCAGCCGAGCTGAAAGGTATTAGTAGCGCCGTGTGTAACACCAGCCGAGCTGAAAGGTGTTAATAGCGCCGTGTGTAACACCAGCCGACCTGAAAGGTACTAATAGCGCCGTGTGTATAACACCAGCCGAGCTGAAATGTATTAATAGCGCCGTGTGTATACCACCAGCCAAGCTGAAAGGTATTAATAGCGCCGTGAGTAACACCAGCCGAGCTGAATGGTATTAATAGCACCGTGTGTAACACCAGCCGAGCTGAAAGGTATTATTAGCGCCGTGTGTATAACTCCAGCCGAGCTGAAAGGTATTAATAGCGCCGTGTGTGTAACACCAGCCGAACTGAAAGGTATTAATAGCGCAGTGTGTATACCACCAGCCGAGCTGAAAGGTATTAATAGCGCTGTGTGTAACACCAGCCGAGCTGCAAGGTATTAATAGCGCTGTGTGTAACACCAACTGAGCTGAAAGGTATTATTAGCGCCGTGTGTATAACACCAGCCGAGCTGAAAGGTATTAATAGCGCCGTGTGTAGCACCAGCCGACCTGAAAGGTATTAATAGCGCCATGTGTATAACACCAGCCGAGCTGAAAGGTATTAATAGCGCCATGTGTATACCACCAGCCGAGCTGAAAGGTATTAATAGCGCCGTGTGTAACACCAGCCGAGCTGAAAGGTGTTATTACCGCCGTGTGTATAACACCAGCCGAGCTGAAAGGTATTAATAGTGCTGCGTGTATAAAGCTGAGCTGAAAGGTATTAATAGCGCCGTGTGTATAACACCAGCTGAGCTGAAAGGTATTAATAGCGCCGTGTGTATAACACCAGCCGAGCTGAAAGGTATTAATAGCGCCGTGTGTATACCACCAGACGAGCTGAAAGGTATTAATAGCGCCGTGTGTATAACACCAGCTGAGCTGAAAGGTATTAATAGCGCCGAGTGTGTAACACCAGCCGAGCTGAAAGGTATTATTAGCGCCATGTGAATAACACCAGCTGAGCTAAAAGGTATTAATAGCGCAGTGTGTATACCACCAGCCGAGCTGAAAGGTATTAATAGCGCTATGTGTAACACCAGCCGAGCTGCAAGGTATTAATAGCGCTGTGTGTAACACCAGCTGAGCTGAAAGGTATTAATAGCGCAGTGTGTATACCACCAGCCGAGCTGAAAGGTATTAATAGCGCTGTGTGTAACACCAGCCGAGCTGAAAGGTGTTAATAGCGCCGTGTGTAACACCAGCCGACCTGAAAGGTATTAATAGCGCCGTGTGTATAACACCAGCCGAGCTGAAAGGTATTAATAGCGCCGTGTGTATACCACCAGCCGAGCTGAAAGGTATTAATAGCGCTGTGTGTAACACCAGCCGAGCTGAATGGTATTAATAGCGCCGTGTGTAACAACAGCCGAGCTGAAAGGTATTAATAGCGCCGTGTGTAACACCAGCCGAGCTGAAAGGTATTAATAGCGCTGTGTGTGTAACACCAGCCGAGCTGAAAGGTATTAATAGTGCTGCGTGTATAAAGCTGAGCTGAAAGGTATTAATAGCGCCGTGTGTATAACACCAGCTGAGCTGAAACGTATTAATAGCGCTGTGTGTATAACACCAGCTGAGCTGAAAGGTATTAATAGCGCCGTGTGTATACCACCAGCCGAGCTGAAAGGTATTAATAGCGCTGTGTGGATAACACCAGCTGAGCTGAAAGGTATTAATAGCGCTGTGTGTTACACCAGCCGAGCTGAAAGGTATTAATAGCGCAGTGTGTATACCACCAGCCGAGCTGAAAAGTATTAATAGTGCTGTGTGTAACACCAGCCAAGCTGCAAGGTATTATTAGCGCCGTGTGTATAACACCAGCCGAGCTGAAAGGTATTAATAGCGCCGTGTGTAGCACCAGCCGACCTGAAAGGTATTAATAGCGCCATGTGTATAACACCAGCCGAGCTGAAAGGTATTAATAGCGCCATGTGTATACCACCAGCCGAGCTGAAAGGTATTAATAGCGCCGTGTGTAACACCAGCCGAGCTGAAAGGTGTTATTACCGCCGTGTGTATAACACCAGCCGAGCTGAAAGGTATTAATAGTGCTGCGTGTATAAAGCTGAGCTGAAAGGTATTAATAGCGCCGTGAGTATAACACCAGCTGAGCTGAAAGGTATTAATAGCGCCGTGTGTATAACACCAGCCGAGCTGAAAGGTATTAATAGCGCCGTGTGTATACCACCAGACGAGCTGAAAGGTATTAATAGCGCCGTGTGTATAACACCAGCTGAGCTGAAAGGTATTAATAGCGCCGTGTGTGTAACACCAGCCGAGCTGAAAGGTATTAATAGCGCCATGTGAATAACACCAGCTGAGCTAAAAGGTATTAATAGCGCAGTGTGTATACCACCAGCCGAGCTGAAAGGTGTTAATAGCGCTATGTGTAACACCAGCCGAGCTGCAAAGCATTAATAGCGCTGTGTGTAACACCAGCTGAGCTGAAAGGTATTAATAGCGCAGTGTGTATACCACCAGCCGAGCTGAAAGGTATTAATAGCGCTGTGTGCAACACCAGCCGAGCTGAAAGGTGTTAATAGCGCCGTGTGTAACACCAGCCGACCTGAAAGGTATTAATAGCGCTGTGTGTAACACCAGCCGAGCTGAATGGTATTAATAGCACCGTGTGTAACACCAGCCGAGCTGAAAGGTATTAATAGCGCCGTGTGTAACACCAGCCGAGCTGAAAGGTATTAATAGCGCTGTGTGTGTAACACCAGCCGAGCTGAAAGGTATTAATAGTGCTGCGTGTATAAAGCTGAGCTGAAAGGTATTAATAGCGCCGTGTGTATAACACCAGCTGAGCTGAAACGTATTAATAGCGCTGTGTGTATAACACCAGCCGAGCTGAAAGGTATTAATAGCGCTGTGTGTATACCACCAGCCGAGCTGAAAGGTATTAATAGCGCCGTGTGGATAACACCAGCTGAGCTGAAAGGTATTAATAGCGCTGTGTGTAACACCAGCCGAGCTGAAAGGTATTAATAGCGCAGTGTGTATACCACCAGCCGAGCTGAAAAGTATTAATAGTGCTGTGTGTAACACCAGCCGAGCTGCAAGGTATTAATAGCGCTGTGTGTAACACCAGCTGAGCTGAGAGGTATTAATAGCAAGGTGTGTATAACACCAGCCGAGTTGAAAGGTATTAATAGCGCTGTGTGTAACACCAGCCGATCTGAAAGGTATTAATAACGCTGTGTGTATAACAACAGCCGAGCTGAAAGGTATTATTAGCGCCGTGTGTATAACACCAGCCGAGCTGAAAGGTATTAATTGCGCCATGTGTGTAACACCAGCCGAGCTGAAAGGTATTAATAGAGCCGTGAGTGTAACACTAGCTGAGCTGAAAGGTATTAATAGCGCTGTGTGTATACCACCAGCCGAGCTGAAAGGTATTAATAGCGCTGTGTGTGTAACATCAGCTGAGCTGAAAGGTATTAATAGCGCTGTGTGTGTAACACCAGCCGAGCTGAAAGGTATCAATAGCGCCGTGTGTATACCACCAGCTGAGCTGAAAGGTATTAATAGCGCGTGTGTATACCACCAGCTGAGCTGAAAGGTATTAATTGCGCCGTGTGTAACACCAGCCGAGCTGAAAGGTATTAATAGTGCTGTGTGTGTAACACCAGCTGAGCTGAAAGGTTTTAATAGCGCCGTGTGTATACCACCAGCCGAGCTGAAAGGTTTTAATAGCACCGCATGTATAACACCAGCCGAGCTGAAAGGTATTAAAAGCGCCGTGTGTGTAACACCAGCTGAGCTGAAAGGTATTAATAGCACTGTGTGTATACCACCAGCCTAGCTGAAAGGTATTAATAGTGCCGCGTGTATAACACCAGCCGAGCTGAAAGGTATTAATAGCGCTGCGTGTATAACACCAGCTGAGTTGAAAGGTATTAATAACGCAGTGTGTGGAACACCAGCCAAGCTGAAAGGTATTAATAGCGCCGTGTGTATACCACCAGCCGAGCTGAAAGTTTTTAATAGCACCGCATGTATAACACCAGCCGAGCTGAAAGGTAATAATAGCGCTGCGTGTATAACACCAGCTGAGCTGAAAGGTATTAATAGCACTGTGTGTATACCACCAGCCTAGCTGAAAGGTATTAATAGTGCCGCGTGTATAACACCAGCCGAGCTGAAAGGTAATAATAGCGCTGCGTGTATAGCACCAGCTGAGCTGAAAGGTATTAATAGCAGTGTGTGTATACCACCAGCCTAGCTGAAAGGTATTAATAGTGCCGCGTGTATAACACCAGCCGAGCTGAAAGGTATTAATAGCGCTGCGTGTATAACACCAGCTGAGCTGAAAGGTATTAATAACGCAGTGTGTGGAACACCAGCCAAGCTGAAAGGTATTAATAGCGCCGTGTGTATACCACCAGCCGAGCTGAAAGGTATTAGTAGCGCCGTGTGTAACACCAGCCGAGCTGAAAGGTGTTAATAGCGCCGTGTGTAACACCAGCCGACCTGAAAGGTACTAATAGCGCCGTGTGTATAACACCAGCCGAGCTGAAATGTATTAATAGCGCCGTGTGTATACCACCAGCCAAGCTGAAAGGTATTAATAGCGCCGTGAGTAACACCAGCCGAGATGAATGGTATTAATAGCACCGTGTGTAACACCAGCCGAGCTGAAAGGTATTATTAGCGCCGTGTGTATAACTCCAGCCGAGCTGAAAGGTATTAATAGCGCCGTGTGTGTAACACCAGCCGAACTGAAAGGTATTAATAGCGCAGTGTGTATACCACCAGCCGAGCTGAAAGGTATTAATAGCGCTGTGTGTAACACCAGCCGAGCTGCAAGGTATTAATAGCGCCGTGTGTAACACCAACTGAGCTGAAAGGTATTATTAGCGCCGTGTGTATAACACCAGCCGAGCTGAAAGGTATTAATAGCGCCGTGTGTAGCACCAGCCGACCTGAAAGGTATTAATAGCGCCATGTGTATAACACCAGCCGAGCTGAAAGGTATTAATAGCGCCATGTGTATACCACCAGCCGAGCTGAAAGGTATTAATAGCGCCGTGTGTAACACCAGCCGAGCTGAAAGGTGTTATTACCGCCGTGTGTATAACACCAGCCGAGCTGAAAGGTATTAATAGTGCTGCGTGTATAAAGCTGAGCTGAAAGGTATTAATAGCGCCGTGTGTATAACACCAGCTGAGCTGAAAGGTATTAATAGCGCCGTGTGTATAACACCAGCCGAGCTGAAAGGTATTAATAGCGCTGTGTGTATACCACCAGACGAGCTGAAAGGTATTAATAGCGCCGTGTGTATAACACCAGCTGAGCTGAAAGGTATTAATAGCGCCGTGTGTGTAACACCAGCCGAGCTGAAAGGTATTAATAGCGCCATGTGAATAACACCAGCTGAGCTAAAAGGTATTAATAGCGCAGTGTGTATACCACCAGCCGAGCTGAAAGGTATTAATAGCGCTATGTGTAACACCAGCCGAGCTGCAAGGTATTAATAGCGCTGTGTGTAACACCAGCTGAGCTGAAAGGTATTAATAGCGCAGTGTGGATACCACCAGCCGAGCTGAAAGGTATTAATAGCGCTGTGTGTAACACCAGCCGAGCTGAAAGGTGTTAATAGCGCCGTGTGTAACACCAGCCGACCTGAAAGGTATTAATAGCGCCGTGTGTATAACACCAGCCGAGCTGAAAGGTATTAATAGCGCCGTGTGTATACCACCAGCCGAGCTGAAAGGTATTAATAGCGCTGTGTGTAACACCAGCCAAGCTGAATGGTATTAATAGCGCCGTGTGTAACACCAGCCGAGCTGAAAGGTATTAATAGCGCCGTGTGTAACACCAGCCGAGCTGAAAGGTATTAATAGCGCTGTGTGTGTAACACCAGCCGAGCTGAAAGGTATTAATAGTGCTGCGTGTATAAAGCTGAGCTGAAAGGTATTAATAGCGCCGTGTGTATAACACCAGCTGAGCTGAAACGTATTAATAGCGCTGTGTGTATAACACCAGCTGAGCTGAAAGGTATTAATAGCGCCGTGTGTATACCACCAGCCGAGCTGAAAGGTATTAATAGCGCTGTGTGGATAACACCAGCTGAGCTGAAAGGTATTAATAGCGCTGTGTGTAACACCAGACGAGCTGAAAGGTATTAATAGCGCAGTGTGTATACCACCAGCCGAGCTGAAAAGTATTAATAGTGCTGTGCGTAACACCAGCCAAGCTGCAAGGTATTATTAGCGCCGTGTGTATAACACCAGCCGAGCTGAAAGGTATTAATAGCGCCGTGTGTAGCACCAGCCGACCTGAAAGGTATTAATAGCGCCATGTGTATAACACCAGCCGAGCTGAAAGGTATTAATAGCGCCATGTGTATACCACCAGCCGAGCTGAAAGGTATTAATAGCGCCGTGTGTAACACCAGCCGAGCTGAAAGGTGTTATTACCGCCGTGTGTATAACACCAGCCGAGCTGAAAGGTATTAATAGTGCTGCGTGTATAAAGCTGAGCTGAAAGGTATTAATAGCGCCGTGAGTATAACACCAGCTGAGCTGAAAGGTATTAATAGCGCCGTGTGTGTCACACCAGCCGAGCTGAAAGGTATTAATAGCGCCGTGTGTATACCACCAGACGAGCTGAAAGGTATTAATAGCGCCGTGTGTATAACACCAGCTGAGCTGAAAGGTATTAATAGCGCCGTGTGTGTAACACCAGCCGAGCTGAAAGGTATTAATAGCGCCATGTGAATAACACCAGCTGAGCTAAAAGGTATTAATAGCGCAGTGTGTATACCACCAGCCGAGCTGAAAGGTATTAATAGCGATATGTGTAACACCAGCCGAGCTGCAAAGCATTAATAGCGCTGTGTGTAACACCAGCTGAGCTGAAAGGTATTAATAGCGCAGTGTGTATACCACCAGCCGAGCTGAAAGGTATTAATAGCGCTGTGTGTAACACCAGCCGACCTGAAAGGTGTTAATAGCGCCGTGTGTAACACCAGCCGACCTGAAAGGTATTAATAGCGCTGTGTGTAACACCAGCCGAGCTGAATGGTATTAATAGCACCGTGTGTAACACCAGCCGAGCTGAAAGGTATTAATAGCGCCGTGTGTAACACCAGCCGAGCTGAAAGGTATTAATAGCGCTGTGTGTGTAACACCAGCCGAGCTGAAAGGTATTAATAGTGCTGCGTGTATAAAGCTGAGCTGAAAGGTATTAATAGCGCTGTGTGTATAACACCAGCTGAGCTGAAACGTATTAATAGCGCTGTGTGTATAACACCAGCCGAGCTGAAAGGTATTAATAGCGCTGTGTGTATACCACCAGCCGAGCTGAAAGGTATTAATAGCGCCGTGTGGATAACACCAGCTGAGCTGAAAGGTATTAATAGCGCTGTGTGTAACACCAGCCGAGCTGAAAGGTATTAATAGCGCAGTGTGTATACCACCAGCCGAGCTGAAAAGTATTAATAGTGCTGTGTGTAACACCAGCCGAGCTGCAAGGTATTAATAGCGCTGTGTGTAACACCAGCTGAGCTGAGAGGTATTAATAGCAAGGTGTGTATAACACCAGCCGAGTTGAAAGGTATCAATAGCGCTGTGTGTAACACCAGCCGATCTGAAAGGTATTAATAACGCCGTGTGTATAACACCAGCCGAGCTGAAAGGTATTATTAGCGCCGTGTGTATAACACCAGCCGAGCTGAAAGGTATTAATTGCGCCATGTGTGTAACACCAGCCGAGCTGAAAGGTATTAATAGTGCTGCATGTATAAAGCTGAGCTGAAAGGTATTAATAGTGCTGTGTGTAACACCAGCCGAGCTGAAAGGTATTAATAGAGCCGTGAGTGTAACACTAGCTGAGCTGAAAGGTATTAATAGCGCTGAGTGTATACCACCAGCCGAGCTGAAAGGTATTAATAGCGCTGTGTGTGTAACACCAGCTGAGCTGAAAGGTATTAATAGCGCTGTGTGTGTAACACCAGCCGAGCTGAAAGGTATCAATAGCGCCGTGTGTATACCACCAGCTGAGCTGAAAGGTATTAATAGCGCGTGTGTATACCACCAGCTGAGCTGAAAGGTATTAATTGCGCCGTGTGTAACACCAGCCGAGCTGAAAGGTATTAATAGTGCCGTGTGTGTAACACCAGCTGAGCTGAAAGGTATTAATAGCGCCGTGTGTATACCACCAGCCGAGCTGAAAGGTTTTAATAGCACCGCATGTATAACACCAGCCGAGCTGAAAGGTATTAAAAGCGCCGTGTGTGTAACACCAGCTGAGCTGAAAGGTATTAATAGCACTGTGTGTATACCACCAGCCTAGCTGAAAGGTATTAATAGTGCCGCGTGTAAAACACCAGCCGAGCTGAAAGGTATTAATAGCGCTGCGTGTATAACACCAGCTGAGTTGAAAGGTATTAATAACGCAGTGTGTGGAACACCAGCCAAGCTGAAAGGTATTAATAGCGCCGTGTGTATACCACCAGCCGAGCTGAAAGTTTTTAATAGCACCGCATGTATAACACCAGCCGAGCTGAAAGGTAATAATAGCGCTGCGTGTATAACACCAGCTGAGCTGAAAGGTATTAATAGCACTGTGTGTATACCACCAGCCTAGCTGAAAGGTATTAATAGTGCCGCGTGTATAACACCAGCCGAGCTGAAAGGTAATACTAGCGCTGCGTGTATAACACCAGCTGAGCTGAAAGGTATTAATAGCAGTGTGTGTATACCACCAGCCTAGCTGAAAGGTATTAATAGTGCCGCGTGTATAACACCAGCCGAGCTGAAAGGTATTAATAGCGCTGCGTGTATAACACCAGCTGAGCTGAAAGGTATTAATAACGCAGTGTGTGGAACACCAGCCAAGCTGAAAGGTATTAATAGCGCCGTGTGTATACCACCAGCCGAGCTGAAAGGTATTAGTAGCGCCGTGTGTAACACCAGCCGAGCTGAAAGGTGTTAATAGCGCCGTGTGTAACACCAGCCGACCTGAAAGGTACTAATAGTGCCGTGTGTATAACACCAGCCGAGCTGAAATGTATTAATAGCGCCGTGTGTATACCACCAGCCAAGCTGAAAGGTATTAATAGCGCCGTGAGTAACACCAGCCGAGCTGAATGGTATTAATAGCACCGTGTGTAACACCAGCCGAGCTGAAAGGTATTATTAGCGCCGTGTGTATAACTCCAGCCGAGCTGAAAGGTATTAATAGCGCCGTGTGTGTAACACCAGCCGAACTGAAAGGTATTAATAGCGCAGTGTGTATACCACCAGCCGAGCTGAAAGGTATTAATAGCGCTGTGTGTAACACCAGCCGAGCTGCAAGGTATTAATAGCGCCGTGTGTAACACCAACTGAGCTGAAAGGTATTATTAGCGCCGTGTGTATAACACCAGCCGAGCTGAAAGGTATTAATAGCGCCGTGTGTAGCACCAGCCGACCTGAAAGGTATTAATAGCGCCATGTGTATAACACCAGCCGAGCTGAAAGGTATTAATAGCGCCATGTGTATACCACCAGCCGAGCTGAAAGGTATTAATAGCGCCGTGTGTAACACCAGCCGAGCTGAAAGGTGTTATTACCGCCGTGTGTATAACACCAGCCGAGCTGAAAGGTATTAATAGTGCTGCGTGTATAAAGCTGAGCTGAAAGGTATTAATAGCGCCGTGTGTATAACACCAGCTGAGCTGAAAGGTATTAATAGCGCCGTGTGTATAACACCAGCCGAGCTGAAAGGTATTAATAGCGCCGTGTGTATACCACCAGACGAGCTGAAAGGTATTAATAGCGCCGTGTGTATAACACCAGCTGAGCTGAAAGGTATTAATAGCGCCGTGTGTGTAACACCAGCCGAGCTGAAAGGTATTAATAGCGCCATGTGAATAACACCAGCTGAGCTAAAAGGTATTAATAGCGCAGTGTGTATACCACCAGCCGAGCTGAAAGGTATTAATAGCGCTATGTGTAACACCAGCCGAGCTGCAAGGTATTAATAGCGCTGTGTGTAACACCAGCTGAGCTGAAAGGTATTAATAGCGCAGTGTGTATACCACCAGCCGAGCTGAAAGGTATTAATAGCGCTGTGTGTAACACCAGCCGAGCTGAAAGGTGTTAATAGCGCCGTGTGTAACACCAGCCGACCTGAAAGGTATTATTAGCGCTGTGTGTATAACACCAGCCGAGCTGAAAGGTATTAATAGCGCTGTGTGTGTAACACCAGCCGAGCTGAAAGGTATTAATGGTGCTGCGTGTATAAAGCTGAGCTGAAAGGTATTAATAGCGCCGTGTGTATAACACCAGCTGAGCTGAAAGGTATTAATAGCGCCGTGTGTATAACACCAGCCGAGCTGAAAGGTATTAATAGCGCTGTGTGTGTAACACCAGCCGAGCTGAAAGGTATTAATGGTGCTGCATGTATAAAGCTGAGCTGAAAGGTATTAATAGCGCTGTGTGTATAACACCAGCTGAGCTGAAAGGTATTAATAGCGCCGTGTGTATAACACCAGCCGAGCTGAAAGGTATTAATAGCGCCGTGTGTATACCACTAGCCGAGCTGAAAGGTATTAATAGCGCCGTGCGTATAACACCAGCTGAGCTGAAAGGTATTAATAGCGCCCTGTGTGTAACACCAGCCGAGCTGAAAGGTATTAATAGCGCCGTGTGTATAACACCAGCTGAGCTAAAAGGTATTAATAGCGCAGTGTGTATACCACCAGCCGAGCTGAAAGGTATTAATAGCGCTGTGTGTAACACCAGCCGAGCTGCAAGATATTAATAGCGCCGTGTGTAACACCAGCTGAGCTGAAAGGTATTAATAGCGCAGTGTGTATACCACCAGCCGAGCTGAAAGGTATTAATAGCGCTGTGTGTAACACCAGCCGAGCTGCAAGGTATTAATAGCGCCGAGTGTAACACCAGCCAAGCTGAAAGGTATTAATAGCGCCGTGTGTATAACACCAGCCGAGCTGAAAGGTATTGATAGCGCCGTGTGTAACATCAGCCGAGCTGAAAGGTATTAATAGCGCTGTGTGTGTAACACCAGCTGAGCTGAAAGGTATTAATAGCGCCGTGTGTATACCACCAGCCAAGCTGAAAGGTATTAATAGCGCTGTGTGTGTAACACCAGCTGAGCTGAAAGGTATTAATAGCGCCGTGTGTGTAACACCAGCGGAGCTGAAAGGTATTAATAGCGCCGTGTGTATACCACTAGCTGAGCTGAAAAGTATTAATAGCGCTGTGTGTATACCACCAGCCGAGCTGAAAGGTATTAATAGCGCTGTGAGTAACACCAGCCGAGCTGAAAGGTATTAATAGCGCCGTGTGCGTAGCACCAGCTGAGCTGAAAGGTGTTAATAGCTCCGTGTGTATAACACCAGCCGAGCTGAAAGGTATTAATAGCGCCATGTGTATACCACCACCCGAGCTGAAAGGTATTAATAGCACCGTGTGTAACACCAGCCGAGCTGAAAGGTATTATTAGCGCCGTGTGTATAACACCAGCCGAGCTGAAAGGTATTAATAGCGCCATGTGTGTAACACCAGCCGAGCTGAAAGGTATTAATAGTGCTGCATGTATAAAGCTGAGCTGAAAGGTATTAATAGCGCTGTGTGTATAACACCAGCTGAGCTGAAAGGTATTAATAGCGCCGTGTGTATAACACCATCCGAGCTGAAAGGTATTAATAGCGCTGTGTGTATACCACCAGCCGAGCTGAAAGGTATTAATAGCGCCGTGTGTATAACACCAGCCGAGCTGAAAGGTATTAATAGCGCCGTGTGTATACCACCAGCCGAGCTGAAAGGTATTAATAGCGCCATGTGTATAACACCATCTGAGCTGAAAGGTATTAATAGCGCCGTGTGTGTAACACCAGCCGAGATGAAAGGTATTAATAGCGCCATGTGTGTAACACCAGCCGAGCTGAAAGGTATTAATAGTGCCGCATTGTAGGAGGCTGGACTGGCTTGTAGTGAGTACCAAGGGGTACTTGCACCTTGCACCAGGCCCAGTTATCCCTTATTAGTGTATAGGGTGTCTAGCAGCTTAGGCTGATAGATAATGGTAGCTTAGCAGAGCAGCTTAGGCTGAACTAGGAGACGTGTGAAGCTACTACAGTACCACTTAGTGTCATATGCACAATATCATAAGAAAACACAATACACAGTTATACTAAAAATAAAGGTACTTTATTTTTATGACAATATGCCAAAGTATCTTAGAGTGTACCCTCAGTGAGAGGATAGGAAATATACACAAGATATATATACACAATAGCAAAAATATGCAGTATAGTCTTCGAAAACAGTGCAAACAATGTATAGTTACAATAGGATGCAATGGGGAAACATAGGGATAGGGGCAACACAAACCATATACTCCAGAAGTGGAATGCGAACCACGAATGGACCCCAAACCTATGTGACCTTCTAGAGGGTCGCTGGGACTATTAGAAAATAGTGAGAGTTAGCAAAATAACCCTCCCCAAGACCCTGAAAAGTGAGTACAAAGTGCACTAAAGTTCCCCTAAGGACAAAATAGTCGTGTTAGAGGAATAATGCAGGAAAGACACAAACCAGCAATGCAACAACTGTGGATTTCCAATCTAGGGTACCTGTGGAACAAGGGGACCAAGTCCAAAAGTCACAAGCAAGTCGGAGATGGGCAGATGCCCAGGAAATGCCAGCTGCGGGTGCAAAGAAGCTTTGACTGGACAGAAGAAGCTGAGGTTTCTGCAGGAACCAAAAGGGCTAGAGACTTCCCCTTTGGTTGACGGATCCCTCTCGCCTTGGAGAGTCGTGCAGAAGTGTCTTCCCGCCGGAAGGACGCCAACAAGCCTTGCTACATGCAAATCGTGCGTTTGACGTTTTTGGACGCTGCTGGGGCCCAGGAGGGACCAGGAGGTCGCAAATTGGACCTGCAGAGAGAGGGGACGTCGTGCAAGACAAAGAGCCCTCACTGAAGCAGGTAGCACCCGGAGAAGTGCCAGAAACAGGCACTACGAGGATGCGTGAAACGGTGCTCGCCGAAGTTGCACAAACGAGTCCCACGTCGCCGGAGACCAACTTAGAAAGTCGTGCAATGCAGGTTAGAGTGCCGTGGACCCAGGCTTGGCTGTGCATGAAGGATTTCCACCGGAAGTGCACAGGGGCCGGAGCAGCTGCAAAGTCGCGGTTCCCAGCAATGCAGCCCAGCGAGGTGAGGCAAGGACTTACCTCCACCAAACTTGGGCTGGAGAGTCACTGGACTATGGGGGTCACTTGGACAGCATCGCTGGATTCGAGGGACCTCGCTCGTCGTGCTGAGAGGAGACCCAAGGGACCGGTAATGCAGCTTTTTGGTGCCTGCGGTTGCAGGGGGAAGATTCCGTCGACCCACGGGAGATTTCTTCGGAGCTTCTGGTGCAGAGAGGAGGCAGACTACCCCCACAGCATGCACAAGCAGGAAAACAGTCGAGAAGGCGGCAGGATCAGCGTTACAGAGTTGCAGTAGTCGTCTTTGCTACTATGTTGCAGGTTTGCAGGCTTCCAGCGCGGTCAGCGGTCGTTTCCTTATCAGAAGGTGAAGAGGGAGATGCAGAGGAACTCGGATGAGCTCTTGCATTCGTTATCTGAAGTTTCCCCAGAGACAGAGACCCTAAATAGCCAGAAAAGAGGGTTTGGCTACCTAGGAGAGAGGAAAGGCTACTAACACCTGAAGGAGCCTATCAGCAGGAGTCTCTGACGTCACCTGGTGGCACTGGCCACTCAGAGCAGTCCAGTGTGCCAGCAGCACCTCTGTTTCCAAGATGGCAGAGGTCTGGAGCACACTGGAGGAGCTCTGGACACCTCCCAGGGGAGGTGCAGGTCAGGGGAGTGGTCACTCCCCTTTCCTTTGTCCAGTTTCACGCCAGAGCAGGGGCTAAGGGGTCCCTGAACCGGTGTAGACTGGCTTATGCAGAATTGGGCACATCTGTGCCCAACAAAGCATTTCCAGAGGCTGGGGGAGGCTACTCCTCCCCTGCCTTCACACCATTTTCCAAAGGGAGAGGGTGTCACACCCTCTCTCAGAGGAAGTTCTTTGTTCTGCCATCCTGGGCCAGGCCTGGCTGGACCCCAGGAGGGCAGCTGCCTGTCTGAGGGGTTGGCAGCAGCAGCAGCTGCAGAGAAACCCCAGGAAGGGCAGTCTGGCAGTACCAGGGTCTGTGCTACAGACCACTGGGATCATGGAATTGTACCAACAATGCCAGGATGGCATAGAGGGGGCAATTCCATGATCATAGACATGTTACATGGCCATATTCGGAGTTACCATGGTGAAGCTACATATAGGTAGTGACCTATATGTAGTGCACGCGTGTAATGGTGTCCCCGCACTCACAAAGTTCAGTGAATTGGCTCTGAACAATGTGGGGGCACCTTGGCTAGTGCCAGGGTGCCCTCACACTAAGTAACTTTGCACCTAACCTTTACCAGGTAAAGGTTAGACATATAGGTGACTTATAAGTTACTTAAGTGCAGTGGAAAATGGCTGTGAAATAACGTGGACGTTATTTCACTCAGGCTGCAGTGGCAGGCCTGTGTAAGAATTGTCAGAGCTCCCTATGGGTGGCAAAAGAAATGCTGCAGCCCATAGGGATCTCCTGGAACCCCAATACCCTGGGTACCTCAGTACCATATACTAGGGAATTATAAGGGTGTTCCAGTAAGCCCATGTAAATTGGTAAAAATGGTCACTAGCCTGTCAGTGACAATTTGGAAAGAAATGAGAGAGCATAACCACTGAGGTTCTGGTTAGCAGAGCCTCAGTGAGACAGTTAGGCACCACACAGGGAACATATACATGCACACCTATGAGCACTGGGGCCCTGTGTGACAGGGTCCCAGTGACACATACATATAGGCCACAAACCTATGAGCACTGGGGTCCTGACTAGCAGGATCCCAGTGACACATAACAACCATACTGAAAACATAGTGTTTTCACTATGAGCACTGAGGCCTGGCTATCAGGATCCCAGTGAGACAGTGAAAACAGTGACAAACACCCTGACATACAATCACAAACAGGCCAAAAGTGGGGGTAACAAGGCTAGAAAGAGGCTACCTTCTCACACGCATGTATAAAGCTGAGCTGATAGGTATTAATAGCGCTGTGTGTATAACACCAGCTGAGCTGAAAGGTATTAATAGCGCCTTGTGTATAACACCAGCCGAGCTGAAAGGTATTAATAGCGCCGTGTGTATACCACCAGCCGAGCTGAAAGATAATAATAGCGCCGTGTGTATAACACCAGCCGAGCTGAAATGTATTAATAGCGCCGTGTGTATACCACCAGCCGAGCTGAAAGGAATTAATAGCGCCGTGTGTATAACACCATCTGAGCTGAAAGGTATTAATAGCGCCGTGTGTGTAACACCAGCCGAGATGAAAGGTATTAATAGCGCCGTGTGTATAACACCAGCTGAGCTAAAAGGTATTAATAGCGCAGTGTGTATACCACCAGCCGAGCTGAAAGGTATTAATAGCGCTGTGTGTAACACCAGCTGAGCTGAAAGGTATTAATAGCGCTGTGTGTGTAACACCAGCCGAGCTGAAAGGTATTAATAGCGCAGTGTGTATACCACCAGCCAAGCTGAAAGGTATTAATAGCACCGTGTGTAACACCAGCCGAGCTGAAAGGTATTAATAGCGCCGTGTGTAACACCAGCCGAGCTGAAAGGTATTATTACCGCCGTGTGTATAACACCAGCCGAGCTGAAAGGTATTAATAGTGCTGCGTGTATAAAGCTGAGCTGAAAGGTATTAATAGCGCTGTGTGTATAACACCAGCTGAGCTGAAAGGTATTAATAGCGCCGTGTGTATAACACCAGCCGAGCTGAAAGGTATTCATAGCGCCGTGTGTATACCACCAGACGAGCTGAAAGGTATTAATAGCGCCGTGTGTATAACACCAGCTGAGCTGAAAGGTATTAATAGCGCCGTGTGTGTAACACCAGCCGAGCTGAAAGGTATTAATAGCGCCATGTGAATAACACGAGCTGAGCTAAAAGGTATTAATAGTGCAGTGTGTATACCACCAGCCGAGCTGAAAGGTATTAATAGCGCTATGTGTAACACCAGCCGAGCTGCAAGGTATTAATAGCGCTGTGTGTAACACCAGCTGAGCTGAAAGGTATTAATAGCGCAGTGTGTATACCACCAGCCGAGCTGAAAGGTATTAATAGCGCCGTGTGTAACACCAGCCGAGCTGAAAGGTGTTAATAGCGCCGTGTGTAACACCAGCCGACCTGAAAGGTATTAATAGCACTGTGTGTATAACACCAGCCGAGCTGAAAGGTATTAATAGCGCCATGTGTATACCACCAGCCGAGCTGAAAGGTATTAATAGCGCCGTGTGTAACACCAGCCGAGCTGAATGGTATTAATAGCGCCGTGTGTAACACCAGCCAAGCTGAAAGGTATTAATAGCGCCGTGTGTAACACCAGCCGAGCTGAAAGGTATTAATAGCGCTGTGTGTGTAACACCAGCCGAGCTGAAAGGTATTAATAGTGCTGCGTGTATAAAGCTGAGCTGAAAGGTATTATTAGCGCTGTGTGTATAACACCAGCTGAGCTGAAACTTATTAATAGCGCTGTGTGTATAACACCAGCCGAGCTGAAAGGTATTAATAGCGCCGTGTGTATATCACCAGCCGAGCTGAAAGGTATTAATAGCGCCGTGTGGATAACACCAGCTGAGCTGAAAGGTATTAATAGCGCTGTGTGTAACACCAGCCGAGCTGAAAGGTATTAATAGCGCAGTGTGTATACCACCAGCCGAGCTGAAAGGTATTAATAGTGCTGTGTGTAACACCAGCCGAGCTGCAAGGTATTAATAGCGCTGTGTGTAACACCAGCTGAGCTGAAAGGTATTAATAGCACCGTGTGTATAACACCAGCAGAGCTGAAAGGTATTAATAGCGCTGTGTGTAACACCAGCCGATCTGAAAGGTATTAATAACGCCGTGTGTATAACACCAGCCGCGCTGAAAGGTATTATTAGCGCCGTGTGTATAACACCAGCCGAGCTGAAAGGTATTAATAGCGCCATGTGTGTAACACCAGCCGAGCTGAAAGGTATTAATAGTGCTGCATGTATAAAGCTGAGCTGAAAGGTATTAATAGTGCTGTGTGTAACACCAGCCGAGCTGAAAGGTATTAATAGAGCCGTGTGTGTAACACTAGCTGAGCTGAAAGGTATTAATAGCGCCGTGTGTATACCACCAGCCGAGCTGAAAGGTATTAATAGCGCCGTGTGTGTAACACCAGCTGAGCTGAAAGGTATCAATAGCGCCGTGTGTATACCACCAGCTGAGCTGAAAGGTATTAATAGCGCGTGTGTATACCACCAGCCGAGCTGAAAGGAATTAATAGCGCCGTGTGTAACACCAGCCGAGCTGAAAGGTATTAATAGTGCCGTGTGTGTAACACCAGCTGAGCTGAAAGGTATTAATAGCGCCGTGTGTATACCACCAGCCGAGCTGAAAGGTTTTAATAGCACCGCATGTATAACACCAGCCGAGCTGAAAGGTATTAATAGCGCCGTGTGTGTAACAACAGCTGAGCTGAAAGGTATTAATAGCACTGTGTGTATACCACCAGCCTAGCTGAAAGGTATTAATAGTGCCGCGTGTACAGTATAACACCAGCCGAGCTGAAAGGTATTAATAGCGCTGCGTGTATAACACCAGCTGAGCTGAAAGGTATTAATAACGCAGTGTGTGGAACACCAGCCAAGCTGAAAGGTATTAATAGCGCCGTGTGTATACCACCAGCCGAGCTGAAAGGTATTAATAGCGCCGTGTGTAACACCAGCCGAGCTGAAAGGTGTTAATAGCGCCGTGTGTAACACCAGCCGACCTGAAAGGTATTAATAGCGCCGTGTGTATAACACCAGCCGAGCTGAAATGTATTAATAGCGCCGTGTGTATACCATCAGCCAAGCTGAAAGGTATTAATAGCGCCGTGTGTAACACCAGCCGAGCTGAATGGCATTAATAGCACCGTGTGTAACACCAGCCGAGCTGAAAGGTATTATTATCACCGTGTGTATAACTCCAGCCGAGCTGAAAGGTATTAATAGCGCCGTGTGTGTAACACCAGCCGAACTGAAAGGTATTAATAGAGCAGTGTGTATACCACCAGCCGAGCTGAAAGGTATTAATAGCGCTGTGTGTAACACCAGCCGAGCTGCAAGGTATTAATAGCGCCGTGTGTAACACCAGCTGAGCTGAAAGGTATTATTAGCGCCGTGTGTATAACACCAGCCGAGCTGAAAGGTATTAATAGCGCCGTGTGTAGCACCAGCCGACCTGAAAGGTATTAATAGCGCCGTGTGTATAACACCAGCCGAGCTGAAAGGTATTAATAGCGCCATGTGTATACCACCAGCCGAGCTGAAAGGTATTAATAGCGCCGTGTGTAACACCAGCCGAGCTGAAAGGTATTAATAGCGCCGTGTGTAACACCAGCCGAGCTGAAAGGTATTATTACCGCCGTGTGTATAACACCAGCCGAGCTGAAAGGTATTAATAGTGCTGCGTGTATAAAGCTGAGCTGAAAGGTATTAAAAGCGCTGTGTGTATAACAGCAGCTGAGCTGAAAGGTATTAATAGCGCCGTGTGTATAACACCAGCCGAGCTGAAAGGTATTAATAGCGCCGTGTGTATACCACCAGACGAGCTGAAAGGTATTAATAGCGCCGTGTGTATTACACCAGCTGAGCTGAAAGGTATTAATAGCGCCGTGTGTGTAACACCAGCCGAGCTGAAAGGTATTAATAGCGCCATGTGAATAACACCAGCTGAGCTAAAAGGTATTAATAGCGCAGTGTGTATACGACCAGCCGAGCTGAAAGGTATTAATAGCGCTATGTGTAACACCAGCCGAGCTGCAAGGTATTAATAGCGCTGTGTGTAACACCAGCTGAGCTGAAAGGTATTAATAGCGCAGTGTGTATACCACCAGTCGAGCTGAAAGGTATTAATAGCGCCGTGTGTAACATCAGCCGAGCTGAAAGGTGTTAATAGCGCCGTGTGTAACACCAGCCGACCTGAAAAGTATTAATAGCGCCGTGTGTATAACACCAGCCGAGCTGAAAGGTATTAATAGCGCCGTGTGTATACCACCAGCCGAGCGGAAAGGTATTAATAGCGCTGTGTGTAACACCAGCCGAGCTGAATGGTATTAATAGCGCCATGTGTAACACCAGCCGAGCTGAAAGGTATTAATAGCGCCGTGTGTAACACCAGCCGAGCTGAAAGGTATTAATAGCGCTGTGTGTGTAACACCAGACGAGCTGAAAGGTATTAATAGTGCTGCGTGTATAAAGCTGAGCTGAAAGGTATTAATAGCGCCGTGTGTATAACACCAGCTGAGCTGAAAGGTATTAATAGCGCTGTGTGTATAACACCAGCCGAGCTGAAAGGTATTAATAGCGCCGTGTGTATACCACCAGCCGAGCTGAAAGGTATTAATAGCGCCGTGTGTATAACACCAGCTGAGCTGAAAGGTATTAATAGCGCTGTGTGTAACACCAGCCGAGCTGAAAGGTATTAATAGCGCTGGGTGTGTAACACCAGCTGAGCTGAAAGGTATTAATAGCGCCGTGTGTATACCACCAGCCGAGCTGAAAGGTATTAATAACACCGCGTGTATAACACCAGCCGAGCTGAGAGGTATTAATACCGTTGTGTGTGTAACACCAGCTGAGCTGAAAGGTATTAATAGCACTGTGTGTATACCACCAGTCGAGCTGAAAGGTATTAATAGTGCTGCGTGTATAACACCAGCCGAGCTGAAAGGTATTAATAGCGCTGCGTGTATAACACCAGCTGAGCTGAAAGGTATTAATAACGCCGTGTTTGTAACACCAGCCGAGCTGAAAGGTATTAATAGCGCCGTGTGTATACCACCAGCCGAGCTGAAAGGTATTAATAGCGCCGTGTGTAACACCAGCCGAGCTGAAAGGTGTTAATAGCGCCGTGTGTAGCACCAGCCGACCTGAAAGGTATAAATAGCACTGTGTGTATAACACCAGCCGAGCTGAAAGGTATTAATAGCGCCATGTGTATACCACCAGCCGAGCTGAAAGGTATTAATAGCGCCATGTGTAACACCAGCCGAGCTGAAAGGTATTAATAGCGCCGTGTGTAACACCAGCCGAGCTGAAAGGTATTATTAGCGCTGTGTGTATAACACCAGCCGAGCTGAAAGGTATTAATAGCGCTGTGTGTGTAACACCAGCCGAGCTGAAAGGTATTAATAGTGCTGCGTGTATAAAGCTGAGCTGAAAGGTATTAATAGCGCCGTGTGTATAACACCAGCTGAGCTGAAAGGTATTAATAGCGCCGTGTGTATAACACCAGCCGAGCTGAAAGGTATTAATAGCGCCGTGTGTATACCACTAGCCGAGCTGAAAGGTATTAATAGCGCTGTGTGTATAACACCAGCTGAGCTGAAAGGTATTAATAGCGCCCTGTGTGTAACACCAGCCGAGCTGAAAGGTATTAATAGCGCCGTGTGTATAACACCAGCTGAGCTAAAAGGTATTAATAGCGCAGTGTGTATACCACCAGCCGAGCTGAAAGGTATTAATAGCGCTGTGTGTAACACCAGCCGAGCTGCAAGGTATTAATAGCGCCGTGTGTAACACCAGCTGAGCTGAAAGGTATTAATAGCGCAGTGTGTATACCACCAGCCGAGCTGAAAGGTATTATTGGCGCTGTGTGTAACACCAGCCGAGCTGCAAGGTATTAATAGCGCCGAGTGTAACACCAGCCAAGCTGAAAGGTATTAATAGCGCCGTGTGTATAACACCAGCCGAGCTGAAAGGTATTAATAGCGCCGTGTGTAACATCAGCCGAGCTGAAAGGTATTAATAGCGCTGTGTGTGTAACACCAGCTGAGCTGAAAGGTATTAATAGCGCCGTGTGTATACCACCAGCCAAGCTGAAAGGTATTAATAGCGCTGTGTGTGTAACACCAGCTGAGCTGAAAGGTATTAATAGCGCTGTGTGTGTAACACCAGCGGAGCTGAAAGGTATTAATAGCGCCGTGTGTATACCACTAGCTGAGCTGAAAATTATTAATAGCGCTGTGTGTATACCACCAGCCAAGCTGAAAGGTATTAATAGCGCTGTGAGTAACACCAGCCGAGCTGAAAGGTATTAATAGTGCCGTGTGTGTAGCACCAGCTGAGCTGAAAGGTATTAATAAAGCTGTGTGTATACCACCAGCCAAGCTGAAAGGTATTAATAGCGCTGTGTGTAACACCAGCCGAACTGAAAGGTGTTAATAGCGCCGTGTGTAACACCAGCCGACCTGAAAGGTATTAATAGCGCGGTGTGTATAACACCAGCTGAGCTGAAAGGTATTAATAGCGCTGTGTGTATAACACCAGCCGAGCTGAAAGGTATTAATAGCGCCATGTTTATACCAACACCCGAGCTGAAAGGTATTAATAGCACCGTGTGTAACACCAGCCGAGCTGAAAGGTATTATTAGCGCCGTGTGTATAACACCAGCCGAGCTGAAAGGTATTAATAGCGCCATGTGTGTAACACCAGCCAAGCTGAAAGGTATTAATAGTGCCGCATGTATAAAGCTGAGCTGAAAGGTATTAATAGCGCTGTGTGTATAACACCAGCTGAGCTGAAAGGTATTAATAGCGCCGTGTGTATACCACCAGCCGAGCTGAAAGGTATTAATAGCGCCGTGTGTATAACACCAGCCGAGCTGAAAGGTATTAATAGCGTCGTGTGTATACCACCAGCCGAGCTGAAAGGTATTAATAGCGCCATGTGTATAACACCAGCCGAGCTGAAAGGTATTAATAGCGCCATGTGAATAACACCAGCTGAGCTAAAAGGTATTAATAGCGCAGTGTGTATACGACCAGCCGAGCTGAAAGGTATTAATAGCGCTATGTGTAACACCAGCCGAGCTGCAAGGTATTAATAGCGCTGTGTGTAACACCAGCTGAGCTGAAAGGTATTAATAGCGCAGTGTGTATACCACCAGTCGAGCTGAAAGGTATTAATAGCGCCGTGTGTAACATCAGCCGAGCTGAAAGGTGTTAATAGCGCCGTGTGTAACACCAGCCGACCTGAAAGGTATTAATAGCGCCGTGTGTATAACACCAGCCGAGCTGAAAGGTATTAATAGCGCCGTGTGTATACCACCAGCCGAGCTGAAAGGTATTAATAGCGCTGTGTGTAACACCAGCCGAGCTGAATGGTATTAATAGCGCCATGTGTAACACCAGCCGAGCTGAAAGGTATTAATAGCGCCGTGTGTAACACCAGCCGAGCTGAAAGGTATTAATAGCGCTGTGTGTGTAACACCAGCCGAGCTGAAAGGTATTAATAGTGCTGCGTGTATAAAGCTGAGCTGAAAGGTATTAATAGCGCCGTGTGTATAACACCAGCTGAGCTGAAACGTATTAATAGCGCTGTGTGTATAACACCAGCCGAGCTGAAAGGTATTAATAGCGCCGTGTGTATACCACCAGCCGAGCTGAAAGGTATTAATAGCGCCGTGTGTATAACACCAGCTGAGCTGAAAGGTATTAATAGCGCTGTGTGTAACACCAGCCGAGCTGAAAGGTATTAATAGCGCTGGGTGTGTAACACCAGCTGAGCTGAAAGGTATTAATAGCGCCGTGTGTATACCACCAGCTGAGCTGAAAGGTATTAATAACACCGCGTGTATAACACCAGCCGAGCTGAGAGGTATTAATACCGTTGTGTGTGTAACACCAGCTGAGCTGAAAGGTATTAATAGCACTGTGTGTATACCACCAGTCGAGCTGAAAGGTATTAATAGTGCTGCGTGTATAACACCAGCCGAGCTGAAAGGTATTAATAGCGCTGCGTGTATAACACCAGCTGAGCTGAAAGGTATTAATAACGCCGTGTTTGTAACACCAGCCGAGCTGAAAGGTATTAATAGCGCCGTGTGTATACCACCAGCCGAGCTGAAAGGTATTAATAGCGCCGTGTGTAACACCAGCCGAGCTGAAAGGTGTTAATAGCGCCGTGTGTAGCACCAGCCGACCTGAAAGGTATAAATAGCACTGTGTGTATAACACCAGCCGAGCTGAAAGGTATTAATAGCGCCATGTGTATACCACCAGCCGAGCTGAAAGGTATTAATAGCGCCATGTGTAACACCAGCCGAGCTGAAAGGTATTAATAGCACCGTGTGTAACACCAGCCGAGCTGAAAGGTATTATTAGCGCTGTGTGTATAACACCAGCCGAGCTGAAAGGTATTAATAGCGCTGTGTGTGTAACACCAGCCGAGCTGAAAGGTATTAATAGTGCTGCGTGTATAAAGCTGAGCTGAAAGGTATTAATAGTGCCGTGTGTATAACACCAGCTGAGCTGAAAGGTATTAATAGCGCCGTATGTATAACACCAGCCGAGCTGAAAGGTATTAATAGCGCCGTGTGTATACCACTAGCCGAGCTGAAAGGTATTAATAGCGCTGTGTGTATAACACCAGCTGAGCTGAAAGGTATTAATAGCGCCCTGTGTGTAACACCAGCCGAGCTGAAAGGTATTAATAGCGCCGTGTGTATAACACCAGCTGAGCTAAATTAATAGCGCAGTGTGTATACCACCAGCCGAGCTGAAAGGTATTAATAGCGCTGTGTGTAACACCAGCCGAGCTGCAAGGTATTAATAGCGCCGTGTGTAACACCAGCTGAGCTGAAAGGTATCAATAGCGCAGTGTGTATACCACCAGCCGAGCTGAAAGGTATTATTGGCGCTGTGTGTAACACCAGCCGAGCTGCAAGGTATTAATAGCGCCGAGTGTAACACCAGCCAAGCTGAAAGGTATTAATAGCGCCGTGTGTATAACACCAGCCGAGCTGAAAGGTATTAATAGCGCCGTGTGTAACATCAGCCGAGCTGAAAGGTATTAATAGCGCTGTGTGTGTAACACCAGCTGAGCTGAAAGGTATTAATAGCGCCGTGTGTATACCACCAGCCAAGCTGAAAGGTATTAATAGCGCTGTGTGTGTAACACCAGCTGAGCTGAAAGGTATTAATAGCGCTGTGTGTGTAACACCAGCGGAGCTGAAAGGTATTAATAGCGCTGTGTGTATACCACTAGCTGAGCTGAAAATTATTAATAGCGCTGTGTGTATACCACCAGCCGAGCTGAAAGGTATTAATAGCGCTGTGAGTAACACCAGCCGAGCTGAAAGGTATTAATAGTGCCGTGTGTGTAGCACCAGCTGAGCTGAAAGGTATTAATAAAGCTGTGTGTATACCACCAGCCAAGCTGAAAGGTATTAATAGCGCTGTGTGTAACACCAGCCGAACTGAAAGGTGTTAATAGCGCCGTGTGTAACACCAGCCGACCTGAAAGGTATTAATAGCGCGGTGTGTATAACACCAGCTGAGCTGAAAGGTATTAATAGCGCCGTGTGTATAACACCAGCCGAGCTGAAAGGTATTAATAGCGCCATGTGTATACCAACACCCGAGCTGAAAGGTATTAATAGCACCGTGTGTAACACCAGCCGAGCTGAAAGGTATTATTAGCGCCGTGTGTATAACACCAGCCGAGCTGAAAGGTATTAATAGCGCCATGTGTGTAACACCAGCCGAGCTGAAAGGTATTAATAGTGCCGCATGTATAAAGCTGAGCTGAAAGGTATTAATAGCGCTGTGTGTATAACACCAGCTGAGCTGAAAGGTATTAATAGCGCCGTGTGTATACCACCAGCCGAGCTGAAAGGTATTAATAGCGCCGTGTGTATAACACCAGCCGAGCTGAAAGGTATTAATAGCGTCGTGTGTATACCACCAGCCGAGCTGAAAGGTATTAATAGCGCCGTGTGTATAACACCAGCCGAGCTGAAAGGTATTAATAGCGTCGTGTGTATACCACCAGCCGAGCTGAAAGGTATTAATAGCGCCATGTGTATAACACCATCTGAGCTGAAAGGTATTAATAGCGCCGTGTGTGTAACACCAGCCGAGATGAAAGGTATTAATAGCGCCGTGTGTATAACACCAGCTGAGCTCAAAGGTATTAATAGCGCTGTGTGTATACCACCAGCCGAGCTGAAAGGTATTAATAGCGCTGTGTGTAACACCAGCCGAGCTGAAAGGTATTAATAGTGCTGCGTGTATAAAGCTGAGCTGAAAGGTATTAATAGCGCCATGTGTATAACACCAGCTGAGCTGAAAGGTATTAATAGCGCCGTGTGTATAACACCAGCCGAGCTCAAAGGTATTAATAGCGCCGTGTGTATACCACTAGCCGAGCTGAAAGGTATTAATAGCGCCGTGTGTATAACACCAGCTGAGCTGAAAGGTATTAATAGCGCCGTGTGTGTAACACCAGCTGAGCTAAAAGGTATTAATAGCGCAGTGTGTATACCACCAGCCGAGCTGAAAGGTATTAATAGCGCTGTGTGTAACACCAGCCGACCTGCAAGGTATTAATAGCGCCGTGTGTAACACCAGCTGAGCTGAAAGGTATTAATAGCGCCGTGTGTATAACACCAGCCGAGCTGAAAGGTATTAATAGCGCCGTGTGTATACCACCACCCGATCTGAAAGGTATTAATAGCGCCGTGTGTAACACCAGCAGAGCTGAAAAGTATTACTAGCGCCGTGTGTATAACACCAGCCGAGCTGAAAGGTATTAATAGCGCCATGTGTGTAACACCAGCTGAGCTGAAAGGTATTAATAGTGCTGCATGTATAAAGCTGAGCTGAAAGGTATTAATAGCGCCGTGTGTATAACACCAGCTGAGCTGAAAGGTATTAATAGCGCCGTGTGTATAACACCAGCCGAGCTGAAAGGTATTAATAGCGCCGTGTGTATACCACCAGCCGAGCTGAAAGGTATTAATAGCGCCGTGTGTATAACACCAGCCGAGCTGAAAGGTATTAATAGCGCCGTGTGTATACCACCAGCCGAGCTGAAAGGTATTAATAGCGCTGTGTGTATAACACCATCTGAGCTGAAAGGTATTAATATCGCCGTGTGTGTAACACCAGCCGAGATGAAAGGTATTAATAGCGCCGTGTGTATAACACCAGCTGAGCTAAAAGGTATTAATAGCGCAGTGTGTATACCACCAGCCGAGCTGAAAGGTATTAATAGCGCTGTGTGTAACACCAGCCGAGCTGAAAGGTATTAATAGCGCTGTGTGTGTAACACCAGCCGAGCTGAAAGGTATTGATAGCGCAGTGTGTATACCACCAGCCAAGCTGAAAGGTATTAATAGTGCTGTGTGTAACACCAGCCGAACTGCAAGGTATTAATAGCGCTGTGTGTAACACCAGCTGAGCTGAAAGGTATTAATAGCACCGTGTGTATAACACCAGCCGAGCTGAAAGGTATTAATAGCGCCGAGTGTAACACCAGCCGATCTGAAAGGTATTAATAGCGCTGTGTGTGTAACACCAGCTGAGCTGAAAGGTATTATTAGCGCCGTGTGTATAACACCAGCCGAGCTGAAAGGTATTATTAGCGCCGTGTGAATAACACCAGCCGAGCTGAAAGGTATTAATAGCGCAATGTGTGTAACACCAGCCGAGCTGAAAGGCATTAATAGTGCCGCATGTATAAAGCTGAGCTGAAAGGTATTAATAGTGCTGTGTGTATCACCAGCCGAGCTGATAGGTATTAATAGCGCCGTGTGTATACCACCAGCCGAGCTGAAAGGTATTAATAGCGCCGTCTGTGTAACACCAGCTGAGCTGAAAGGTATTAATAGCGCTGTGTGTGTAACACCAGCCGAGCTGAAAGGTATTAATAGCGCCGTGTGTATACCACCAGCTGAGCTGAAAGGTATTAATAGCGCCGTATGTATACCACCAGCCGAGCTGAAAGGTATTAATAGCGCCGTGTGTAACACCAGCCGAGCTGAAAGGTATTAATAGCGCCGTGTGTGTAACACCAGCTGAGCTTAAAGGTATTAATAGCGCCGTGTGTATACCACCAGCCGAGCTGAAAGGTTTTAATAGCACCGCATGTATAACACCAGCCGAGCTGAAAGGTATTAATACCGTTGTGTGTGTAACACCAGCTGAGCTGAAAGGTATTAATAGCACTGTGTGTATACCACCAGCCTAGCTGAAAGGTATTAATAGTGCCGCGTGTATAACACCAACCGAGCTGAAAGGTATTAATAGCGCTGCGTGTATAACACCAGCTGAGCTGAAAGGTATTAATAACGCAGTGTGTGGAACACCAGCCAAGCAGAAAGGTATTAATAGCGCCGTGTGTATACCACCAGCCGAGCTGAAAGGTATTAATAGCGCCGTGTGTAACACCAGCCGAGCTGAAAGGTGTTAATAGCGCCGTGTGTAACACCAGCCGACCTCAAAGGTATTAATAGCGCTGTGTGTATAACACCAGCCGAGCTGAGATGTATTAATAGCGCCGTGTGTATACCACCAGCCGAGCTGAAAGGTATTAATAGCGCCGTGTGTAACACCAGCCGAGCTGAATGGTATTAATAGCGCCGTGTGTAACACCAGCCGAGCTGAAAGGTATTATTAGCGCCGTGTGTATACCACCAGCTGAGCTGAAAGGTATTTATAGCGCCGTGTGTGTAACACCAGCCGAGCTGAAGGGTATTAATAGCGCAGTGTGTATACCACCAGCCAAGCTGAAAGGTATTAATAGCGCTGTGTGTAACACCAGCCGAGCTGCAAGGTATTAATAGCGCTGTGTGTAACACCAGCTGAGCTATAAGGTATTAATAGCGCCGTGTGTATACCACCAGCCGAGCTGAAAGGTTTTAATAGCACCGCATGTATAACACCAGCCGAGCTGAAAGGTATTAATACCGTTGTGTGTGTAACACCAGCTGAGCTGAAAGGTATTAATAGCACTGTGTGTATACCACCAGCCTAGCTGAAAGGTATTAATAGTGCCGCGTGTATAACACCAACCGAGCTGAAAGGTATTAATAGCGCTGCGTGTATAACACCAGCTGAGCTGAAAGGTATTAATAACGCAGTGTGTGGAACACCAGCCAAGCAGAAAGGTATTAATAGCGCCGTGTGTATACCACCAGCCGAGCTGAAAGGTATTAATAGCGCCGCGTGTAACACCAGCCGAGCTGAAAGGTGTTAATAGCGCCGTGTGTAACACCAGCCGACCTCAAAGGTATTAATAGCGCCGTGTGTATAACACCAGCCGAGCTGAGATGTATTAATAGCGCCGTGTGTATACCACCAGCCGAGCTGAAAGGTATTAATAGCGCCGTGTGTAACACCAGCCGAGCTGAATGGTATTAATAGCGCCGTGTGTAACACCAGCCGAGCTGAAAGGTATTATTAGCGCCGTGTGTATACCACCAGCCGAGCTGAAAGGTATTTATAGCGCCGTGTGTGTAACACCAGCCGAGCTGAAGGGTATTAATAGCGCAGTGTGTATACCACCAGCCAAGCTGAAAGGTATTAATAGCGCTGTGTGTAACACCAGCCGAGCTGCAAGGTATTAATAGCGCTGTGTGTAACACCAGCTGAGCTGAAAGGTATTAATAGCGCTGTGTGTATAACACCAGCCGAGCTGAAAGGTATTAATAGCGCCGTGTGTAGCACCAGCCGACCTGAAAGGTATTAATAGCGCCGTGTGTATAACACCAGCCGAGCTGAAAGGTATTAATAGCGCCATGTGTATACCACCAGCCGAGCTGAAAGGTATTAATAGTGCCGTGTGTAACACCAGCCGAGCTGAAAGGTATTAATAGCGCCGTGTGTAACACCAGCCGAGCTAAAAGGTATTATTAGCGCCGTGTGTATAACACCAGCCGAGCTGAAAGGTATTAATAGCGCTGTGTGTGTAACACCAGCCGAGCTGAAAGGTATTAATAGTGCTGCGTGTATAAAGCTGCTCTGAAAGGTATTAATAGCGCTGTGTGTATAACACCAGCTGAGCTGAAAGGTATTAATAGCGCCGTGTGTATAACACCAGCCGAGATGAAAGGTATTAATAGCGCCGTGTGTATACCACCAGACGAGCTGAAAGGTATTAATAGCGCCGTGTGTATAACACCAGCTGAGCTGAAAGGTATTAATAGCGCCGTGTGTGTAACACCAGCCGAGCTGAAAGGTATTAATAGCGCCATGTGTATAACACCAGCTGAGCTAAAAGGTATTAATAGCGCAGTGTGTATACCACCAGCCCAGCTGAAAGGTATTAATAGCGCTGTGTGTAACACCAGCCGAGCTGAAAGGTATTAATAGCGCCGTGTGTATACCACCAGCCGAGCTGAAAGGTATTAATAGCGCCGTGTGTATAACACCATCTGAGCTGAAAGGTATTAATAGCGCCGTGTGTGTAACACCAGCCGAGATGAAAGGTATTAATAGCGCTGTGTGTATAACACCAGCTGAGCTAAAAGGTATTAATAGCGCAGTGTGTATACCACCAGCCGAGCTGAAAGGTATTAATAGCGCTGTGTGTAACACCAGCCGAGCTGAAAGGTATTAATAGCGCCGTGTGTGTAACACCAGCCGAGCTGAAAGGTAATAATAGCGCAGTGTGTATACCACCAGCCGAGCTGAAAGGTATTAATAGTGCTGTGTGTAACGCCAGCCGAACTGCAAGGTATTAATAGCGCTGTGTGTAACACCAGCTGAGCTGAAAGGTATTAATAGCACCGTGTGTATAACACCAGCCGAGCTGAAAGGTATTAATAGCGCCGTGTGTAACACCAGCCGATCTGAAAGGTATTAATAGCGCAGTGTGTATACCACCAGCCGAGCTGAAAGGTATTAATAGTGCTGTGTGTAACACCAGCCGAGCTGCAAGGTATTAATAGCGCTGTGTGTAACACCAGCTGAGCTGAAAGGTATTAATAACGCAGTGTGTATACCACCAGCCGGAGAAAGGTTCTCCATGCACTCTCACCCAGTTAAACACAAAGCTGGCTCAGACTGGGTACGTTGTACACTGTTCTGAACATTGGTTGCTGTAGGCGTCCAGTCTGTCCCTGATTACACTGAAGCCAGGGATGCCCACAGCTTCACTGCGCCCACCTCCCTCTTCCCCCGCTCTCCCACCTTCTGCAAGGACGGGCACTGGGGCCTCTCTAATGTGGCCCTGAAGTAAGGCCTCTGAAGCATGTGCGGCGGGACCTCAGTGCGGCAGAACCTCAGTGCGGCGGAACCTCAGTGCGGTGGGCACGGCTTCCAATCACCCTGCGGTCCTATAAATAATTAGTTTCAGATACAAGCATAGAGAAA
This sequence comes from Pleurodeles waltl, assembly GCF_031143425.1. Taxonomy (NCBI): domain Eukaryota; kingdom Metazoa; phylum Chordata; class Amphibia; order Caudata; family Salamandridae; genus Pleurodeles; species Pleurodeles waltl. Next base: position 7,158,189 of record NC_090442.1, on the reverse strand, counting down.
TGCATCCTGCGGCCTGCCAACAGTTCTCACAGCAGCATTCCTCCACTCACGGAACTCTGCGGAATTTCATGGAGTTTTTAGATAGTAAAACTCTGAGAGCTCCACCCCACATTAATCCCAGCCCATCATTATTTTGCCCAGCATGCCATCCTGACAGGGACCAGGTATGTGCAAATCATCCTTGATCCCACAGGAACAGTCCAGGCCAAACTACCAGACGGGTCATCTCTGAACCGCGGCACAAGCATCTCCAGATGTATTTCAAGTGAGTTGGAGCTCATCAGAGCAGCTTGGTACCAGTGGCACAAGAGCTTCAGTGATTACCAGTCTTGCCATCTTTTCCCCTCCCTCTCTCTCGCCCTCACACACTCACACACATGCATGCTCTCGCTCACACACACACACTCTCACACATGCATGGTCTAACACACACACACACACCCACAAACTCACATACATGCATGCTCTCTCACACATACAGACACACTCATGCATGCTCTCTCACACACACACCCACACCCAAACCACACTCACACACATGCATGCTCTCGCTCACACACACCCGCACACATACTCACACACACACCCACACCCAAACCACACTCACACACATGCATGCTCTCGCTCACACACTCTCACATATGCATGCTCTCTGTCACACACTCACACACATGCATGATCACACACACACCCACAGACTCACATACATGCATGCTGTCTCACACATACACACACTCATGCATGCTCTCTCACACACACACCCACACCCAAACCACACTCACACACATGCATGCTCTCTCTCACAAACACTCTCACACATGCTTGTTCTCTGTCACACATTCACACACAAGCATGATCTCACCCCCACACCCCCACAGACTCACATACATGCATGCTCTCTCACACATACACACTCATGCATGCTCTCTCACACACACACCCAAACCACACTCAGACACATGCATGCTCTCGCTCACACACACACACACTCTCACGCATGCATGCTCTCACACACACACACCCGCACACACACTTACACACATGCATGCTCTCACACACACACTCCCGCACACATACTCACACACATGCATGCTCTCGCTCACACACACACACTCACACACATGCATGCTCTCTGACACACACCCACACCCAAATGACACTCACACACATGCATGCTCCCGCTCACACACACAGTCTCACACATGCATGCTGTCACACACTCACACACACATGCGTGATCTCACACACACACACCCACAGACTCACAAACATGCATGCTCTCTCACATATACACAAACACTCATGCATGCTCTCTGACACACACACCCACACCCAAATGACACTCACACACAGGCATGCTCCCGCTCATACACACACACTCTCACACATGCATGCTCTCTGTCACACACTCACACACATGCATGATCTCACACACACACACCCACAGACTCGCATACATGCATGCTCTCTCACACATACACAAACACTCATGCATGCTCTCTCACACACACACACCCACATACCCAAACCACACTCACACACATGCATGCTCTCACTCACACACATGCATGATCTCACACACACACACACACACACTCACACATAGGATTGCTCTCTCACACACAAACACACACTCATGCATGCTCTCTCACACACACACCCGTACACACAGTCACACACATGCATGCTCTTGCTGACACACACACTCTTACACATGCAAACTCTCTGTCACACACTCACACACACATGCCCACACACACACACACTTGCATGTTCTCTCTTTCTCTCTCACACACTTAGACACACTCTGAGCAGAGTGCAAAGTGACACCTGGGTTATGTTAGAGAGTTGCCTAGAGTCCCACCACATGCAGACACTCTATAGGAGTGAGACATGGAGATTATTATAGACTCTTATCTGCACCCGCATCCTCCAACCCTCACACACAGATTGCACAATGCTGCCATCAGCACTTTCTAATTGGAGTTTCCTGTATCTGTTATATAGACCTCTCCCTAGCGCCTCCAGAGATGCAGTTCATACTAGGGCACCTCTCATTGCTTCCTGCACCTCTCAGTATCCTGAGCATCTGTGGAGGCTCCGATGGCATCGAGGAGAGCTCAGAGAATGAATCAAACTAGGGGTACTTCTGATGCAGCCTCACAGGCCAGAGGTGAGTAGTCCTCATCTACAGGGTACTTCTGATGCAGCCTCACTTGCCAGAGGTGAGTAGACCTCATCTACAGGTACTTCTGATGCAGTTTTGCAGGACAGAGGTGAGTAAACCTCATTCAGTGTTATATGGTCTGGACAGGGGGCAGAAGAAACCCCTCTTTCATCTAATAGTGTGTCTGATTCAGTCTGGCCAGAGTGTGAGAAAGTAGCCTCTTTCTAGCCTTGTTACCCCCACGTTTGGCCTGTTTGTGAGTGTATGTCAGGGTGTTTTCACTGTCTCACTGGGATCCTGCTAGCCAGGGCCCAGTGCTCATAGTGAAAACCCTATGTTTTCAGTATGTTTGTTATGTGTCACTGGGACCCTGCTAGTCAGGACCCCAGTGCTCATAAGTTTGTGGCCTATATGTATGTGTTCCCTGTGTGATGCCTAACTGTCTCACTGAGGCTCTGCTAACCAGAACCTCAGTGGTTATGCTCTCTCTTTACAAATTGTCACTAACAGGCTAGTGACCAATTTCACCAATTCACATTGGCATACTGGAACACCCTTATAATTCCCTAGTATATGGTACTGAGGTACCCAGGGTATTGGGGTTCCAGGAGATCCCTATGGGCTGCAGCATTTCTTTTGCCACCCATAGGGAGCTCTGACAATTCTTACACAGGCCTGCCACTGCAGCCTGAGTGAAATAACGTCCACGTTATTTCACAGCCATTTACCACTGCACTTAAGTAACTTATAAGTCACCTATATGTCTAACCTTTACCCCACATTGTTCAGGGCAAATTCCCCGGACTTTGTGAGTGCGGGGACACCATTACACGTGTGCACTATACATAGGTCACTACCTATGTATAGCTTCACAATGGTAACTCTGAACATGGCCATGTAACATGTCTAAGATCATGGAATTGCCCCCCCCCAATGCCATCCTGGCATTGGTGAGACAATCCCATGACCCCCCGGGTCTCTAGCACAGACCCGGGTACTGCCAAACTTCCTTTTCCGGGGTTTCACTGCAGCTGCTGCTGCTGCCAACCCCTCAGACAGGTTTCTGCCCTCCTGGCGTCCAGCCAGGCTTGGCCCAGGAAGGCAGAACAAAGGACTTCCTCAGAGAGAGGGTGTTACACCCTCTCCCTTTGGAAAAAGGTGTCAGGGCTGGGGAGGAGTAGCCTCCCCCAGCCTCTGGAAATGCTTTGATGGGCACAGATGGTGCCCATCTCTGCATAAGCCAGTCTACACCGGTTCAGGGATCCCCCAGCCCTGCTCTGGCACGAAACTGGACAAAGGAAAGGGGAATGACCACTCCCCTGACCTGCACCTCCCCTGGGAGGTGCCCAGAGCTCCTCCAGTGTGCTCCAGACCTCTGCCATCTTGGAAACAGAGGTGCTGCTGGCACACTGGACTGCCCTGAGTGGCCAGGGCCAGCAGGTGACGTCAGAGACTCCTTCTGATAGGCTCCTTCAGGTGTTGCTAGCCTATCCTTTCTCCTAGGTAGACAAACCTCCTTTTCTGGCTATTTAGGGTCTCTGCTTTGGGGAATTCTTTAGATAACGAATGCAAGAGCTTATCAGAGTTCCTCTGCATCTCTCTCTTCACCTTCTGCCAAGGAATCGACTGCTGACCGCGCTGGAAGCCTGCAAAACTGCAACAAAGTAGCAAAGACGACTACTGCGACCTTGTAACGCTGATCCTGCCACCTTCTCGACTGTTTTCCTGGTGGTGCATGCTGTGGGGGTAGTCTGCCTCCTCTCTGCACTAGAAGCTCCGAAGAAATCTCCCGTGGGTTGACGGAATCTTCCCCCTGCAACGGCAGGCACCAAAGAACTGCATCACCGGTCCTCTGGGTCTCATCTCAGCATGACGAGCGAGGTCCCTTGAACTCAGCAACTCTGTCCAAGTGACTCCCACAGTCCAGTGACTCTTCAGTCCAAGTTTGGTGGAGGTAAGTCCTTGCCTCCCCACGCTAGACTGCATTGCTGGGTTCCGCGTGATTTGCAGCTGCTCCGGCTCCTGTGCACTCTTCCAGGATTTCCTTTTTGCACAGCCAAGCCTGGGTCCCCGGCACTCTAACCTGCAGTGCACGACCTCCTGAGTTGTCCTCCGGCGTCATGGGACCTTCCTTTGTGACTTCGGGTGAGCTCTGGTTCACTCCACTTTGTAGTGCCTGTTCTGGCACTTCTGTGGGTGCTGCTTGCTGCTGAGTGGGCTCATTGTCTTGCTGGACGCCCCCTCTGTCTCCTCACACAATTGGCGACATCCTGGTCCCTCCTGGGCCACAACAGCATCCAAAAACCCTAACTGCAACCCTTGCAGCTAGCAAGGCTTGTTTGTGGTCTTTCTGCAGGAAAACACCTCTGCAAGCTTCTTCACAACGTGGGACATTCATCCTCCAAAGGGAAAGTTTCTAGCCCTCTTCGTTCTTGCAGAATCCACAGCTTCTACCATCTGGTGGCAGCTTCTTTGCACCCACAGCTGGCATTTCCTGGGCATCTGCCCACTCCCGACTTGATCGTGACTTTTGGACTTGGTCCCCTTGTTCCACAGGTACTCTCGTCTGGAAATCCATCATTGTTGCATTGCTGGTGATGGTCTTTCTTGCAGAATTCCCCTATCATGACTTCTGTGCTCTCTGGGGAACTTAGGTGCACTTTGCACCCACTTTTCAGGGTCTTGGGGTAGGCTATTTTTCTAACCCTCACTGTTTTCTTACAGTCCCAGCAACCCTCTACGAGCTCACATAGGTTTGGGGTCCATTCGTGGTTCGCATTCCACTTCTAGAGTATATGGTTTGTGTTGCCCCTATCCCTATGTGCTCCCATTGCATCCTATTGTAACTATACATTGTTTGCACTTTTTTCTATTGCTATTACTGCATATTTTTGTATTGTGTACATATATCGTGTGTATATTTGCTATCCTCATACTGAGGGTACTCACTGAGATACTTTTGGCATATTGTCATAAAAAATTAAGTACCTTTATTTTTAGTATATCTGTGTATTGTGTTTTCTTATGATATTGTGCAAGTGACACTAGAGGTACCGTAGGAGCTTCACTCGTCTCCTAGTTCAGCCTAAGCTGCTCTGCTAAGCTACCTTTTCTATCAGGCTAAGCTGCTAGACACCCTATACACTAATAAGGGATAACTGGACCTGGTGCAGAGTGTAAGTACCCCTTGGTACCACTACAAACCAGGCCAGCCTCTTACACAGAGTAAATGTACACGGTCAGTGCAGGGTGTTGGAAAATGGGTTATTGGTAGGGCAGGTAGGTACCTACACCTAGCAACAAGCCACAAACCTCCACATAAGTACAGTTAGGTCTCAGTAAATTAATCCCAGCTCTACCCTTGGTAGCTTGGCATCGAGCGTCAAGGCTTAACTTAGGAGACAAAGTGTAAAGCATTCAAATATCACAAAACAGTAATTAAATAAAACACAGGAAACAGTTTAAAAATCCAAAACCAATTTATAGAAATAGCTTATATTTTTATCTTTAAAATGACACAAAAACGATTAAAATCGGTTCAGGGGAACCGGAGATATGAATTTTTAAAGAATTATTACTTTTCTAGCGCTTAGAAACAAAAAGCGCCAATCGGGTCATCTGGTTGCACCTCGACCGGGGCAAAGTCAAACTTTCAGGCCGACCGCGATGGAGCCCTGCTCGGCTACAGGTCGCGGGAGGCCTCGGTTAAAAAGTTACCTTCTGACTTAGTCTTTATTTTGAAGTTTTTCTTCACCGGGACGAACCTGCCAGTTGAATCCGACCTCCTGGAGCCCTTGTCCGGATACGCGATGTGGGTTTCCTCGGTGGAGACTTTTACCTTCGGACTTAGTCGTTTTTTTTTTAGATGAAAATCCTTCGACCGGGGTAAACCTGGATCTTGATCCGACGTCCATGGAGCCCTTCTCGGATACGATGGCTGGGAGGTCCCGGTCAACTTTTTACGTTCGGACTTAGGGGGTGATTCTGACCCCGGCGGTCTTAGACCGCCGGGGCCAGGGTCGGCGGGAGCACCGCCGACAGGCCGGCGGTGCCCCGCAGGGCATTCTGACCGCGGCGGTAAAGCCGCGGTCAGACCGGCAACACTGGCGGGCTCCCGCCAGTGTACCGCTGCCCTGTTGAATCCTCCAAGGCGGCGCAGCTAGCTGCGCAGCCGAGGGGATTCCGACCCCCCCTACCGCCATCCAGTTCCTGGCGGTCCACCCGCCGGGAACCGGATGGCGGTAGGGGGGGTCGCGGGGCCCCTGGGGGCCCCTGCAGTGCCCATGCCACTGGCATGGGCACTGGAGGGGCCCCCGTAAGAGGGCCCCTACAAGTATTTCACTGTCTGCTTGGCAGACAGTGAAATACGCGACGGGTGCAAATGCACCCGTCGCACCTTCCCACTCCGCCGGCTCGATTACGAGCCGGCATCCTCGTGGGAAGGGAGTTTTTCCCTGGGCTGGCGGGCGGTCTTTTGGAGACCGCCCGCCAGCCCAGGGAAAAACTCATAATACCCTCCGCGGTCTTCTGACCGCGGAGCGGTATAATGGGGGCGGAATTCTGGCGGGCGGCCTCCGCCGCCTGCCAGAATCAGAAACACCCCCTTAGTCTCTTTTTTGGATGTTTTTCTTTACCGGGACGAACCACGAAGTCAGGCCGGGTCGCGGTTGAGGCAAGCCGGCAAGAATTTCCGCGTCGGGTCGGTCACTTTATGGAGCTTTTTTTCAAAAATTCTCCAATCTTTTCCAAACTTCTGGGGCTTCACCCAGATGTTCTTTTAAGGTTCTTTTGGGGTCCACAGCTCACCCCAAGGGTCCAGAAGTTCTGTGATTGTCCTTGGGGGCTGCGGACTTCAACTCCCAGAATGCACCTGGCGCAAACTCCTTTTTGGCCACTGGACAGTGGTCAGCTGGTCGCTTTCTTCAGGAGTTGGTGCAGGGGACTCTGGTTTAGCAATTTTTCACCTGTAGCAAATAGGGAGTCCCTCCTTGAACCAGTTGAAGCCAGGCAAAGTCCTTCTTGTGGTGAAGCCCAAGTGTGCAGCTGGTGCAGTCCTTCTGAGTGCAGGGTCCAGGTGCAGGCCAGGGGTCCAGCAGGGCAGTCCTTCTTCTTCTTTAGTTCCTTTCTTGTTGATTTCTGGAGGGGATCTGAGGCGTGGGTGCAGTTCTGCCAGTTTTATCCTTGCTCCTGGGTGAAAAGCAGGGGGGCCCTGGTTTTCCAATCAGGGACAGGGTCGTCCCCCTGTGATGACCACTTCCTGGGAAGTGTGGCAAAAATCCATCCCAGAAGGCAACAGTCTCTAAAAATCCAACATGGATGAATCTGATTTTTGGAGGTTACATCTGGCTGAGCCCACCCACTGGTGTGGCTAAAAATCATAAACACACCCCTCTCCTGCCCTCTCCTAATCTAATCAAGGGGGCACCTAATTGTCTGGGGTTGCAGGATGTGGGGGTGTTGCTGGGTGCTGCAAATGTCCTTCTCTGCCTTTGAAGACCAGTTTGGCTACCCTCCCCCTTCCTGCCTCACCATCTGCTGAGGGGAGATTCTCTCCCCCAAGCACATTCCTTTGTGTGAAGCCTGGCCACTTCACACCTCATCAAGGCAGCCTGGCCAGGCTGCTAGAGGCTGGCCAATCAGAGCACAGCAGCAAAAACAATGCAGAGCTGAAATTGGCAACTTTTTAGGTAAAGTCTAAACTTTTTACCTGAACTAGTTATATTAAATCCAACAACTGGAAGTTGTAGGATTTATTACAACAATTAATTTGATACCAAATTCTTGGTATGCAACATTTAAGGAGACTTTAAAATTTAAAATAAAGTCTACCCATTCTAGCCTATGAAGGCCATTTACTTCAATGAGGGAAAAACGAATTTGGCTGTTTTTACCTCACCAGGGCTTATAAATCTATTTTTATAAAGTCCCTGCTTAAAGTTACATGGCACCCAGCCCTAGGGGCACATAGGGCACACCTTAGGGGTGACTTATATGTAAAAATAAGGTAGTTTAAGACTTTGGAAGTACCTTTAATTCCAAAGTCGAATGTGCATATAACTTTAATTTAAAAGCAGCCAGCAAGGCAGGCTTGCTTTTAAAATTACACTGGGCACCTCAGCAATGCACCTAGGTGTGCACCACCTATGCTGTGGTCCCTAAACCTACATGCCCTACCATATACTAGGGACTTATAGGTAGGTTAACTTAGCCAATTATAATTAGCCTTATTTGCATATCCATTTTACACAGAGCACAGGCCCTGGGACTGGTTAGCAGTACCCAGGGCACCATCAAAGTCAGGAAAACACCAGCAAAAAGAGGAAAATGGGGGCAAAAAGTTATGGGGCCTCTGCAATCAGCCCTGTTTTCTCACACAACCCCCCCCCCAGCCCACACGCCCAGGAGACTCAGCCCAACCCTGGGAGAGTCTTCCTGGCTTGTTAGGCGAGGAAGACAGTGAAGAAAACTGGCTGTCCCTTTGCAGGGCCTACTCTGCCTTATATCCTCCTGTCAGGGTCACTCCCTATGGGTAGTGAAGCCATCCCAACAGTAAAAGGACCCAACTCAAACTGAAACTTTCCTCTAGGGGGGTCTTCCTCCTTTCTCTCTGCCAACTTGGGTAGTGAGGTGCCCACCTCCCCTACTCCAAACTTTGCTAGGGCAACACCTAGCTTACCCAAAGAGGTCACCCAACACTTGAGCAACCCCACCATGACCAACAGGGTCAGGGGGCCTACTTTGCTATTGGCCCTGGGGTCTGCCTCCCAGGCCAAGTACAGTGCTGCCTGGAAGGCTAGCACCCAGCAGAGGCTACTGACAGCTGTCAGTACCCAGAACCACACCCTAAGCTCTCCACTGACAGGTGGCTGAGCTGCTTTAGGGGCATCTTTGGGGTCCTGGCACCCCTCTTGCTGTCTAGAGTGGGGGGCTACCACCTCCTGTGGCAGACACCCTCCTTCCACTCTCCCTTCTGTCAGTGCAGGGGCAACACCTTGCATCTGGACAGCTGCCTGACTACTCAGGACTTCCTTGGGGTCAGGTGAGGCCTCACCAGTGCCATCTCTGGGCTCCCCCCTTACTGGGGCAGAAGGCCCTTGGCTCCCTGGAACTCTCTTTAAGAGTGGCCTACCCTTCCTTTTCTTCTTTCCTTTTCTTGGGGACCCCTGTCTCCTAACTGTAGGGACTGACTCCCCAGGACTTTGGGTTGGGGGGGCGCCTTGGGCGACCACCCCATCTGTGACCAGACTCACCTCTGGGAGGTCATTGCCCAGGATACAATCTAGGGGAAGGTCAGCACTGACTACCACCCTAATCCAGTCAAGGATACCCTCCCTCTCTAGGGGCACTATGGCTACAGGTTTGGAGGTGACCTCCCCTGTGGCTATCCTGACTTTCTTTGTCTTTCCTGGGACATACATGTCTGGGGTCATTAACCGGTCACTCACTATAGTGTGACTGGCACAGGTGTCCCTCAGGCCAGTGGTAGGGATCCCATTCACTTGAATGTGGTGGAAGTGCCTACTCCCACCCTCAGGGATCACCAGCTTACCATCTGGTCCTGTCTCCCAGCTAAATGCTAGGAGGACTTCATCATCTGAGGAATCCTCCTCTATGGCTACACTGGACAGCCCAGTGCTAACCACCTTCTTTGGACAGGCTGCATCTCCTCTGAAGTGACCTGTCTGCTGACAGTCAAAGCAAGCCCTACTGTCCAAGAGCTTTTTTAACCCTGGGTCTAACTGTCTCTGCTGGTCAGAGTGGGATTTACTCTCCTCCTTCTTAGGGTTCTGGGGTACAGAGGGAGTCTCTGTGGTGGGCTTACCACCTCCCTCCTTAGGTTTTTGGGGACCTGTCCCCCCCTTCTTGGAGTCTCCCCCCTGGGACTTGACAACCACCCTGGTTCTCAACCACTCATCAGCTGCCTCCCCTAGCTCTCTAGGGTTGGTCTGCTTAGAGTCCACTAGATGCTGGCGTAACCTTTCTTGGGTACAATTGGTCAAGATGTGCTCTCTCATGATCAGATTGTATAACCCCTCATAAGTATCTACTTTGTTACCAATAATCCAGCCCTCTAGTGCCTTTAGTGAAATGTCCACAAAGTCAACCCAAGACTGGGTACTGACCTTCTGGGTGTCCCTGAACTTCATTCTATATTGCTCTGGGGTCAGACCAAACTTCTTGGCTAAGCACCTCTTCATACTAGGGTATGAATCTGCCTCCTCCCCCCTTAAGATCAGAAGCCTATCCCTCCCTGAGTTGGGGACCAACTCCCACAAAAGGGAACCCCAGTATTGAGGCCTAACCCTTCTCATTTGGAGTGCCCTCTCAAAGGCCCCTAGCCACTTATCTATGTCATCCCCCTCTACATAAGCAGGAACTACCCCCTTGGGTAATCTGGGGCAAACTCCCCCACCCATGGACACCTCAGCTTCTTTATCGCTGCTTCCATCTCTTTTCTCTTTGTATGCCCACTTTTTCTTTTCTAGGGCCAGCTTCTCTGCTTCCAAAGCTATGTATGCTAGCTGGGCCTCCAGCTCTCTTTCTCTGATGGATGGGTTCTCTCCTCCTGAAAGGACCCCCTTCCCACCACTAGCTTTGGATCTGCCCCTAGTGACTGTATTTACTGAGGACCGTTCTTCCTCATCCTCACTTAGGCTCAGATGCCTTCCCTCCCCTGAGTGGTTAGAGCTAGCATCCTCCCTTCTTTCTCCCTCCTCTGGAGCTTCTTCTGACTCTACCTCTTGGGCCTCAGCCCATGCTGTCAGGGATGTGATCAGGATTTGCTTCCTGAGATCAGTGGTTGCAGGCAACCCTCTTTCAATACACAACCCCCTAAGCTGGACTACTGTCAGTGTGGGTAGGCTAGCCAGATCAAGCTCCATGGTTCCCTAGTTTTGTGTCAACAAAAACTTTTTGCAAAAATTGGAAACAAGAATTTAGAAAAATTACAAAAATTCAATAATTGAAATTAATCCAAATTAAAAATTAAAAACAATTTTTGCACTAGGACAATTTAAAGGATTTTTAATTTGTTTTACCTAAAACTGTAACGTGATATTGAACACAAGTACAGGATCCCGTCGCTGCTTCCAATTATGTTGGAAAATGGGTTATTGGTAGGGCAGGTAGGTACCTACACCTAGCAACAAGCCACAAACCTCCACATAAGTACAGTTAGGTCTCAGTAAATTAATCCCAGCTCTACCCTTGGTAGCTTGGCATTGAGCGTCAAGGCTTAACTTAGGAGACAAAGTGTAAAGCATTCAAATATCACAAAACAGTAATTAAATAAAACACAGGAAACAGTTTAAAAATCCAAAACCAATTTATAAAAATAGCTTATATTTTTATCTTTAAAATGACACAAAAACGATTAAAATCGGTTCAGGGGAACCGGAGATATGAATTTTTAAAGAATTATTACTTTTCTAGCGCTTAGAAACAAAAGGCGCCAATCGGGTCATCTGGTTGCACCTCGACCGGGGCAAAGTCAAACTTTCAGGCCGACCGCGATGGAGCCCTGCTCGGCTACAGGTCGCGGGAGGCCTCGGTTAAAAAGTTACCTTCTGACTTAGTCTTTATTTTGAAGTTTTTCTTCACCGGGACGAACCTGCCAGTTGAATCCGACCTCCTGGAGCCCTTGTCCGGATACGCGATGTGGGTTTCCTCGGTGGAGACTTTTACCTTCGGACTTAGTCGTTTTTTTCGAGATGAAAATCCTTCGACCGGGGTAAACCTGGATCTTGATCCGACGTCCATGGAGCCCTTCTCGGATACGATGGCTGGGAGGTCCCGGTCAACTTTTTACGTTCGGACTTAGTCTCTTTTTTGGATGTTTTTCTTTACCGGGACGAACCACGAAGTCAGGCCGGGTCGCGGTTGAGGCAAGCCGGCTAGAATTTCCGCGTCGGGTCGGTCACTTTATGGAGCTTTTTTTCAAAAATTCTCCAATCTTTTCCAAACTTCTGGGGCTTCACCCAGATGTTCTTTTAAGGTTCTTTTGGGGTCCACAGCTCACCCCAAGGGTCCAGAAGTTCTGTGATGGTCCTTGGGGGGTGCGGACTTCAACTCCCAGAATGCACCTGGCGCAAACTCCTTTTTGGCCACTGGACAGTGGTCAGCTGGTCGCTTTCTTCAGGAGTTGGTGCAGGGGACTCTGGTTTAGCAATTTTTCACCTGTAGCAAACAGGGAGTCCCTCCTTGAACCAGTTGAAGCCAGGCAAAGTCCTTCTTGTGGTGAAGCCCAAGTGTGCAGCTGGTGCAGTCCTTCTGAGTGCAGGGTCCAGGTGCAGGCCAGGGGTCCAGCAGGGCAGTCCTTCTTCTTCTTTAGTTCCTTTCTTGTTGATTTCTGGAGGGGATCTGAGGCGTGGGTGCAGGTCTGCCAGTTTTATCCTTGCTCCTGGGTGAAAAGCAGGGGGGCCCTGGTTCTCCAATCAGGGACAGGGTCGTCCCCCTGTGATGACCACTTCCTGGGAAGTGTGGCAAAAATCCATCCCAGAAGGCAACAGTCTCTAAAAATCCAACATGGATGAATCTGATTTTTGGAGGTTACATCTGGCTGAGCCCACCCACTGGTGTGGCTAAAAATCATAAACACACCCCTCTCCTGCCCTCTCCTAATCTAATCAAGGGGGCACCTAATTGTCTGGGGTTGCAGGATGTGGGGGTGTTGCTGGGTGCTGCAAATGTCCTTCTCTGCCTTTGAAGACCAGTTTGGCAGCCCTCCCCCTTCCTGCCTCACCATCTGCTGAGGGGAGATTCTCTCCCCCAAGCACATTCCTTTGTGTGAAGCCTGGCCACTTCACACCTCATCAAGGCAACCTGGCAGAAGCTGCTGCAGGCTGGCCAATCAGAGCACAGCAGCAAAAACAATGCAGAGCTGAAATTGGCAACTTTTTAGGTAAAGTCTAAACTTTTTACCTGAACTAGTTATATTAAATCCAACAACTGGAAGTTGTAGGATTTATTACAACAATTAATTTGATACCAAATTCTTGGTATGCAACATTTAAGGAGACTTTAAAATTTAAAATAAAGTCTGCCCATTCTAGCCTATGAAGGCCATTTACTTCAATGAGGGAAAAACGAATTTGGCTGTTTTTACCTCACCAGGGCTTATAAATCTATTTTTATAAAGTCCCTGCTTAAAGTTACATGGCACCCAGCCCTAGGGGCACATAGGGCACACCTTAGGGGTGACTTATATGTAAAAATAAGGTAGTTTAAGACTTTGGAAGTACCTTTAATTCCAAAGTCGAATTTGCATATAACTTTAATTTAAAAGCAGCCAGCAAGGCAGGCTTGCTTTTAAAATGACACTGGGCACCTCAGCAATGCACCTAGGTGTGCACCACCTATGCTGTGGTCCCTAAACCTACATGCCCTACCATATACTAGGGACTTATAGGTAGGTTAACTTAGCCAATTATAATTAGCCTTATTTGCATATCCATTTTACACAGAGCACAGGCCCTGGGACTGGTTAGCAGTACCCAGGGCACCATCGAAGTCAGGAAAACACCAGCAAAAAGAGGAAAAAGGGGGCAAAAAGTTATGGGGCCTCTGCAATCAGCCCTGTTTTCTCACACAGGGCAAGTGAAGAAATCACACATAAAGGCAGAACACGCAACGCAGCAGACAGATTTGCTGCACTGTGCTGCGCAGGGGAGAAGGGAAGAACCTTGCAGGGACATTTCTGCTAAGACTGGCCTGCTGCCATCGCCCAAAGGACAGCCTTGCACTATGGTGCACAGGTGAGTGTGTGCTGTATAGCTTAGGATTTGTACTTAAGGCATATCCTTCCAGTGTAAAGTCCTATACTTAGATAAGCTAAAAAGGATCCCTATTATTAGAACGTGTGCTGTGCCCTGCAGCACACTAGGAATAAAAACATTTCCACTTGTTAACACTTGCTTCAAGGAAGCATTAGCTAAGATGCAAAGCCTGGTCTGGATAGCTTAGTAGATTCAGCTTTTCATCCAAAATATGGGTGCTTGTGCTGATCCAACCCACTAACACCCCAAGAACGCCCCCAGTGCAAAGTGATGCAAAGTGACGCAAAGCAGCACTAACTGGACTGAGGGAGGAGACCCTTTCCACCAGCACAAAGCACCTTTTCCAGTGGAAACTCAGTCCCTATGTATCACTTTGCACCAAGTTGGCCAGTTTGCAACGGGGGAAATTGTAAGTAAATCTGGACTTGAGTGTAACTATCCTATCTTGGTACCGGCTGACATTGGCATGGTCCCAGCTGTGGCAGTCACAGTCCTGAGCTGGTGTCCTGTGACATTACTGAGTTATTGTGACACACACAGGAGTAACTGGCCAGTGTTCGTGCACACTAGGAGGTAATGACTTGTAACTGCACTGGCTGACACTAGCGTGCTACCACAAAATATAGTTTTTAATATTAATCTGCACAAGTATCAACTCCACAATACTGGTTAGCATCATATTGTGAAGGTATGCAGATATGGGGTTAGAGTAGTAAACCTATACTTCCCTGTGTATGTTTACCTTGGTGATATATTGGTCGATGATATTTTGGAAAGATTAATGTGCAAGTCAATATTTCCATATGCAATATTTTGATATAAAACCACTGACAATCAGTGATCAGTCTGGACACACAAGACAGTGGCTTATTCTTCACAATCACTGAGAGGCAATGACCAGCATTGGCACACACTGAGAGACAATGGTCAGCACTGGCACACTGAAAGGCAATGTTCAGCATTGGCACACACTGAAAGGCAATGTTCAGCATTGGCACACACTGAGAGGCAATGGTTAGCATTGGCACACTGAGAGGCAATGGTCAGCATCAGCACACATCAAGAGGCAATGTTGAACCCAATGAAATAATGACTAATTCTCAGTGCTCACTAAAAAGAAATATCAGACACTAGTACACATTGAGAGGTTGTGGTGAACATTGGCACCCTTTGACCTTCTTCACTAAGGCAAACTTAAACCTTTCTGTATGGTTACTATTTTTTAGTATTCACAAACTATAAGTTCAGTTTTACTAACAGTAATTTTGGAGACTTCACACTCATAGAAGAGACTCCGTACATAAAAAGATAGGCCTGTTCTATCATTTTATATGCAGAGTTCTCAGTTTCAGTCTTGGCATGTACTGAGACTCAGTGACCAGTCTTGGCACACACTGAGATTCAGTGAACAGTCTTGACACACACTGAAACTCAGTGACCAGTCTTGGCACACATTGAGACTCAGTGACCAGTCTTGGCACACACATTGAGACTCAGTGACCAGTCTTGGCACACACCGAGACTCAGTGACCAGTCTTGACACACACTGAGACTCAGTGACCAGTCTTGGCACACACTGAGACTCAGTGACCAGTCTTGGCACACACATTGAGAGTCAGTGGCCACTCTTGGCACACATGGAGACTCAGTGACCAGTCTTCATACACACTGAGACTTAGTGACCACTCTTGGAACACACTGAGATTCAGTGACCAGTCTTGGTACACACTGAGACTCAGTGACCAGTTTTGGTACACACTGTGACTTAGTGACCAGACTTGGCACACACTGAGACTCAGTGATCAGTCTTCATACACACTGAGACTCAGTGACCGTTCTTGACACACACTGAGACTCAGTGACCGGTCTTGGCACACACTGAGACTCAGGAACCAGTCTTGACACACACTGAGACTCAGTGACCAGTCTTCGTAAACACACTCAGTGACCAGTCTTCGCACACTCTGATATTTATTGGAATGACCTGACACACCCTAACTCAGGCTATCACAAGTCCTCCTATGATTTTGTTCTCCAGCTACAAGCAGGTGAGCCTCTCCCACATGTAAAGTTAAATGCCGGATTCTGTGATTTCCTCTCCAGGTGGCCGGGAGATCCCTTGCGTAAGGAAGCAGGCGATAGCCCTGGGAGTGATGGTTGCAGTGACTACATTCATAAACATCGTGCTCTACCGTCTTGGTAAGAAGTGTGGAGTTGATTTTTAAACCCTGCGACCCCCGTGGCACGTGAAAGAGCTTCTCTGCTTAAGACATGATTAGAAGAGCTGTAGATGAAAAGAAATGGAGGCTCCTAATTCTACATTTTAATCGCAGAGGTGCAGTTTGTAGTTGTTCATCAGCCCCAGCAGTAACGCCTGATTCACAGTTTTGTCCTAAACATTGTTTAATATTGTACATTCCGCTGGATGGTGATGATGAGGATGGTGATGATGATGAAGATTAAGGGCCAGATTCTCAAAGGTAAAGTTAGACCGAAAGTCTAACTTTACTACTTTTCAACATTCACAAAGGTAAAGTACTGCTCGTAACTTTACTACTAGTGATTTTACTATTAGTAAGTTTACTAGCAGTAAACTTGCTAGTAGGAACTTACCTTTGTGAATATCGAAAAGTAGTAAAGTTAGACGATTGCTCTCAGTTAGACTTGAGGTCTTAATTTGCACTTCAGGTGTACAGTTAGACTTCAGGTGTAATGTTGGACTTCAGGTGTAAAGTTAGGCTCAGGTGTAAAGTTATACCTCAGGTGTAATGTTGGACTTCAGGTGTAAAGTTCCACTTCAGGTGGAAAGTTAAGCTTCAGGGGTAAAGTTAGAGTTCTGGTGTAAAGTTACACTTCTGGTGTAAATTCAGACTTCAGCTGAAATGTTGGTCTTCATGTGTAAAGTTAGGCTTCAGGTGTAAAGTTAGACTTTTGATCTAAATTTATCTTTGTGAATCGGGCCCTAAGTGTTGATAGTTGCAGAAGGCTCCTGAAGGGGGTGCCCCTCTCAGTGATGATGATGATGGTGATGATGCTGATTATTAAATGTTGTCAGGGTTGAGAGCTACAGAAGGTTCCTGAAGAGGGCACCGTGGCCAGTGATGATGATGATGGTGGTGATGATGATTATTAAATGTTCCAAGTCCCGAGAGCTGTGGAAGGCTCCTGAAGGGGGCGATGTGGCCAGTGATGATGATGATGGTGACGATGATTATTAAATGTTCTGAGTCCCGAGACCTGTGGAAGGCTCCTGAAAGGGCTGCTGTGGCCAGTGATGATGATGATGGCGATGATGGTGATTATTAAATGTCCCGAGTCCCGAGAGCTGTGGAAGGCTCCTGAAGGGGGTGCTGTGGCCAGTGATGATAATGATGGTGATGATGGTTATGACGATAGTGAAGATGGTGATGATATTGATGATGATGGTGATGATGATGATTAATAAATGTTCTGAGTCCCGAGAGCTGTGGAAGGCTCCTAAAGAGGGCATCATGGCCAGTGATGATGATGATGGTGATGATGATGATTATTAAATGTTCTGAGTCCCGAGAGCTGTGCAAGGCTCCTAAAGGGGGCCCCGGGGCCAGTGATGATGATGATGGTGATGATGATGATTATTAAATGTTCTGAGTCCCGAGAGCTGTGGAAGGCTCCTGAAGGGGGCGCCGTGGCCAGTGATGATGATGATGGTGATGATGATGATTATTAAATGTTCTGAGTCCCGAGAGCTGTGGAAGGCTCCTGAAGGGGGTGCCGTGGCCAGTGATGATGATGATGGTGAGGATGACATGTCAGAAAGGGCCGCAGTGAAGAGCGGTCGCTGATGAAATGTGAATGTGCTTTAAATCCTTGCCCTGACTCTGACTGACTAAAATAGGGGCACACGCGTTCAGCGGGGCTGGGGGGAAATAGTTCATCTTTGAATGTACTTTTTAAGGTTAGTTGGCTAAGCAGCCCTAGGTTTGAAGGCAAGGCGCACAGTGAGCACATGTCACCAATGTAATCTGGTTATAAACACTCCACTTTTCACAACGTTTTCCACCAAGTCCTCCTGAACAGCCATTCAGGACCCCTCTCGTTGAACAGTGCCAAGACATTAAATATTATTTGCTCCCTTCACTCCCTCAGTGACCGCTCCACCCGTGGGGTCTCCTTTTACGCTTTCCCTCCTACACCCACCTTCTTTCTCCTCCTTTCAATCCTCTCTCTCTAGATCACCGCCCCTCCACCTTCTCCCTCAGTGCTTCCCTTGGCCCTCAGTCCTTCTCCTTATCTTCTATGTCCCTCAGTTTGTGCCCCTCTCTCTCCATCCCTCAGTCCCTCAGGAAGCTGCACTGATCCTGCCCTGGAGACCCTTCACATCCACTCCTGGGATCACAGCTGCGTTTTGTACTAAGATGAAATCACAGTGAATAGAAACAAGCGGTTTATGTCCGACTCAAGGAGCTTTAGTCTGACTTCTTAGTTATTATGATTCAGTAAAAATATATTAACATGAACTTGCAGCCGGCACACCCTGAGGAGGTGTGATGGTGCCACATGAGCTATTAAAATACTGTTGCAGCCTGACTGAGCCTTTTGTGGTCATCGTCAACAAATGTTTCACACCTTATTTAGAATCAGGGAAAGGAGCTACATTGGGACTTATTCACAAACATAAGCTTACACCTTTGTGTAAGTTTACAATTGTTTGCTATTCACAAAGGTATTTTATGAGTAGTTTCTTTATGGCAGAGGAGCCTCCACATATAAAAAGGAGTGTTCTATCTTTTATGTGCGGGGACTCGGAAGCCGTAAAGATACTGCTAGTAAAATACCTTCGTGAATAACAAACAATTGTAAACGTAGACAAAAGTGTAAGTTGACCTTTGTGAATCAGGCTCATTCACAAGCACACATTTTTGTATCTTGTGATGAACAAGAATAATAGCGCATTGAAGTTAAACATGTCTAACACCATGTTACTGCGCTACTAGAGGGTGCAAAGTGCTGAAGACTTTCTTGGTTATTGTGAGAGAAAGTTAATTAGGGCCCTGCAGCTTGGAGTGGAAAAAATTCACACCTTCTTTCCTCACTTAATCTCTTGTATTTGTTTTCTCTCTCTCATCTCCACCTCCCCTCTCTTCGGGTTCTACCACCCTGCAGTGGAGAGAGAAGTGTTCTACCGCCCCAGGGTGCAGAGCTGTGCTGGTCTCCAAGGCCAGGCTCGTGATGGTCAAGGCTCTTTCAAGAATCCTCCGCTCTCTCTTCTGAAAACCTCTCTGTGCCTCCGTACAGGTAAATGTTATGTCTCTGTGTCTCTGGCCAGGTAAAACACTTCTCTTACTTTGAGTCAACATGTTATGTCTCTGTGTCTCTACCCAGGTAAAAAGCTTCTCTCTGTGAGAAAAGGCCTCTTTTTGACATTGCTACCCCCCACTTTTTGCCTGATGTATAATGTAGCCTAGAAATGATTGTGCCCAGGGCCCCTGCTAACCAGGTTCACTGGGCCAGAGCTCTTTCCCTAAAACTGTTGTGATGCATTGGCACAATTGGATACACTCCTAGCTACCACTATAAGTCCCTAGTAAGAGAGTACTTACGTACCCAGGGCATGGGGTGCTATGGGTAGGCCCCTAAGGGCAGCAGCACTGATTGTGCCACCCTGTAGGGCCATGCGTTCAGATGTACCCAGCACTGCCATCGCAGGCTGAAAGTCCTGGTGCAAACCTAAAACACAAACTCGACATGGCACACTGCCTGTGTGCCCTGTCCAACATCAACTGCATTTACTATGGGTAAGTGTAGGAGGCTGGCCTGGTTTGCAGTGGGTACCAAAGGTACTTACACCTTATAACAGGTCCAGTTATCCCTTGTTAGTGAAATGTAGTCAGTATCTAGAAGCCAGGCTCTCTAGGGGTGGTATAGGTGAGCAGCCAAGGCCTAACTAGGAGTCATGCAAAGCTCATGCAATACCACTGTAGACACACCGTATTTACACACATGAAAGAAAATACTCAGGCCCATATTTATTTATATTTATGCGCAAAAGTGATGGAAACTTACAAAATACAATTGTATTTTGTAATTTTGCGCCATTTTTGAGTCAAAAAGCAGTGCAAAAACAGCGCTAAAAAAGTATAAATATGGGCCTCAGTGTTACAAAAATAAAGGTACTTTATTTTGGTGAAACAAATGCCAATAATACCTTCGAGGCTATACTCCCTTAGGATGTAAGGAATGTACACAAATTATATACACTAGAATGCAGAATTAGCTGTAAAAACTGTTAGAAAACAGTACACATAGTGAAACACACTAGTTAGAAATGGGCCTAGGCGGAACGCAAACCATATACTAAAATAGTAGAATGCAAAAGTCGTTTTCCCACCCAGGCAAGTGTAGTGTGTAGAGGAGCGCTGCTGGGAGTGTAAGAAAACACCAAAGGTAAGTAATAGAACCTACCCCAGAGCCCAGGAAAGCAGGAGTAAATCACAGTAAGTTTCCTAGAACACACAAGAACACGTGATATAAGATGTTGCAAGAACCAGAATATGGGAAAGTAGCCTCAGCATGGATACCCCCATTTTTGGCCTGTTTGTCAGTGTGTCTTGACTGTGTCACTGGGATCCTGCTAGACCCTCTTATATGTCCCTAGTACATGGTACTCAGGTACCCAGGACATTGGGGTTCCAGGGGATCCCTATGGGCTGCAGCATTACTTTTTCCACCCATAGGAAGCCGATGCAAAGGCTCCTACAGGACTGCCATTGCAGCCTGTGTGAAATAGTGCATGTACTGTTTCACAGCCATTTTCAAAGCACCAGGTCACTTATAAGTCACATAAGTCACATATATGTCAGGCCTTCAGACGCTGAAGGCTGGGTGCAAAGTATCTGTGTGTGAGTGCACCCCCTGCACTAGCAGAGGTGCCACAACGTCGTCCAGGCTCATCTTCCCAGACTTTGTGAGCGCGGGACGCCATTTTAAGTGTGCACTGGACATAGGTCAATACCCATGTACAGCTTCACGAGGTAACTCGGAATATGGCCAAGTATGGTGTTTAACAACTGGGAATTGTACCCCAATACTGATTGCAGTATTGGTTGCACAATTCCATGCACTCAGGGTGCTCCACAGTACTGCCATACCAGCCTTCCGTGGTTGCCCCAGCTGCTGCCACCTCACAGACAGGCTTCTGCCCTCCTGGGGCTTGAGCAGCTCAATCCCAGGAAGGCAGAACAATGCGTTTCCTTTAGGAGCCGGGTGTTACACCCTCTCCCTTTGGAAATAGGTGTTACAGGCATGGGAGGAGTATCCTCCCAGAGCCTCTGGAAATGTTTTGAAGGGCACTGATGGTGTTCTTCTTGCATAATCCAGTCTACGCCGGTTCAAGGACCCCCAGTCCCTGCTCTGGCGCGAAACTGGACAAAGGAAAGGGGAGTGACCACTCCCCTGTCCGTCACCACCCCAGAGTGTCCCTGGATTTTGCCATCTTGGATTCCAAGGCCACCCCACCTAAACTTACCTGCACAGACCTTTTCCACATGCAGTGGCTCGCAGTGGCCCTGCATCAGCTCCAGATACTTTTAACTGCTGCTCCCGCCAAAACCGGGAGCCGCCTGAACTTCTCCAGCTGGCACAGTGTGCCCATTAATAACCTCGACCAACCTGCAAAAGAAGAACTTGGTAAAGCAACTGTGTGATTTGATATGTATTTTTAAAGGTGACTTTTCATTGATCCCCATGGTGTGTAATTACGCACTAAACTACTATTTTTTTTAATCTTCAAAAATCCATATATCAAAAAGTACTTAACCAATTTTGAAAATCTTGGTATTAAAAATTATATAAAACTCTGAAGTATTTTTATAAATTGGTCTTGAGTTATTCCTTTGAATGTTTGAGTTGCATGATTGATACTGTGAAAAAATGCTTTGCAGTTCTCCAAGATTAGCCTAACTGCTCGACCAAGCTACCATAAAAGGTAGAGCATTAGGTGATCTAGTTTTTACCCCTGTAAACCAACGTGTGGTTGCCGGACCCCCTGCACAGTGTGCCTAGCATTGCACACTACATGGAGGGCCAGCCTCCTACACCATTACTTTGGGTCAACATGTTATGTCTCTGTGACTCTGGCCAGGTAAAAAGCTTCTGTTACTTTGAGTCAACATGTTATGTCTCTGGACAGGTAAAAAGCTTCTCTTACTTTGAGTCGACATGTTATGTCTCTGTGTCTCTCTCCAGGTAAAGATTGTTTCCTGCTCTGTTCCAACATGTTGTGGTGCATGACATCATGTCAGATGTGCATAGTGCCCCTGTGGCATGGCCTGGCCTTCATGCAGGTTTGGGTTCAGCCATGTCAGTGAGCATCACTCTAGGAGAGTAGATGCTGAAAGTGAGGGCGGTGGTTGTAGACACAGGGGTGAGGTAGACGTGGGTAGTATTGGTAAATGTACCCTTCTTACTTTTACCGTGTGCAGCTCGTTCAACATATCTGTCTTGTACCAGTGGTGCAGCAGGGATGCCAAGAGCTCTAAACCAGATACAACTGGAGTGCAGTGGGCCCCTCACAGCCCTGGGGCCTTCACAGCCCAGGCCCCAGTGCCACTACACCTGCTGCACTCTTGGTAGGTACTCCACTACCTGACACCCCTTTCACCTCACATGTAAGTATGTCCCTAACATGTCAAGTTATATTGTACTAGGCTGTTTGAGCTCACACACCTGTAACCCAGTGCCACTACACCTGCTGCACGCTTGGTAGGTATGCCCCTGCCTCACACCCCTCACAGCCCTGGGCCCCGGTGCCACTACACCTGCTGCACTCTTGGTAGGTATGCCCCTGCCTCACACCCCTTACAACCCTGGGCCCCAGTGCCACTACACCTGCTGCACTCTTGGTAGGTATGCCCCTGCCTCCCACCCCTCCCACCTCCCACTCTCACATGTAAGTATGTTCCTAACATGTCATGTTGTATTGTACTAGGCTGTTTGAGCTCACACCCCTCACAGCCATGGGCCCCGGTGCCACTACACCTGCTGCACTCTTGGTAGGTACGCCCCTGCCTCACTCCCCTTACAACCCTGGGCCCCATTTCCACTACACCTGCTGCACACTTGGTGGGTACGCCCCTGCCTCACACCCCTCCCACCTCAAACTCTCACATGTAAGTATGTTCCTAACATGTCATGTTGTATTGTACTAGGCTGTTTGAGCTCACACCCCTCACAGTCCTGTACCCCAGTACCACTACACCTGCTGCACGCTTGGTAGGTATGCCCCTGCCTCACACCCCTGGGCCCCGGTGCCACTACACCTGCTGCACTCTTGGTAGGTACGCCCCTGCCTCACTCCCCTTACAACCCTGGGCCCCATTTCCACTACACCTGCTGCACACTTGGTGGGTACACCCCTGCCTCACACCCCTCCCACCTCACACTCTCACATGTAACTATGTTCCTAACATGTCACGTTATATTGTACTAGGCTGTTTGAGCTCACACCCCTCACAGCCCTGTACCCCAGTGCCACTACACCTGCTGCATGCTTGGTGGGTACGCCCCTGCCTCACACCCCTCCCACCTCAAACTCTCGCATGTAAGTATGTTCCTAACATGTCATGTTGTATTGTACTAGGATGTTTGAGCTCACACCCCTCACAGCCCTGTACCCCAGTGCCACTACACCTGCTGCACGCTTGGTGGGTATGCTCCTGCCTCACACCCCTCCCACTCTCACATGTAAGTATGTTCCTAACATGTCATGTTATACTGTACTAGGCTGTTTGAGCTCACACCCCTCACAGTCCTCCGTGACCTGGTCTGTGATACCTCCACACCGCCGATGCTCTTGTGTTACTGTGAACAGCACTTCTGTCTACAGCTGTGCAAAGAAACACAAACACAAAGAGGGTTGAGTGTCAGAGAATCATCAACAAAATTAATGTCTGACTTTAATATTGTGTCTTAAATGTCATTTACAAAACAGCTGTCTCTTTGGCGGTTGATTTTCTATTAACTCCAAAGGGGCGATGATGGACATTTATGACACAATGGCCCAGACTTAAGAAAAGTGGCGCTTCATTACATGATTCATTACATGATTCATTCATTATATGATTTACTCATCACGTTATTTGTTCATTAAATAATTCATTCATTACATGATTTGTTCATTACATGATTCATTCATTCCATTATTCGTTATTACATCATTAATTCATTACATGATTTGTTCATTACATGAAGCTCCTCTTTTCTTGCACCCCATTGCTCCCCCCCTAACGCCACCATGTGTGCTCCGTGTCAATGATTCAGCGCCCTATGGCTCACGTTAGGATCAATAGTGTCACAATTTCTGACGCTGTTGTGATACTTTGCAGGACTAACACCAAAAATGTTGGCGCTAATCCTGTAAAGTACATAGAGGCCCATTATAAACAAAGGTGCGCCTCACTTTAACGCCTGCACTGAGCAGGCGTTAAAAATAATGTGACGCAAAGGGTTACAAAGTGGCACAATGCGTGCATTGCACCAGTTTGTAAATTGGCGCTGTGTTTTTGCCAACCTAACTTAGTGAAAAAACAATGACGCTAATGTGCCCCTAGGTGGTGCTAGGCCCTTCTTAAATTTGGCAAATATTTTTCTCAGACAATATATCAGATTGATCTGAACTCCTCTTTTTCTCCTCTCTCTTTCCCTGTAACTGTTTCTCTCCCTCTTTGTCTTCCGCTTCCTCTTCCTCCTTTCCTCTAACTCTCTGTACCCGTCTCTCCCTCCTCCCTCCATCTCTCTGTACCTGTCTCTCCCCTCCACCCTCCATCTCTCTGTACATGTCTCTCCCTCCTCCCTCTATCTCTCTGTACTCGTCTCTCTCTCGTCCCTCTCTATATCTCTCTGTACCTGTCTCTCCCGCCTTCCTCTTTCTGTACCTGTCTCTCCCTCCTCCTTCCATCTCTCTGTTCCTGTCTCTCCCTCCTCCCTCCCTCTCTCTGTACCTGTCTCTACCTCTATCTCTCTGTACCTGTCTCTCCCTCCTCCCTCCATCTCTCTGTACCCATCTCTCTCTCCTCCCTCCATCTCTCTGTACCTGTCTCTCTCTCCTCCCTCTATCTCTCTGCACCCGTCTCTCTCTCCTCCCTCTCTATATCTCTCTGTACCTGTCTCTCCCGCCTTCCTCTTTCTGTACCTGTCTCTCCCTCCTCCTTCCATCTCTCTGTTCCTGTCTCTCCCTCCCCTCTCTATCTCTCTGTTCCTGTCTCTCCCTCCTCCCTCCATCTCTCTGTAACTGTCTCTCCCTCTCTCTCTCTCTACCTGTCTCTCCCTCCTCTCTCTATCTCTCTGTACCTGTCTCTCCCTCCCTCCATCTCCTCTCTGTACCTGTCTCTCCCACCTTCCTCTTTCTGTACCTGTCTCTCCCTCCTCCTTCCATCTCTCTGTACCTGTCCCTCCCCCCTCTCTCTCTCTGTTCCTGTCTCTCCCTCCTCCTTCCATCTCTCTGTAACTGTCTCTTCCTCTCTCTCTCTCTACCTGTCTCTCCCTCCTCCCTCTATCTCTCTGTACCTGTCTCTCCCCCCCTCTCTCTGTACCTGTCTCTCCCTCCCTCTATCTCTCTGTACCTGTCTCTCCCCCTCCATCACTCTGTATCTGTCTCTCCTTGCTCCCGCCATCTCTCTGTTCCTGTCTCTCCCTCCTCCCCCCATCTCTCTGTACCTGTCTCTCCCTCCCTCTATATCTCTGTACCTGTCTCTCCCTCCTCCCTCCTTCTCTCTGTACCTGTCCATCCCTCCATTTATCTGCACCTGTCTCTCCTTGCTCCCTCCATCTCTCTGTACCTGTCTCTCCCTCCTCCCTCTCTCTCTCTGTACATGTCTCTCCCTCCCTCTATCTCTCTGTACCTGTCTCTCCCTCCTCCCTCCATCTCTCTGTACCTGTCTCTCCCTCCTCCCTCCATCTCTCTGTACCAGTCTCTCCCTCCTCTGTACCAGTTTCCCAGTGCAACCTTCATGACAGACAAGGAGCACTCCCTGGACAGAGCTGCCCCTGGGTGAGAAATGAGCCTGGAACAGAAGATTCCTCTTCATGGAGAGATTTACAGCCTCATCTGAGAGAGACTCTGTGTCTGCACAAAGGTGAGAATATTTTACTTTTTAGCTTTCCACACCCACATTTGATTTATAAATAAAACAAATATTGTTTCAGAAATATGCATAACTTACAGAGAACAATATTTGAATTGAATGTGCTTGTATGAAGGTTAGTGCCTTTCATATATTTTTTAAAACATCTTTCCTTTTGGACAGTCTAAAATAAGAATTCTGAAAATAAGGTTGAAAAGCACCTACGCCTTTTGTGAATATGCACAACAGTGATGGATGGATGCTTGAATTAATGTCAGCCACTGGTAATCACTCGGGCCGCATCGCAATCCATTGTAATCCTGCACACGAGGCCACCTCAGTTTGGACCAGCCATATGCAAATCAGTCTTGGCCCTGCTCCAATAGGAACAGTCCAGCCTGGCCAGGTCCTCCCTGAACCAGAACACAAGCAACCCAGGACCGGTTTCACCCTAGTTATGGGCTCATCAGCCGGGTGCAGCTTGGTTCCGGGGACCTTTTGTGAAAACAGCCACTTATGAGTTCAAGAAGACTATGACAGATGGAGGAAGGGTCAGGGGAGGGGGGGGTGGGGGGAGGAGAGAGAGAGAGAGAGAGAGAGAGAGAGAGAGAGAGAGAGAGAGAGAGAGAGAGAGAGAGAGAGAGAGAGAGAGAGAGAGAGAGAGAGAGAGAGAGAGAGAGAGAGAGAGAGAGAGAGAGAGAGAGAGAGAGAGAGAGAGAGAGAGAGAGAGAGAGAGAGAGAGAGAGAGAGAGAGAGAGAGAGAGAGAGAGAGAGAGAGAGAGAGAGAGAGAGAGAGAGAGAGAGAGAGAGAGAGAGAGAGAGAGAGAGAGAGAGAGCGCTGCCCCAGCACTGAAACATCTGTACATGTACACACTTACACAAAGACATACAAAAACAGGGATTCACAGACACACAAACACAACAAGGCATACTCCAAAGACACCCAATGAGAGGTAGCACCCAATGAGAGGCCCTCTATGAGGCCCGGGTGGGTATATAAATAACACCTAATGAGAGGCAACGTATGAGGCCCGGGTGGATATATAAATAACACCCAATGAGAGGCCACGTATGAGGCCCAGGTGGGTATATAATTAACACAGAATGAGGCCACATATGAGGCCTGGGCGGGTATAAGTATAACACCCAAAAAGAGACCATGTATGAGGCCCAGGTGGGTATATAAGAGGCCTGGCTGGGTGTTTATATAACACCCAAAAAGAGACCATGTATGAGGCCCAGGTGGGTATATATATAACACCCACTGAGAGGCCACGTATGAGGCTTGTGTGGATATATAAATAACACCCAATGAGAGGCCATGTATGAGGCCAGGGTGGGTATATATATAACAGCCAATGAGAGGCCACGTATGAGGCTCGGGTGGATATATAGATAACACCCAATGAGAGGCCACGTATGAGGTCTGGGTGGGTATATAAATAACACCCAATGAGAGGCCATGTATGAGGCCTGGGTGGGTATATATATAAAACACCCAATGAGAGGTCACGGATGAGGCCTCGGTGGGTATATAAATAACACCCAATGAAAGACCATGTATAAGGCCTGGGTGGGTATATAGATAACACCCAATGAGAGGCCACGTATGAGGCATGTGTGGGTATACAAATAACACCCAATGGGAGGCCACATATGAGGCCTGTGTGGGTATATATATAATTTGCAATGAGGGGCCACGTATGAGGCCTGTGTGGGTATATAAATAACATCCAATGAGGGGCCACGTATGAGGCCCGGTTGGGTATATAAATAGCACCCAATGAGAGGCAACGTATGAGGGCCAGGTGGGTATAGAAATACCACTGAATGAGAGGTCATGTATGAGGCCTGGGTGGGTATATAAATAACACCCAATGGGAGGCCACATATGAGGCCTGTGTGGGTATATATATAATTTGCAATGAGGGGCCACGTATGAGGCCTGTGTGGGTATATAAATAACACCCAATGAGGGGCCACGTATGAGGCCAGGGTGGGTATATAAATAACACCCAATGAGAGGCCATGTATGCGGCCAGGTGGGTATATAAATAACACCCAATGAGAGGCCACGTATGAGGCCTGTGTGGGTATATAAATAATATCCAATGAGGGGCCAATGTGGGGCCACGTTTGAGGCCCGGTGGGTAAATAGCACCCAATGAGAGGCCACGTATGAGGCCAGGGTGGGTATATAAATGTGCACCAGTCTTACCTGCTGCTCCTGCCCCTCCCTCACGGCTGCACTCCCTCTTAATCACTCACCCCTACTGAAGCCTCTGCGCACAGTCCTGTTTCTGCGCTTCTGACACATGGGCTTCCCTTTAGCCCAAGAGACAAAGAGATTTGGTTTGCAGCTCTTTGTATTCTCAAGGGAGGCCTATCTCTACACCAATAACACATTTATCAAAAGCTCATGCGGCACAGCGGGTCACCTTGCTGCACTGCGCTGCGGGATAGTGAAAGGGTAGGATTGTACCGTATTCAACAATATAAGGGGCATTCCTGTCTTGCCCTCCGCTGGCGCACAATCTGCTGCCCAGCACCAACATAGGTACCCTTGCTCCATGGTGCAAGTGTGCCAGCGTTATTTTTGTGCAGGAAGGATTGTTTCCTGCACAAAAACAATCTCCTGAGGCATTTTCCTCTTTCAATGCGTGCGGCAAAATGCATCACACATAGATGTCGTTACTCCCTTTCCTCCCAGGGAGTCTCAGCATTTTGACACATTCCCAGGTCTACCAGTAATGGTAAATCTAGAAATGCGCCAAAATTCATTTGTGGATGCGTGGGAACTCCAATGCTCCACCCATGGAACACCTTCCTGGAGCAGAGCAACACAATGCAGCAATGTACGCTGCGTCGCATTACTCTAGATTTATCAAGCCCCTCAGGTGGCCTTGTGTGCCTTGATAAATCTAGCTTAAGAGTTGCATTGCTCTTGTTCCCCGTTGTGTGGTGCAAGGGTGATACAACTACTTGATAAATCTGGCCCCATGTGCCTGGAGAGGAGGTGGGTGTGTGTTAAACTTTTAATTTAATGCTTACATGTATTTTAGTTACTTTTTCCAATTGAATTGTGTGTGTCAGTGTTTGTGTGTGTGTGTGTGTGAGATTGTGTGTGTGTGTGTGTGTGAGATTGTGTGTGTGTGTGTGTGTGTATGTGTGTTTGTGAGATTGTGTGTGTGTGTGTGTGTGTGTGTGAGATTGTGTGTGTGTGTGTGTGTGTTTGTGAGATTGTGTGTGTGTGTGTGTGTGTGTGTGTGTGAGATTGTGTTTGTTGTGTGTGTATACATGTCTGTTCGTGAGATGAGATTGCAGGACACATAATGGTTGCTTTTTGGCCTATTGTACCAAGCTGAAGTCTGAAACACTATCCAGATTCAGAGTTATAAACTCTATCATATCTTCCTCCATATTTTATACAAAGGTTTTATCAGGAAATAGTCAGTTCTGGACAAGGTTTAGTTTAGGGCAGAGCAGTGGGTGCATTCAAGGGCTTATGGATTTAAAGGTCTCCATACACATGTATATCCAGTGATGGGACACCAGGTACTCTGTGGTGCAGACTGGGCATGAGGTTACCACCACAGCTATTTATGATGGTTGACAGTGTTTATAGCGCCACATGTGTGGTAAGCATTGGATGTCGTGCATGATGGACGCGGATGTGCTCCATTCTTCTTGCTGCACACTTGGTGCTCCGCCTTGGCATGTCAGTCATTCATACAGGAGGGTGTGAGGACGATCGGTCATGTTAGTTAGTGCCCTGCCTGGTTTGTGTGATGGGGATGATGTATCTTCATAGTGTCACCTTTATGTGAAACATTGTGTACGGCGTGCGTGGATTGGGGACCACTGATGCTGTTGTGCTGCGCAATTGGTGCTCCACCTTGGCATGTCGCTCATTCATAGAGAAGGGTGTGAGGACGATCGGTCACGTGAGTTAGTGCCCTGCCTGGTTTGTGTGATGGGGATGATGTATCTTCATAGTGTCACCTTTATGGAAACATTATGTACGACGTGTGTAGATTAGAGGCCACTGATGCTGTTTTGCTGCAGACCTGGTGCAGTCAGTGGCAACCTATCTCAAATGATCATACCAAAGCACGCCAATGGCTGGGACCGGGAGTGGTACGGACTTTGGTGCCCCCCAATTAAACCTGTCAATGGTATATTTGAGATCAAGTTCAGTATTCAGCACTGAGGTATTCTGATGAGAATGACGGACAAGTTTAAATGAGGAGATTATATGCAAAATACATGGAATAGACCATCAATAAGTTAACAGCTAAAGTGCATAATTAATAAGTATAAGGAACTCAGTAAAGTTCTATGTAAAATCTATCATAGATTCGCCTCCTAAAGATGGGAGTTAGGGAGTTCCAGAGGACAGAGAAATGCTTGTCCTTTTATAGGACTTTAGACAAAGGGAATGCACCTGCAGTGTCCTGCTGGACACGTTGTGGTGTTTTGCCAGCCACTCGGCTGAGGGCTGGCCTACATCTACACCCCACACACACCCAACACAGGCGTAACCGGTCAGGTGATCCTGCCAATAAAAAGAGTCGGGAGCACGTGCCCGAGGCCAGTTATTAGCACCATGCCACTGTGTCTGCGTCACGTTATTCTCTAGTATGAGGTCCTCGGGCCCCCAACTCTACAGCACCAATGAGGACAAGCTTGAAAAAACGTTATATATTAAAATATTACCATCAAATTTGGAAGGCCTGGACAAGAGACCCTGCAGAAAGGATCAAACAATCAGGGAACTCCCCTAGAGAGGTATATAAGACAGTAAATTTATGTGTAACGCATGATACTCCAGAATCGGGGCCTATTGTATCAGTAGGATGATGCGCAGCGCTGGCACGTCACATTCTCAGGAAAGCAAGTGGCATCTATGATGCCCTGTCAGGCTCAATAGAGGAGACGGTTAGTGTAGGCGATTACATTTATTGAATGGGGCGAGACGATGGTTGGTATGTTGGCCGATATGTTCAATATCTCTCTGGGTTAACGAGCCTGAGAATGATTTTGGATGAACATCTGACAATAGCTCCTCAATGGAAAAAAAGTGGCCAGGAAGCTGTTTAATTGGCTCCCTGTGGAAGCACACGGAGCGGTGATCCAAGGAGTGATCCTTTCCCACCTTGATTATGCAAACGCTCTCCATTCAGGAAGTCCAAAAGCAGCGATAAACAAGCTACAGGTCATCCAGAATGCCGCTGCTCGCATACTGCTAGGGATCCCGAAAGCACAGTCTGCAGCCACTGCACTCAAAACTCTTCATTGGTTGCCCTAAGTAGTAGAGTGCAATTCATGGCACTTTGGGCCTCATTACGACCCTGGCGTCCGGCGGTACACTGGGGGTAACACCGCCAACAGGATGGCGGTGTTCCGCCAGTGTATTATGACCATGGCGCATTAGCCACGGCCATTCCGCTGACCCCTCCACTATACCGCAGCGCTGCCCTGGGGATTATGAGTCCACAACCGCCAACCTGTCCATGGCGGTAAACACCGCCATGGAAAGGCTAGCGGTAAGGGGGACTCGGGGTGCCCCTGGGGGCCCATGCACTGCCCATGCACTTGGGGCCCCCAGGCACAGCCCCTTCGTGCATTTTACTGCCCGAATTTGGGGCAGTGAAATGCGCGACGGGTGCTGCTGCACCCGCTGCATATCAACATTGCCGCCGGCTCTATTATGAGCCAGCTGCAGTGTTGAGGTAACATTTCTGCTGGGCCAGTGGAAATGTCATAATAGGGAGCCACCAATACTGCCAACACTGGTGGTATAGTGGCGTCCACGGCTTCGGCAATGTTTTTAAAAGACCGCCGAAGTCGTAATGAGGGCCTTTGTGTTGAGCATCAGGCAAAGTACAGAACAGGACCTTTTCTCCTGCAGCATCTGATGTCTCACTACAGGGCAAACAAAGATCTAAGGCCCCACAACCAGGAGCTGTTCGTCGTACCCAGAATCCAAAGAGCAAGAAACGGAGCGAGGTCTTTCACATACTTGGCACCTAAATTATGGAATTCATTGCCCAGAAGACTGCGAGGTGAGGTGACAATAACCTCTTGAGTTTCCTGTTTCATGAATCTTCTGGTTAGTCACTCACTCAATCTTGTTGGATAGCGGATAGGGAAACCCAAACTTCGGGTAGCCATGCCAATAAATGATTTGCAATTTGAATTTGGACATTACATTTGCAGGTTCTCCAATGGCAGTATGACATTGGATCTAGACGTTCTCGCTGTTTGTTCGAGCGGACTGGTTGATATATTGTGCACAGATAGCCTAGGAGAGTTAGAGAGTCCTTGGCTTAGCACGGAGCTGGGAAAAGTCTCCAGAACATTCTTCATTCATTAAACTTGCGCTCCTTTATTTAGAACAAGACACAGTAGCACAGACATCACACGGTATACTATGACAGTGATCTAAGATGGAGGACAGTGTATACACATGCTATGTTAGCGTGAGCCCAGTTCCTCATGTATTTAAATTGAGGAGAAAGTAAACAGCGCTCACGGTGCTGCACTTGGGAGCTGGTGACAGAGATTCATCTAAGGTAGATATGGTTTCACTTGTCAGGCCTTACCGCCTCCAGCTGGGTTTCTGCTCGATGTGCAGGGACCTGGCTCTTGGGGCTTGTAGGAAGTTGGCTCTGTATATACTATCTCAAAGTAAGAGACAGTGTGCACAGAGTCCAAGGGTTCCCCTTAGAGGTAAGACAGTGGCAAAAGTAGATATTTCTAATGCTCTATATTGTGGTAGTGTGGTCGAGCAGTAGGCTTATCAGAGGGTAGTGTTAAGCATTTGTTGTACACACACAGGCAATAAATGAGGGAACACACACTCAAAGACTTACCCCTGGCCAATAGGTTTTTATACAGAAAAATATATTTTCTTAGTTTATTCTAAGAACCACAGGTTCAAGATTTGAAGTAAACACATAAAATGCAAGGTACTTCACATAGGTAGGTTAGGAACTTTGAATAAAAGCAATATTATATACAGTCTTCGTTAAAATGGCAATAAGCTATTTTAAAAATGGATACAGTGCAAAAATCAACAGTTCCTGAGGGAGGTAAGTATTGGTTAGATTGTGAGGTAAGTAAAACACTTACAAGTCTCAGTTCTGGGGAATAGGCAGCCCACCGTTGGGGGTTCAATGCAACCCCAAATTTACCACACCAGCAGCTCAGGGCTGGTCAGGTGCAGAGGTCAAATAGGTGCCCAAAACACATAGGCACCTATGGAGAACAGGGGTGCTCTGGTTCCAGTCTGCCAGCAGGTAAGTACCCGCATCCTCAGGGGCAGACCAGGGGGGTTTTGTAGAGCACTGGGGGGGACACAAGTAGGCACACAAAGCACACCCTCAGCGGCACAGGGGCGGCCGGGTGCAGTGTGCAAAGCAGGCATTGGGTTTTAGATGGGAATCAATGGAGGGACCCGGGGGTCACTCTAGCGGCGT
Organism: Pleurodeles waltl; assembly: GCF_031143425.1. Lineage (NCBI taxonomy): Eukaryota > Metazoa > Chordata > Amphibia > Caudata > Salamandridae > Pleurodeles > Pleurodeles waltl. The sequence goes on along the minus strand of NC_090442.1, from coordinate 7,124,666 downwards.
AGGCAGGCAAAGGGGGGGCTTCTCGGGACAGCCACCACCTGGGCTAGGCAGAGGGTCGCCTGGGGGTCACTCCTGCGCTGAGGTTTGGTTCCTTCAGGTCCTGGGGGCTGCAGGTGCAGTGCTGGTTCCAAGCGTCAGGTCCCTTGTTACAGGCAGTCATGGTCAGGGGGAGCCTCTGAATTCTCTCTGCAGGCGTTGCTGTGGGGTCTCGCAGCTGCCGGGGAGTCCTCCCTGTGGTGTTTGTTCTCTGGATCTCGAGCCAGGGGTGTTGGGTGCAGAGTGTGAAGTCTTACGCTTCCGGCCGGAAACGTGAAGTCTTTGAAAGTTGCTTCTTTGTTGCAAAGAAATTGCTGGTTTAGAGCAGAGCTGCTGCTCACATGAGTTTCTTGGTCTTTTAGTCCAGGGCAGTCCTCTGAGGCTTCAGAGGTCTCTGGTCCCTGTCGGATGCATCGATGGTTGCAGGTTTTCGAAGTAGGAGACAGGCTGGTAGGGCTGGGGCCAAAGCAGTTGTTGTCATCCGTCTTCTCTGCAGGTTTGTCGGTCAGCAGTCCTTCTTGTTTCTTCAGGTTGCAGGAATCTGATTTCCTGGGATCTGGGGTGCCCCTAAATACTAAATTTAGGGGTGTGTTTAGGTCTGGGAGGGCAGTAGCCAAAGGCTACTGTCCTTGAGAGTGGCTACACCCTCTTTGTGCCTCCTCCCTGTGGGGAGGGGAGGCACATCCCTAATCCTATTGGGGGAATCCTCCAAAACTAAGATGGAGGATTTCTAAAGGCAGGGGTCACCTCAGCTCAGGACACCTTAGGGGCTGTCCTGACGGGTGACTCCTCCTTGTTTTTCTCTTTATCTCCTCCAGCCTTGACGCCAAAAGTGGGGGCAGTGGCCAGAGGGGTGGGCATCTACACTAACTGGGATGCACTGGGGCGCTGTAACAAAAGGGGTGATCCCTTGAGGCTCACCGCCAGGTGATACAGTTCCTTCAGGGGGAGGTGTGAAGCACCTCCACCCAGTACAGGCTTTGTTCCTGGCCACAGAGTGACAAAGACACTCTCCCCATGTGGCCAGCAACTTGTCTGGTGTGTGGCAGGCTGGCAGAAACTGGTCAGCCTACACTAGAAGTCGGATTGGTATTCAGGGGGCATCTCTAAGATGCCCTCTGGGTGTACGTTACAATAAATTGCACACTGGCATCAGTGTGCATTTATTGTGCTGAGAAGTTTGATACCAAACTTCCCAGTTTTCAGTGTAGCCATTATGGAATTGTGGAGTTCGTGTTTGACAAACTCCCAGACCATATACTCGTATGGCTACCCTGCACTTACAATGTCTAAGGTTTTGCTTAGACACTGTAGGGGCATAGTGCTCATGCACATATGCCCTCACCTGTGGTATATTGCACCCTGCCTTAGGGCTGAAAGGCCTGCTAGAGGGGTGACTTACCTATGCCACAGGCAGTGTGAGGTTGGCATGGCACTCTGAGGGGAGTGCCATGTCAACTTAGTCTTTTTCTCCCCACCAGCACACACAAGCTGAGAGGTAGTGTGCATGTGATGAGTCAGAGCTCCCCAGGGTGGCATAAGACATGCTGCAGCCCTTAGAGACCTTCACTGGCATCAGGACCCTTGGTACCAGGGGTACCATTTGCAAGGGACCTATCTGAGTGCCAGGGCTGTGCCAATTGTGGAAGCAAAGGTACAGCTTAGGGAAAGAACACTGGTGCTGGGGACTGGTTAGCAGGGTCCCAGCACACTTTCAATCAAAACTAAGCATCAGCAAAGGAAAAAGGTTAGGGGGTAACCATGCCAAGGAAGCATTTCCTTACAGGACTTCCAGGTGATTAGGAAGGTTTCTTATTCTTGCTGACAGAAGTTCCAGAGATCGGTTGTCTGTATCTCATAGGAGGTAGGGCTCTCTAAACCTGGCAGGGGTCAGCAGTGGGACTAGTCTTGATTGGACAGCTCTGATTGGTTGGTTGTTATGGATACTTACAAAAGAACGATCCCCCAGGCTCCATGAAAGGCTTGGTGAGCTATACAGAGAGGACCTAGAAGGGATAGGTCTTGCCACTGGGAGCCAGTGACATGCTTGAAGAGCAGGCATCATGTATCACAATATTGTGTCCCGAGATCCCCTCTGTTTTGAGGTTGATACCCAGATAGATTTTTTCCAGCCATGACAGCAGTCCTTTGAAGAGAAGGGGAAAACAGACAGGCATTTTGCACCCGCTCCTCTAGTCCATGATTACAGGAGTATGGGTGTTAGACCTGGCATCCTTGGCGTGGTCTCCCCTGTCTTTTTTGCCTCTGCTTCCCTGTGTGCTGGACTCTGTTTATACTGTTTTTGGTACTCCGGGCACTTTACCACTGCTGGCCAGTGCTAAAGTGCAAGTGTTCCCTGTGTAAATTGTATGTGCAATTGCCTTTTCCATGATTGGCATACCTGATTTACTAGTAGGTCCCTAGTAAAGTGCACTATGTGTTCCCAGGGCCTGTACATCAAATGCTACTAGTGGGACTGCAGCACTGGTTGTTCCACTCACATGCACAGCCCTGTAAAATGGCTCAGGTCTGCCACTGCAGTGTCTGTGTGTGCAGTTTTAAACTGCCAATTTGACCTGCAAGTGTACCCACTTGCCAGGCCCAAACCTTCCCTTTTTGTATATGTAAGGCACCCCTAAGGAAGGCCCTAGGTAGCCTTCTGGGCAGGGTGCAGTGTATGTTAAAGGTGGGACATGTACTGATGTGTTTTACATGTCCTAACAGTGAAATACTGCCAAATTCAGTTTCCACTGTAGCAAGACCGCTCTCTCTCATAGGTTACATGGGGCTGCCTTTCAATATCCTTAAAGTTCAGTTTTCCTTTGAGCACAGATAGAAAGTTAGAGTTTGGGGTCTCTGAACTCACGATTAAAAAATACTTCTTTTAGTGAACTTGGTTTTTAGATTGTTAGTTTGAAAATGCCACTTTTAGAAAGTAGGCATTTTCTTGCTTTAACCATTCTGTTACTTTGCCTGATTGTGGGTTCCCTGTCTGGGTCAGGCTGATAGTTCGGCTGTTTGTGAATCTCCTCTAGACAGTGACACAAAGGGAGCTGGGGTGTAGCCTCCATATCCTGATGAGCCATCTGAGCTAGAGTGGAGGGAGGAGTGGTCACTCACACCTGAATGGACTGTGCCTGCCCTCACACAATGCAGTCTCCAATCCCCTGGTGTGTGTGTGGGGTCTGGCCTGGGCAAGGCAGGATCCTGTAAACAACTGATACTTTTCTTTGAAGTTGGGCAACTTCAAAGGCAGAAAGGGGTATAACTATTGGACCCAAAATTCCAGACTTTGGATTACTTCAAGGATTCAAGAGGATTCAAAGGAGAAGAGCTGAAGAGCTGAGGAGACGTGCTGCCCCTGCCTGTGACTGTGCTTTGTTGGGCTATCCTGCAGTTGCTGCTTTTGTCTGTGAAAAGGGGACAAAGACTGGACTTTGTTGTGCATTCCTGCTTGAGAGGTATCTCCAAGGGCTTGGACTGAGCTTCCCTCCTGTTTTTGAAGTCTCAGGGACAACAAGGGCTTCACCAACCAGTCTCTGAGACTGCATGATGTGGACTCTAGCTTGCCAGATGGTGCCATTCCAATTCCTGGGCCCCTGGAAATGAATTTCTGGTGAAATTCCAATGAAACGACATAGGACAAAGCCCGGCGACTTTGTAAGGACGTCGTTGCATGGAACTCATGACGCCACCAGCACCTGAAGCCATGGACCTCGCAGAAGCGCAATGATCCCACTGACATCGCAGGTTGACATCCCAAGAACTTGCAAAATCAGAGTGTCGTAACCCCGATGTTCATGACACCCGACTCCGTTGCAGCACTGTGACCCTGCGACGTGACCGCAACCCTAAGAGGTCACCCCACAGCATCGTGACTTTGACTTTGCCAGAGGTGCCAGGGACCAACTCCTCGCAACCAACACCGCCTCACCTCCACCGCTCTCCAGCAAGGTTCTGACCCATCTTCGTGACGCCTCCGCTCCTTCGGCCCGCAGCACCAGAACCGACGCTGCATCGGATCCTGCGACGCCTCGCTCCCAGACTCTGTGCACCGGCCTGTTTTTCACCCATTTCGCTAAGGTACTGTGCCTGGGGGTCCGTGAACGGAGGCAGTGGCGTCACATTTTGGGAAATTACTCCGTCAGAATGCCGCTTAACTTCAAATTGCAGTATTGGTGCTTCTAGGCACTATTTTTGTGTTTTTAATTGCAAAATTCACACTGTTTATTGTGGATTGTGGATTTTTGGTGTATTTGGTCTTGTTCTACGTATAAATATTTACTATTTTTCTAAACCTGTGTGGTGTCCATTTTGTAGTGTTTCACTGTATTGTGTGTGTTGGTACAAATACTTTACACATAGCTCCTGAAATAAGCCTGACTGCTTGAGCCAAGCTACCAAGGGGGTGAGCAGGGGTTATCTTGAGTGTGTATCTCCCTTGCCCTGACTACAGGGAGGGTCCCTGCTTGGCCAGAGTGCAAACTGACTGCCAACCAGAGACCCCATTTCTAACAGTGGGTTGTTTGGAATCCGATAGATGTACCCCAGAAACTCTTACCCCTCTAGAGGATTAATAAGGGACCCTGTCCTCAATTCTCAGAATCAAACCACAAACTATCATCAGAATCTTATAATAATCAGTGTTTGTTATGTACTAATCTAATGTAAATCATATGGATTAGGACTATGATCATAATAGATAACCCGACAATCATAAACGGTGCCAGATCAAATAAAATATATATCTCAAACATTATTCACTACACAATTCCAATCGACAATGTCAAAACTGTTTGCTTACGCATCATACCATCATGAGTCTGTTGCTGAGTTTTATAGTACCCCCTGCATACCTACTGTGAACATGAACATTCTTCTAAATCACCCCATCCGTAAAAAGAACCCTAATGATGTGTCAAACTACAGGCTTCGGGCTTGGTGACACGTTAAAGAACTACTAGAAGAACTGCGACCATCAGGTGTAGCCAAGCAGATCCCTCACCCACTTATCAACCCCCAAATGTTCAGGCACATATACCCCTACATTAAAATTCCTCAACGACATACCTGTCATATTCGACAAGGGCACCTGTGCTCTGACCCTTCTCGATCTGTCACCACTTATGATACAATCGACCCTCATAGACTGTGCCGGGTCCTTGAGACCCCAATGAGCTTCGGTGGAGAAGAACTGAGCTGGTCTCAGGCTTCACCAACCACAAGCAGATGGTGAGAGTAGGAACAGCCACGAGTAGGAACAGCCACCTCCAACCCTTCACCCATTACCCCTGGCATCCTCCAGGGTTTGGTTCTTCATGACAAGGTTGCACAGATCTACCTTGAAGTAGGAAACAAACTCTCTCCAGCACATTCTCCCCCTGAAGGATGGTCTGTATAAACTAAAAGACTGGATGGCATTGAATGTCCTCCCACATGACCCTGAGAAAGCTGAATTAATTCTTCTTCAGAGGCACCAAGACTAGAGATTCAGTATGGACAGATTCATACTGACAGATTCACCCCTTTCTGGCAAACAACATTAAGGGCCTTATTAAGAGTTTGGTGGCTGGCGGAGGCCGCCTGCCAAACTCTTTGGGTCGGAAAACCGCTACTCCGGTTTTCTGCCTGTGGGCCCTATTATGAGTTTTCTGTTGGGCGAGCGGGAAACAGGCCAAAACATTGATGCCAGCTCGTGATCGAGCCGCTGGCAATGTTGCAGTGCGTCGGGTGCGACAGCACTTGTCACGCTTTTCACTGCCTGTAATTCAGGAAGTGAAAAGCGTGACGGGGCTGTCCATGGGGGCCCTTGCACTGCCCATGCCAAGTGCATGGGCAGTGGAGCGGCCCCCATGGGGCCTCCTGCACCCCGTCTTCACCAGCCTTTGCATGGCGGTGGAACTGCCATGCAACAGCCGGCAGAGAGGGGACTCGTAATCCCCAGGGCAGCGCTTCTTGCAGCGCTGCCTTGGCAGATTAAAACCACCGGTACCGCCTGGCTGTCAACCGGCGGCAACTTGGTGGCACCGCCGGTCCGACTGTGGCAGCTCCACCACGGTCGTAATATAGCCACCGCAAGTGTGGCGGTCTCAAGATTGCCACACTCGTAATAAGTCCCTAAGTTGTTTACCTTTTGGTCCAATCACTTCTTATGAACATCTCCAGAAAAGAATTCCACTGTCTAAAGCTGTTTATTTTAATTGAAAACACTGAATCAAAAGTGGTCACTGTGCAAACACTGCAACTCCTATGCGACCAGAGATGGATGTATAAATCCCTCATGATGCAAAAATGGCCCTTCAATAGGATTTGAAGCCTACGAGGTGCGGATGTCTGTCACTGCATTCCAAATCACAAAATGCCTGTTTTTGTATTACCACCCCTGTCCCCCAGACGGCCGGGGGCTGCAACAAAGAAATGTCACAATGTGAAATTCTCAAAGCCCTCCCCTCTGCCCAGTCTGATTATCTATGATCATATGGGAATAAACAGCTATGAATCAGAGACCTGCTCAGTCTTAGACTGAAATAGGAGAAGTATGGCTGCCTCTCGCAGGAACATTAGTTTGAGAAGGAGCCAATCGCTGTTAAAGATTCGGACCATATCTTGGATGTTAAACCCATTAGGATTAACACCAAGTAATGTTGATTTCTGGCTAAATTATCCAATGAAGTAAGAAACCTGGAATTACAATGGACTCCAAGTTATCAGTGAATGCCCAAGTGGACAAGTTACCAAGATGAAGCTTAATTACTATGACAACTCTGCAACACATCTTCCCCATCTGGGATTTCCACACAAGGTCCAGGCTACTATCTGTCTAAACTTGATTACACTAATGGCCTCTACCACTGATCATCCCTATCAACTATTAAAGGACTACAACACATTCAGAACGTGGCTGCCAGACTACCTCTACAAGTAAAGCCACAAGCCCACAGCTCCCCTGCCTTGAGGGCCCTACCTTGGTTACCAGTTGCCAGAAGATCCACCTTCAAGTTGCTTTGTATCACCCACAAAGCAGTACATGAAACACGACTGTAGGAAAGTACCATCTTGCCTGGCGTGTTACCCCCATATTTCACTGTATATATGTTGTTTTAGTCTAGGTGTCACTGGGACCCTACCAGGTTCTTCCAGAACTCCAAGCTTCTTCCAACAGGTGGCAGCTTCCTTGCACCCTCAGCTGGCATTTCCTGGGCTCCTGCCCACTCTCGACACTGTTGCGACTCTTGGACTTGGTCCCCTTGTCTTACAGGTACTCAGGTCCGGAAATCCACTGTTGTTGCATTGCTGGTGTTGGTTTTCCTTGCAGAATCCCCCTATCACGACTTCTGTGCTCTCTGGGGGTAGTAGGTGCACTTTACACCTACCTTACAGGGTCTTGGGGTGGGCTATTTTTCTAACCCTCACTGTTTTCTTACAGTCCCAGCGACCCTCTACAAGCTCACATAGGTTTGGGGTCCATTCGTGCTTCGCATTCCACTTTTGGAGTATATGGTTTGTGTTGTCCCTATACCTATGTGCTCCTATTGCAATCTACTGTAACTTTACATTGCTTGCATTACTTCCTTTTGCTATTATCTGCATAATTTTGGTTTGTGTACATATATCTTGTGTATATTTCTCATCCTCATACTGAGGGTACTCACTGAGATACTTTTGGCATATTGTCATAAAAAATAAAGTACCTTTATTTTTAGTATATCTGTGTATTGTGTTTTCTTATAGTATTGTGCATATGATACAAGTGGTATAGTAGGAGCTTTACATGTCTCCTAGTTCAGCCTAAGCTGCTTTGCCATAGCTACCTTCTATCAGCCTAAGCTGCTAGAAACACCTCTTCTAACCCCCTCTGGGAACACCAGCACAGCTCCCACCCAGCGGGCCCATGCCTCTGTCTCCAGGACACGTCAATCAGCGGTGTGTCTGCCACTACAGGGCACCCAGGTTGACCCACCACCCCAACAACAACAGGGACCTGGGGGCAGTGGTAGTGGGCACACCGTCCAGGGGACAGAGGCCCAGGAACACAGGGGAACTGGGAGGGCTGCTGTGCGAGAGGGGGTTGACCGGCCAGGGAACCCACTCTCCAAGAGGCCCTCTCCACCATCATGGGAGCATACCACTGCTCCCAGGAGACGATGGCGACGGTACTGGCCAGGTTCCAGGAGATCCAGGCACAGCAGGAGGAACGGTACATGGGGTACAGAGAGGAACTGAGGATCATTGCTTCCGCAATGGGGACCATCGTCCTGGCCCTTAACCAGATAGTCACCACATTGCGGGACCATGTGGCACCCCAAAGGGCCCCTGTCACTAGCCTGGACCAGGAACAGCCTACCACCTCCGCCGGCACTAGTGGACAGGAGGCCCCCACACAACGACAGGCCACCAGAACCCCACCTCCTGCTGAAGAACAACCACCCCGCAAGAGGAGCCTGAGATCACACAAGAAGACAGAGTAGGATGCCAAGACCCCCGCCAGCATAAGATACCCCCTGATGTCATCCCACTGTCCCACATCGTCACCCTGTCCAACCGACCCAGGGAACTTGGCATTTACATGTGAGATGTACTGGTCAGCCAAACAGACCACCTGGACATTCATCGAATGATAACTTTTTCTGTTTCTGTACACCTGCTCACTTCCTTTGGGGGGAACCAAAGGCACATGGGTCCCATCAATGGCACCAATGATGTTGAGGATATGTCCAAGGGCATAGAAATCACCCTTCACTGTAGCCAAATCGCCCACCTCTGGGAAAACAATGTAGCTCCGCATGTATTTCATCAGGGCAGACAACACTCTGGACAAAACCTTAGAAAACATAGGCTGAGACATCCCTGATGACATGGCCACTGTTGTCTGAAAAGACCCACTTGCCAAAAAATGGAGTACTGACAGAACCTGCACCAGAGGGGGAATCCCTGTGGGTTGGCGGATGGGGGACATCAGGTCTGGCTCCAGCTGGGCACACAGTTCATGTATAGTGGCTCGGTCAAGCCTGTATCTAAGTATAATGTGTCGTTCTTCCATTGTCGACAGGTCCACCAGCGGTCGGTACACGGGAGGATTAATCCTTCTCCTCGCAAGTCCCAGCGGACGGTGCCTAGGAAGGACAACATGGAGCACAGAGTCAGGCAAACCACATGTTCGTTCACACAGCTTGCACAGTAAAAGATTCGCAATATATAGAAAGGCTTGTATGAGTGGCAATGCACGGCCTAGGCCTGTGTGACGCAGTTGAAATTATGCCATGTGGGCCCTTGAAATGGCGGCTACCTGACCTGTGAAGTGTGACATTGGGATGTGAGGTCAATGCGCTGGCGTGGCACACCGTGGCGGTAGGCGGTCGAAGACCGCGGTGCTAAGCCGCATTGGTTAACATTGAAGCCTATGGGTTTCATTAGCCAATGACGATGTGCGCCGGCGGTCCCGGGACGCACCGCCGCGGTACGCACCGCCGCGGACGTGACCGCCATTTTCTATCAGCTTAATCACTCGAGACCTGATCATCCACAGGAGAGGACCTATACTGCAAGTGCTGCTGTGACCTCGGTCTGGGAGATACAATGGCTGCTGCGACTGGGGAAAGGGCCCCTGCCTTCACATCTGAGGAATTGGAGAAACTTGTGGATGGGGTCCTCCCCCGTATGCGTTACTCTACGGTCCTCCAGACCAACAGGTAAGTACACTGGGAGCACGTAGTATGGGCTTTGCCTGTGTTGAGTGGGGTGGATGTAAGATGGTGGGGAGGGGAGAGAATGAGGAGTGCAACGCACAACAGATGAGAGCATGTGCCACATGGCAAGGTTGGGGAGGGGGGGCCACTCACATCGACCATGCAGAAAAGTGATGATATCTCCTTTCCCTCCCTGTACATGTCACATAGGTCAGCGCCCATCAGAAGATCGACATTTGGCGTGCCATCGCCAAGGACGTCCGGGCCCTGGGGGTCCACAACAGACGGGGCACCCACTGCCGAAAGAGGTGGGAGGACATCCGCCGCGGGACCAGAAAGACCGCCGAGTCTCTGCTGGGGATGGCCTCCCAACGTAGGAGGGGTGCCAGCCGCCAATTGACCCCCCTGATGTCCCGGATCCTGGCGGTGGCCTACCCCGATTTGGATGGGCGCGTGAGGACATCACAGCAGACACAAGGGGGTGAGTATCTGCACATTCTGCTATCTTTGCGCACAGTGGAGGTGTCTGGGTTGGGGAGGAGGGCTGTGGGTAACTCTAGGCCAGGGCGCTTTCTGTAGGCTAGTCCCCTCCGTTAGGCATGGCCCTGTGCCCCCGCCCCCCACCTCTGTAGGATGCCAAGTACAGCTATCCATGGTCCTGCATCACCCATGTGTGCATTTGTTGTCCAGAGACCTGTAGGCCTAGTCACAAGTACTGAGTAGTGTACCCCGATTGCGCGGCGTAGTGCAGGGGGCTTCTGTGTCTGTCCTCTCCGACAACGGTGTTGACAATGCATGCACTCAACCTGTCTTTCTTTCTCCCCCCACCCTTTTTGTTTTTCTTCCTGTGCATGTGTGCATTAGCATCATCAGGCGGAGGAGAATTGGCATCGGAGCACGAGGGAGCTGCAACTCACATGGCCCCGGAGGGCCATGCAACAGACTCAGAGTACACCAGTGATCCGGAGGGCGAGGGGAGCTCCACAACGGGGACCCGTGGAGACGTCAGCGACACCGACACGTCCTCGGAAGGGAGCTCCCTTGCGGTGGCGGCAACATCCGTGCCCACCGCCACAACAGGTACAGCCGCCACCCAGCGCACTTGCCCCGCCCTCCCAGCAGCCCCTCAGCCTTCGCTCCGTGCCCGCTCGCCCAGGAAGGCGGGCATCTCCTTCGCCCCAGGCACCTCAGGCCCTGCCCCTGTCACCGCTGCTGCCCTCAGTGAGGAGGTCATTGACCTCCTGAGAACCATCATTGTTGGGCAGTCTACCCTTTTGAATTCCATCCAGGGTGTAGAAAGGGAGGTGCATCGGAGCAATGCATACCTGGAGGGCATTCATTCGGGTCAGGCTGCCCATCAGCAATCGTTCAACGCTCTGGCCTCAGCACTGACGGCAGCCATTGTCCCTGTCTCCAGCCTCCCTTTTCTAACTGCCTCCACCCAGTCCCAGTCTCCTGTTCCTCAGCCTATCCCATCCACACCATCAGACCAGCCTGCATACACCTCAACACCCAAGGGCAGCTCATCCAGACATAAGCACCACAGATCCCACAAGCATTCACCCAAGCAACATCCAGATGCAGACATGGCAACAGTCACTACCACCTCTGTGTCCCCCTCCTCCTCGTCTCCCTCCTCCCTCCCTGTGACGTCTCCACTCACACCTGCATGCACACCACCATCAGCCAGTACTTCCATCACCAGCACACCCTCCAGTACAGTCCGCACACGTGCAGTCACCACCCCCACTGCCATTAACACGTCCCCTGTGTCCTCTCCCACTGTGTCTGTCACCCCCTCTTCCAAACCACACAAACGCAGGCAGCCACCCACCCAACAGCCATCCACCTCACGACAGCCTCCGTCACAGGCACCTGCACCCAAAGACAGCACACTTGACTCTCCTACAACCACATCCTCTTCCTCCACTCCCATACCCACTACACCTACCCGTCCCTGTCTTTCCAAATTGCTTTTCCTTTCCAACCTTGACCTCTTTCCAACCACTGACCCACCCTCTCCATCTGGTAAGAGTCCAAAGAGCACCTCAGCCACCACCAGCCCTGCATCTAGTGTGACCATAGTGAAGGGCTTTTGGAGTCCACCAGCTCCTAGGGCAGGGACATCGCCCAGCAGCAAGGGGACAGCCAGCTCACCCCCTGGGAAGAGGACCAAAAAAATAAGGGCCGGCGCGAGAAGCCTGAGACGGCTGCCACCAAGGAGAGTGGCCTTGCCCCGTCACCTGCCACATCATGTAAGGGAGGCAAGGGCCAGAGAGCTGCAGCGAAGGAGGGCAAGGGCAGCAGGGTGGAGAAGTCAGGCAGCAGGAGAGCTGACCAGGAGGGCCCCACCAGCCCCATTCCGGGTGTGATGGAGGACACCCACGGGCCAGACTCCATCACAGGAGGGCCCCGCAACCACAAGGTGGGAGGGCGACTGAGCGGGGAGTCTTGGCCAGGTCTGCCTCCCTAGAGAGACAGGACAGACACCGCTGAACAGGGCCCCACCGTGCGAAGCACCGCTGAACAGGGCCCCGCCAGGACAGGCACCGCTGAACAGGGCCCTTCAAGACAAGCACCGCTGAACAGGGCCCGCCGTGACAAGCACCGCTGAACAGGGCCCCGCCAGGACAGGCACCGCTGAACAGGGCCCCGCCGTGAGAAGCACCGCTGAACAGGGGCCGCCGTGAGAAGCACCGCTGAACAGGGCCCCGCCGTCTCAAGCACCGCTCCGCTGGGCCCTTCATCTCAAGCACCGCTCCGCTGGGCCCTTCCTGTCAAGCACCGCTCCGCTGGGCCCTTCATCTCAAGCACCGCTCCGCTGGGCCCTTCATCTCAAGCACCGCTCCGCTGGGCACCGCCGTCTCAAGCACCGCTCCGCTGGGCCCTTCATCTCAAGCACCGCTCCGCTGGGCCCTTCCTGTCAAGCACCGCTCCGCTGGGCCCTTCATCTCAAGCACCGCTCCGCTGGGCCCTTCATCTCAAGCACCGCTCCGCTGGGCCCTTCATCTCAAGCACCGCTCCGCTGGGCCCTTCCTGTCAAGCACCGCTCCGCTGGACCCTTCATCTCAAGCACCGCTCCGCTGGGCACCGCCGTCTCAAACACCGCTCCGCTGGGCCCTTCATCTCAAGCACCGCTCCGCTGGGCACCGCCGTCTCAAGCACCGCTGGCCCATTGACAGTGCCAGTTCTGTGTCGAGCAGGTGTTCACGAAGCACTCTGGGCACCATGCCTCCTCCTATACCAGTGGAGTCTGTTATCCATCTGATGGACTGTGGCTTTGCATTCCCCAGGATGGTACAGTGGGCAACCCACCCACTGTAGAGACTTAAGAGACTGTGGCTTTGCACTCCCCAGGATGGTCCAGTGGGCAACCCACCCACTGTATGGACTTGAGAGACTGTGGCTTTGCACTCCCGAGGATAAAGCAGTGGGCAACCCACCCACTGTAGAGACTTGAGAGACTGTGGCTTTGCACTCCCCAGGATGGTACAGTGGGCAACTCAGCCACTGTAGAGACTTGTGAGACTGTGGCTTTGCACTCCCCAGGATGGTACAGTGGGCATGGAGGCCCCTCGTGGATCTGGGATGTGGACTCATGTGGCTGAGGTGCCCCCCCTTCCCCCTGAGGTGCCTGTAGTTTTATCATCTGATGCCCCTGCAGTGTTCTCTCCAATGGTATCCGGTCTCCTGTGTGGGCTTTGCCCATGTGTTTTACACATTGGCCCACGGACTATGGGAATTTAACTGACTGTGCAGGACTTATTGACTATGTTTCAAATTTGCACTATGTTCATTCATTCTCCTCTCTCTGCAGCGCTGGTGATTCTGGATCCAGACCCAGCTCATAGAGACCTGACCCTCTCTGAGGACGGGAGACGCGTGGGATGGACAGACAATCCGCAGATCCCTCCGGACAACCTCAACAAATTCACTGCCTCTCAATGTGTGCTGGGGTGGGAGGGGTTCACCTCGGGGGGCCATTACTGGGAGGTGCAGCTGCTGCAGCGGGGGCTGGTGTGGGCCGTGGGGGTCGCACGAGGGTCCTTGAGACAGAAGGGAGTGATGAGAGTGTCCCCTGAGTGGGGGCTCTGGGCTGTGTCGTGGTGGTGGGGTGCTGATGGTCGGTACCGGGCTCTCACCTCCCCTCCCACCCTCCTGAGCCCCCGTCAGCCCCCCCTGAAGCTGGGGCTGTACCTGGACTATGAGGGGGGGCGGCTGTCCCTGTACAACGCAGACACCTGGGAGCATCTCTACACCTTCAATGACTCCTTCACCGGGGGGCTGCGCCCCTTCTTCTGGCTCGATGAAGATACAGTCCTGCGCCTGGTGTAACTGCTGATGGGCCCCCCTCACCTCAACATCAGGGAGACACCGACCAGCGCCTGGGGGGGGGAGACCGTCTGCTTCAAGCACATGTGTGTGTCCCTAGCGCCTAGAGGCCGCGTTATAAAGCGCCGTCCCCTGACATTTACTGCTTAAATAAAGTGAGAGTGAGGAGAACAAATAGCGGCTGAGGGTGTTTTTTCCAGTTTTTGTACAGACAGGGACATTAAATACCGCTGCTGCCGGTATTATGCCTGAGGTCACACAGTGTGTCGTTAACTCTCTCTCCTGTCTATTCAGTGCTGGGGTCTCAGGACAGTGATATGTCTGAGGTCACACAGTACATCATTACCTCTCTCTCCTCTCTCTGCAGCGCTGGGGGTCTCTGGGTAATGATATGCCTGAGGTCACACAGTGTGTCATTACCTCTCTCTCTTCTCTCTGCAGTGCTGGGGACTCTGGGTAGTGATATGCCTGAGGTCACACAGTGTGTCATTACCTCTCTCTCCTCTCTGCAGCGCTGGGGGTCTCTGGGTAGTGATATGCCTGAGGTCACACAGTGCGTCATTACCTCTCTCTCCTCTCTCTGCAGCGCTTGGGGTTTCTGGGTAGTGATATGCCTGACGTCACACAGTACATCATTACCTCTCTCTCTTCTCTCTGCAGTGCTGGGGGTCTCTGGACAGTGATATGCCTGAGGTCTCACAGTGTATCATTAACTCTCTCTCCTCTATCTGTTGTGCTGGGGTCTCTGAGCAGTGACACGCCTGAGGTCACACAGTGCGTCATTACCTCTCTCTCCTCTCAGAAGTGCTGGGGTCTCTGGGTAGTGATACGACTGAGGTCACACAGTGATTCATTCTCTCTCTCCTCTCTCTGCAGTGCTGGGGTCTCTGACCAGTGATACGCCTGAGGTCACACAGTACATCATTACCTCTCTCTCCTGTCTCTTCAGTGCTGGGGTCTCTGGACAGTGATATGCCTGAGGTCACACAGTGTGTCATTAACTTGCTCTCCTCTGAGAAGTGCTGGGGTCTCTGGGTAGTGATATGCCCGAGGTGACACAGTGTGTCATTAACTCTCTCTCCTGTCTCTTCAGAGGTTGGGGTCTCTGGACAGTGATATGCCTGAGGTCACACACCATGTCATTGCCTCCCTCTCCTCTCTGTAGTGCTGGGGGTCTCTGGGTAGTGATATGCTTGAGGTCACACAGTGTGTTATTACCTCTCTCTCCTCTCAGAAGTGCTGGGGTCTCTGGGTAGTGACATGCCTGAGGTCACACAGTACATCATTACCTCCCTCTCCTCTCTCTGCAGTGCTGGGGGTCTCTGGGTAGTGATACGCCTGAGGTCACACAGTACATCATTACCTCTCCCCTCTCTCTGTAGTGCTGGGGTCTCTGGACAGTGATATGTCTGAGGTCACACAGTGTGTCATTACCTCTCTCTCCTCTCTCTGCAGCGCTGGGGGTCTCTGGGTAGTGATATGCCTGAGGTCACACAGTACATCATTACCTCTCTCCCCTCTCTCTGCAGTGCTGGGGTCTCTGGACAGTGATATGCCTGAGGTCACACAGTACATCATTACCTCTCTCTCCTCTCTCTGCAGCGCTGGGGGTCTCTGGGTAGTGATATGCCTGAGGTCACACAGTACATCATTACCTCTCTACCCTCTCTCTGTAGTGCTGGGGGTCTCTGGGTAGTGATATGCTTGAGGTCACACAGTATGTCATTACCTCTCTCTCCTCTCAGAAGTGCTGGGGTCTCTGGACAGTGACATGCCTGAGGTCACAGAGTACATCATTGCCTCCCTCTCCTCTCTGCAGTGCTGGGGTCTCTGGATAGTGATACGCCTGAGGTCACACAGTACATCATTACCTCTCTCTCCTCTCTCTGCAGTGCTGGGGGTCTCTGGGTAGTGATGTGCCTGAGGTCACACAGTGTGTCATTACCTCTCTCTCCTCTCAGAATTGCTGGGGTCTCTGGACAGTGATATGCCTGAGGTCACACAGTACATCATTTCCTCTCCCCCCTCTCTCTGTAGTGCTGGGGGTCTCTGGGTAGTGATATGCCTGAGGTCACACAGTATGTCATTACCTCTCTCTCCTCTCAGAAGTGCTGGGGGTCTCTGGACAGTGATATGCTTGAGGTCACACAGTATGTCATTACCTCTCTCCTCTCAGAAGTGCTGGGGTCTCTGGACAGTGATATGCCTGAGGTCACAGAGTACATCATTACCTCTCTCTCCTCTCTCTGCAGCGCTGGGGGTCTCTGGGTAGTGATATGCCTGAGGTCACACAGTGTGTCATTACCTCTCTCTCCTCTCTCTGCAGCGCTGGGGTCTCTGGGTAGTGATGTGCCTGAGGTCACACAGTGTGTCATTACCTCTCTCCTCTCTCTGCAGCACTAGGGGTCTCTGGACAGTGATATGCCTGAGGTCACACAGTACATCATTACCTCTCTCTCCTCTCTCTGCAGTGCTGGGGTCTCTGGACAGTGATATGCCTGAGGTCACACAGTACATCATTACCTCTCCCCCCTCTCTCTGTAGTGCTGGGGGTCTCTGGGTAGTGATATGCCTGAGGTCACACAGTGCATCATTACCTCTCTCTCCTCTCTCTGCAGTGCTGGGGTCTCTGGATAGTGATATGCCTGAGGGCACACAGTACATCATTACCTCTCTCCCCTCTCTCTGCAGTGCTGGGGTCTCTGGACAGTGATATGCCTGAGGTCACACAGTACATCATTACCTCTCTCTCCTCTCTCTGCAGCGCTGGGGGTCTCTGGGTAGTGATATGCCTGAGGTCACACAGTGTGTCATTACCTCTCTCTCCTCTCTCTGCAGTGCTGGGGTCTCTGGATAGTGATATGCCTGAGGGCACACAGTATGTCATTACCTCTCTCTCCTCTCAGAAGTGCTGGGGTCTCTGGACAGTGATATGCCTGAGGTCACACAGTACATCATTACCTCTCTCTCCTCTCTCTGCAGTGCTGGGGGTCTCTGGGTAGTGATATGCCTGACGTCACACAGTGTGTCATTATCTCTCTCTCCTCTCAGAAGTGCTGGGGTCTCTGGACAGTGATATGCCTGAGGTCACACAGTACATCATTACCTCTCTCTCCTCTCTCTGCAGCGCTGGGGGTCTCTGGGTAGTGATATGCCTGAGGTCACACAGTGTGTCATTACCTCTCTCTCCTCTCTCTGCAGTGCTGGTGACTCTGGATCCAGACACAGCTTATTTATTACTGGCTCTCTCTGAGGACAGGAGACGCGTGGCATGGACAGACAGACCGCAGCGCCGGCCGGACAACCCCAAGAGATTCACTGGCTCCCCCTGTGTGCTGGGGCGGGAGGGTTTCACCTCGGGGAGACATTACTGGGAGGTTCAGCCGCTGCAGGAGCAGATGCGGTGGTCAGTGGGGGTCGCACAAGAGTCCGTGAGAAGGGAGAGGACTATCCTGTCCCCTGAGCGGGGGGTCTGGGCGGTGTCGCATTGGTGGGGTGATGGTCAGTACTCGGCTCTCTCTTCCCCTCGCACCCCCCTGCGACCTCGCCAGCCCCCCCTGAAGCTGGGGCTGTACCTGGACTATGAGGGGGGGCGGCTGTCCCTGTACAACGCAGACACCTGGGAGCATCTCTGCACCTTCAATGACTCCTTCACCGGGGGGCTGCGCCCCTACTTCTGCGTTAATGCAGGGGAAGAGCTGCGCCTGGTGTAACACAGCCCCCCCGGGGGTCAATAACAGGGCAGAGAGAGATACACGGACCCCGCCCCCGCTGTTGGATTTAATCTGTCCCGTGGTGCCAACCCTCCCATGCAGCCAGGGACATCCCTGCGCCCCGAATAATAAATCAGCCTGTCTGCACCCCTCTTCTCCCCGGGGGGCTGCACCCCTACTTCCAGCTACTGTTGGACCCCTTCACCTCCGGGGGGGGGGGGGGGGGGGGGGGGGAGGGTGATGGACAGTGAGATGGGGGAGATGGCTGAGTGACTTTAGTTGGAAGGGGTCTGGGGGGGCTTTGGGTTCAGCTTGGAAAATTAACCCTTTGCTTTTTGTGGTGGGTAAGAGGAGGGGGGGGTGAGAGTCCAAGATACAAATGCCTGCTTCAAGTACATGTGTGTGTCCCTAGCGCCTAGAGGCCGCGCTGCAGCGCTTTGCCCTGTGTCCCCGATGCCTGCGGACCCCCTCCTCCTCCTACAGCCCCTGCTCGGCCCCGGCGGGACTCTCAGCGCTTTGTATGAAGTGTATGCGCTCAGTGTAACAGGCGCTTTCTGTGCAGTTATCACTCAGGGCTTCAGGGAGCTGCAGAGCGCGTCATAAAGCGCCGTCTCCTGACATTTACTGCTTAAATAAACTGCGAGTGACGAGAACAAATACCGGCTGAGGGTGTTTTTTCCAGTTTTTGTACAGACAGAGACATTAAATACCGCTGCTGCCGGTATAAAACCCGCCCGGAGATAACCCTGAGAGTCTAGCGAGTGGGAAGACAGTACAGGTGGGTCTGGAGTGGGCAGTGAGTGCCGGTGGGTCTGGAGTGGGCAGTGAGTGCCGGTGGGTCTGGGGTGGGCAGTGAGTGCCGGTGGGTCTGGGGTGGGGCAGTGAGTGCCGGTGGGTCTGGGGTGGGGCAGTGAGTGCCGGTGGGTCTGGAGTGGGCAGTGAGTGCCGGTGGGTCTGGAGTGGGCAGTGAGTGCCGGTGGGTCTGGGGTGGGCAGTGAGTGCCGGTGGGTCTGGGGTGGGGCAGTGAGTGCCGGTGGGTCTGGGGTGGGGCAGTGAGTGCCGGTGGGTCTGGAGTGGGCAGTGAGTGGCGGTGGGTCTGGAGTGGGCAGTGAGTGCCGGTGGGTCTGGAGTGGGCAGTGAGTGCAGGTGGGTCTGGAGTGGGCAGTGAGTGCCGGTGGGTCTGGGGTGGGCAGTGAGTGCCGTTGGCTCTGGGGTGGGCAGTGAGTGCCGGTGGGTCATGGGTGGGCAGTGAGTGCCGGTGGGTCTGGGGTGGGGCAGTGAGTGCCGGTGGGTCTGGAGTGGGCAGTGAGTGCCGGTGGGTCTGGAGTGGGCAGTGAGTGCCGGTGGGTCTGGGGTGGGCAGTGAGTGCCGGTGGGTCTGGGGTGGGGCAGTGAGTGCCGGTGGGTCTGGAGTGGGCAGTGAGTGCCGGTGGGTCTGGAGTGGGCAGTGAGTGCCGGTGGGTCTGGAGTGGGCAGTGAGTGCAGGTGGGTCTGGAGTGGGCAGTGAGTGCCGGTGGGTCTGGGGTGGGCAGTGAGTGCCGGTGGGTCTGGGGTGGGCAGTGAGTGCCGGTGGGTCAGGGGTGGGCAGTGAGTGCCGGTGGGTCTGGGGTGGGGCAGTGAGTGCCGGTGGGTCTGGAGTGGGCAGTGAGTGCCGGTGGGTCTGGAGTGGGCAGTGAGTGCCGGTGGGTCTGGAGTGGGCAGTGAGTGCAGGTGGGTCTGGAGTGGGCAGTGAGTGCCGGTGGGTCTGGAGTGGGCAGTGAGTGCCGGTGGGGCAGTGAGTGCCGGTGGGTCTGGAGTGGGCAGTGAGAGCCGGTGGGTCTGGAGTGGGCACTGAGTGCAGGTGGGTCTGGAGTGGGCAGTGAGTTCAGGTGGGTCTGG
The DNA here is from genome assembly GCF_031143425.1 of Pleurodeles waltl. Lineage (NCBI taxonomy): Eukaryota > Metazoa > Chordata > Amphibia > Caudata > Salamandridae > Pleurodeles > Pleurodeles waltl. The sequence continues at coordinate 7,105,022 of NC_090442.1, read as the reverse complement.
AGTGGGCAGTGAGTGCCGGTGGGTCTGGAGTGGGCAGTGAGTGCCGGTGGGTCTGGAGTGGGCAGTGAGTGCAGGTGGGTCTGGAGTGGGCAGTGAGTGCCGGTGGGTCTGGAGTGGGCAGTGAGTGCCGGTGGGTCTGGAGTGGGCAGTGAGTCTGGAGCGGGCAGTGAGTGGAGGTGGGTCTGGAGTGGGCAGTGAGTGCAGGTGGAGCAGTGAGTGCCAGTGGGTCTGGAATGAGCAGTGAGTGCAGGAGGGACAGTGAGTGCAGGTGGAGCAGTGAGTGCAGGTGGGTCTGGAATGGGCAGTGAGTGCAGGTGGGTCTGGAGTGGGCAGTGAGTGTCGGTGGGTCTGGAGTAGGCAGTGAGTGCAGGTGGGGCAGTGAGTGCTGGTGAGTCTGGAGTGGGCAGTGAGTATCGGTGGGTCTGGAGTGGGCAGTGAGTGGAGGTGGGTCTAGAGTGGGAAGTGAGTGCAGGTGGGTCTGGAGTGGGCAGTGAGTGGAGGTGGGTCTAGAATGGGCAGCGAGTGCAGGTGGGGCAGTGAGTGCTGGTGAGTCTGGAGTGGGCAGTGAGTGGAGGTGGGTCTAGAATGGGCAGTGAGTGCAGGTGGGTCTGGAGTGGGCAGTGAGTGCAGGTGGGTCTGGAGTGGGCAGTGAGTGGAGGTGGGTCTAGAGTGGGCAGTGAGTGCAGGTGGGTCTGGAGTGGGCAGTGAGTGCAGGTGGGGCAGTGAGTGCTGGTGGGTCTGGAGTGGGCAGTGAGTGCAGGTGGATCTGGATTCGGCAGTGAGTGCAGGTGGGGCAGTGAGTGCCGGTGGGTCTGGAGTGGGCAGTGAGTGCAGGTGGGTCTGGAGTGGGCAGTGAGTGCAGGTGGGGCAGTGAGTGCCGGTGGGTCTGGAGTGGGCAGAGAGTGCCGGTGGGTCTGGAGTGGAGCAGTGAGTGCAGGTAGGGCAGTGAGTGCAGGTGAGTCTGGTGTGGGCAGTGAGTGCCGGTGGGGCAGTGAGTGCAGGTGGGGCAGTGAGTGCCAGTGGGTCTGGAGTGGGCAGTGAGTGCCGGTGGGTCTGGAGTGGGCAGTGAGTACAGGTGGGGCAGTGAGTGCCGGTGAGTCTGGAGTGGGCAGTGAGTGCAGGTGGGTCAGTGAGTGGAGGTGGGTAGGGAGTGGGCAGGGAGTTCAGGTAGGTCTGGAGTTGGCAGTGAGAGTTGGTGGGTCTGGAGTGGGCAGTGAGTGCAGTTGGGTCTGGAGTAGGCAGTAAGTGCAGGTGGGGCAGTGAGTGCAAGTGAGTCTGGAGTGGGCAGTGAGTGCAGGTGGGTTTGCAGTGGGCAGTGAGGTCAGGTGAGTCTGGAGTGGGCAGTGAGTGCTGGTGAGTCTGGAGTGGGCAGTGAGTTCTGATGGGACTGGAGTGGGCAGTGAGTGCAGGTGGGTCTGGAGTGGGCAGTGAGTGCAGGTGGCGCAGTGAGCTCAGGTGGGTCTGGAGTGGGCAGTGAATGCCGGTGGGTCTGGAGTGGGCAGTGAGTGCAGGTGGGTCTGGGGTGGGCCGTGAGTGCAGGTGGGGCAGTGAGTGCAGGTGGGTCTGGAGAGGGCAGTGAGTGCTGGTGGGTCTGGAGGGGGCAGTGAGTCTGGCGTGGGCAGTGAGTGCAGGTGGGGCAGTGAGTGCAGGTGGGTCTGGAGTGGGCAGTGAGTGCCGGTGGGTCTCGAGTGGGCAGTGAGTGCAGGTGGGGCAGTGAGTGCAGGTGAGTCTGGAGCGGGCAGTGAATCTGGAGTGGGCAGTGAGTGCAGGTGGGTCTGGAGTGGGCAGTGAGTGTCGGTGGGTCTGGAGTGGGCAGTGAGTACAGGTGGGGCAGTGAGTGCAGGTGTGTCTGGAGTAAGCAGTGAGTGCAGGTGGGTCTGGGGTGGGCCGTGAGTGCAGGTGGGGCAGTGAGTGCAGGTGGGTCTGGAGAGGGCAGTGAGTGCAGCTGGGGAAGTGAGCTCAGGTGGGTCTGGAGTGGGCAGTGAATGCCGGTGGGTCTGGAGTGGGCAGTGAATGCAGGTGGGTCTGGGGTGGGCCGTGAGTGCAGGTGGGGCAGTGAGTGCAGGTGGGTCTGGAGAGGGCAGTGAGTGCCGGTGGGTCTGGAGGGGGCAGTGAGTCTGGCGTGGGAAGTGAGTGCAGGTGGGGCAGTGAGTGCAGGTGGGTCTGGAGTGGGCAGTGAGTGCCGGTGGGTCTCGAGTGGGCAGTGAGTGCAGGTGGGGCAGTGAGTGCAGGTGAGTCTGGAGTGGGCATGTGGGTCTGGAGTGGGCAGTGAGTGCAGGTGGGTCTGCAAAGGGCAGTGAGTGCAGGTGGGTCTGGAGTGGGCAGTGAGTGCAGGTGGGTCTGGAGTCGGCAGTGAGTGCAGGTGGGGCAGTGAGTGCCAGTGGGTCTGTAGTGGGCAGTGAGTGCAGGTGGGTCTGGAGTGGGCAGTGAGTGCAGGTGGGGCAGTGAGTGCAGGTGGGTCTGCAGTGGGCAGTAAGTGTCGGTGGGTCTGCAGTGCGCTGTGAGTGCAGGTGGGTGTGGAGTGGGCAGTGAGTCTGGAGTGGACAGTGAGTGCCGGTGGGTCTGCAGTGGGCAGTGAGTGCAGGTAGGTCCGGACTGGGGAGTGAGTCTGGAGTGGGCAGTGAGTGCAGGTGGGTCTGGAGTGGGCAGTGAGTGCAGGTGGGGCAGTGAGTGCAGGTGGGTCTGGAGTGGGCAGTGAGTGCCGGTGGGTCTGGAGTGGGCAGTGGGTCTGGAGTGGGCAGTGAGTCTGGAGCGGGCAGTGAGTGGAGGTGGGTCTGGAGTGGGCAGTGAGTGGAGGTGGAGCAGTGAGTGCCAGTGGGTCTGGAATGAGCAGTGAGTGCAGGAGGGACAGTGAGTGCAGGTGGGGCAGTGAGTGCAGAAGGGTCTGGAATGGGCAGTGAGTGCCGGTGGGTCTCGAGTGGGCAGTGAGTGCCGGTGGGTCTGGAGTGGGCAGTGAGTGTAGGTGGGTCTGAAGTGGGCAGTGGGAAGTGAGTGCAGGTGGGGCAGTGAGTGGAGGTGGGTCTGGAGTGGGCAGTGAGTGCAGGTGGGTCTGGAGTGGGCAGTGAGTCTGGAGCGGGCAGTGAGTTCAGGTGGGTCTGGAGTGGGCAGTGAGTGCAGGTGTCTGGAGAGGGCAGTGAGTGCAGGTGAGTCTGCAGTGGGCAGTGAGTGCAGGTGAGTCTGGAGTGGGCAGTGGGTGCAAGTGGGTCTGGAGTGGGCAGTGAGTCTGGAGTGGGCAGTGAGTGCTGGTGGGTCTAGAGTGGGCAGTGAGTTCAGGTGGGGCAGTTAGTGCAGGTGTGTTTGGAGGGGGCAGTGAGTGCCGGTGGGTCTGGAGTGGGCAGTGAGTGCCGGTGGGGCAGTGAGTGCCGGTGGGTCTGGAGTGGGCAGTGAGTGCAGGTGGGTCAGTGAGTGCCGGTGGCCCTGGAGTAGGTAGTGAGTGCCGGTGGGTCTGGAGTGGGCAGTGAGTGCACGTGGGTCAGTGAGTGGAGATGGGTCTGGAGTGGGCAGTGAGTTCAGGTGGGTCTGGAGTGGGCAGTGAATGCTGGTGGGTCTGGAGTGGGCAGTGAGTGGAGGTGGCTCTGGAATGGGCAGTAAGTGCAGGTGGGGCAGTGAGTGCAGGTGAGTCTGGAGTGGGCAGTGAGTGCAGGTGGGTTTGCAGTGGGCAGTGAGGTCAGGTAGGTCTGGAGTGGGCAGTGAGTTCAGGTGGGACTGGAGTGGGCAGTGAGTGCAGGTGGGTCTGGAGTGGACAGTGAGTGCAGGTGGGTCTGGAGTGGGCAGTGAGTGCAGGTGGGGCAGTGAATGCAGGTGGGGCAGTGAGTGCAGGTGGGGCAGTGAGCTCAGGTGGGTGTGGAGTGGGCAGTGAGTGCCGGTAGGTCAGTAAGTGCAGGTGGATCTGGAGTGGGCAGTGAGTGCAGGTGGGTGTGGAGTGAGCAGTGAGTCTGGAGTGGGCAGTGAGTGCAGGTGGGGCAGTGAGTGCCGGTGGGTCTGGAGTGGGCAGTGAGTGCCAGTGGGTCTGGAGTGGGCAGTGAGTCCAGGTGGGGCAGTGAGTGCAGGTAAGTCTAGAGAGGGCATTGAGTCTGGAGTGGGCAGTGAGTGCAGGTGGGGCAGTGAGTGTAGGTGGGCCTGGAGTAGGCAGTGAGTGCCAGTGGGTCTGGAGTGGGCAGTCAGTGCAGGTGGGGCAGTGAGTGCAGGTGGGACTGGAGTAGGTAGTGAGTGCAGGTGGGTCTGGAGTGGGCCGTGAGGTCAGGTGGGTCTGGAGTGGGCAGTGAGTGCAGGTGGGACTGGAGAGGGCAGTAAGTGGGGGCGGGTCTGGAGTGGGCAGTGAGTGCCGGTGGGTCTGGATTGGGCAATGGGTCTGGACTGGGCAGTGAGTGCAGGTGGGACTGGAGTGGGCAGTGAGTGCAGGTGGGTCGGAGTGGGCAGTGAGTGCAGGTGGGGAAGTGAGCTCAGGTGGGTCTGGAGTGGGCAGTGAATGCCGGTGGGTCTGGAGTGGGCAGTGAGTGCAGGTGGGTCTGGGGTGGGCCGTGAGTGCAGGTGGGGCAGTGAGTGCAGGTGGGTCTGGAGAGGGCAGGGAGTGCCGGTGGGTTTGGAGGGGGCAGTGAGTCTGGCGTGGGCAGTGAGTGCAGGTGTGGCAGTGAGTGCAGGTGGGTCTGGAGTGGGCAGTGAGTGCCGGTGGGTCTCGAGTGGGCAGTGAGTGCAGGTGGGGCAGTGAGTGCAGGTGAGTCTGGAGTGGGCAGTGAATCTGGAGTGGGCAGTGAGTGCAGGTGGGTCTGGAGTGGGCAGTGAGTGCCAGTGGGTCTGGAGTGGGCAGTGAGTCTGGAGTGGGCAGTGAGTGCAGGTGGGTCTGGAGTGGGCAGTGGGTCTGCAGTGGGCAGTGAGTGCAGGTGTGTCAGGAGTGGGCAGTGAGTGCCGGTGGCTCTGGAGAGGGCAGTGACTGCAGGTGGGTCTGGAGTGGGCAGTGAGTGCAGGTGGGGCAGTGAGTGCCAGTGGGTCTGTAGTGGGCAGTGAGTGCAGGTGGGTCTGGAGTGGGCAGTGAGTGCAGGTGGGGCAGTGAGTGCAGGTGGGTCTGCAGTGGGCAGTAAGTGTCGGTGGGTCTGCAGCGCGCTGTGAGTGCAGGTGGGTCTGGAGTGGGCAGTGAGTCTGGAGTGGACAGTGAGTGACGGTGGGTCTGCAGTGGGCAGTGAGTGCAGGTGGGTCTGGAGTGGGCAGTGAGTCTGGAGTGGGCAGTGAGTGCAGGTGGGTCTGGAGTGGGCAGTGAGTGCAGGTGGGGCAGTGAGTGCAGGTGGGTCTGGAGTGGGCAGTGAGTGCCGGTGGGTCTGGAGAGGGCAGTGAGTGCAGGTGGGTCTGGGGTGGGCCGTGAGTGCAGGTGGGGCAGTGAGTGCAGGTGGGTCTGGAGAGGGCAGTGAGTGCCGGTGGGTCTGGAGGGGGCAGTGAGTCTGGCGTGGGCAGTGAGTGCAGGTGGGGCAGTGAGTGCAGGTGGGTCTGGAGTGGGCAGTGAGTGCCGGTGGGTCTCGAGTTTGCAGTGAGTGCAGGTGGGGCAGTGAGTGCAGGTGAGTCTGGAGTGGGCAGTGAATCTGGAGTGGGCAGTGAGTGCAGGTGGGTCTGGAGTGGGCAGTGAGTGTCGGTGGGTCTGGAGTGGGCAGTGAGTACAGGTGGGGCAGTGAGTGCAGGTGTGTCTGGAGTAAGCAGTGAGTGCAGGTGAGTCTGGGGTGGGCCGTGAGTGCAGGTGGGGCAGTGAGTGCAGGTGGGTCTGGAGAGGGCAGTGAGTGCAGGTGGGGAAGTGAGCTCAGGTGGGTCTGGAGTGGGCAGTGAATGCCGGTGGGTCTGGAGTGGGCAGTGAGTGCAGGTCGGTCTGGGGTGGGCCGTGAGTGCAGGTGGGGCAGTGAGTGCAGGTGGGTTTGGAGAGGGCAGTGAGTGCCGGCGGGTCTGGAGGGGGCAGTGAGTCTGGCGTGGGCAGTGAGTGCAGGTGGGGCAGTGAGTGCAGGTGGGTCTGGAGTGGGCAGTGAGTGCCGGTGGGTCTCGAGTGGTCAGTGAGTGCAGGTGGGGCAGTGAGTGCAGGTGAGTCTGGAGTGGGCAGTGAATCTGGAGTGGGCAGTGAGTGCAGGTGGGTCTGGAGTGGGCAGTGAGTGCCAGTGGGTCTGGAGTGGGCAGTGAGTCTGGAGTGGGCAGTGAGTGCAGGTGGGTCTGGAGTGGGCAGTGGGTCTGCAGTGGGCAGTGAGTGCAGGTGTGTCAGGAGTGGGCAGTGAGTGCCGGTGGCTCTGGAGTGGGCAGTGACTGCAGGTGGGTCTGGAGTGGGCAGTGAGTGCAGGTGGGTCTGCAAAGGGCAGTGAGTGCAGGTGGGTCTGGAGTGGGCAGTGAGTGCAGGTGGGTCTGGAGTCGGCAGTGAGTGCAGGTGGGGCAGTGAGTGCCAGTGGGTCTGTAGTGGGCAGTGAGTGCAGGTGGGTCTGGAGTGGGCAGTGAGTGCAGGTGGGGCAGTGAGTGCAGGTGGGTCTGCAGTGGGCAGTAAGTGTCGGTGGGTCTGCAGTGCGCTGTGAGTGCAGGTGGGTCTGGAGTGGGCAGTGAGTCTGGAGTGGACAGTGAGTGCCGGTGGGTCTGCAGTGGGCAGTGAGTGCAGGTAGGTCCGGAGTGGGCAGTGAGTCTGGAGTGGGCAGTGAGTGCAGGTGGGTCTGGAGTGGGCAGTGAGTGCAGGTGGGGCAGTGAGTGCAGGTGGGTCTGGAGTGGGCAGTGAGTGCCGGTGGGTCTGGAGTGGGCAGTGGGTCTGGAGTGGGCAGTGAGTCTGGAGCGGGCAGTGAGTGGAGGTGGGTCTGGAGTGGGCAGTGAGTGGAGGTGGAGCAGTGAGTGCCAGTGGGTCTGGAATGAGCAGTGAGTGCAGGAGGGACAGTGAGTGCAGGTGGGGCAGTGAGTGCAGAAGGGTCTGGAATGGGCAGTGAGTGCCGGTGGGTCTTGAGTGGGCAGTGAGTGCCGGTGGGTCTGGAGTGGGCAGTGAGTGCAGGTGGGTCTTGAGTGGGCAGTGGGCAGTGAGTGCAGGTGGGGCAGTGAGTGGAGGTGGGTCTGGAGTGGGCAGTGAGTCTGGAGCGGGCAGTGAGTTCAGGTGGGTCTGGAGTGGGCAGTGAGTGCAGGTGTCTGGAGTGGGCAGTGAGTGCAGGTGAGTCTGCAGTGGGCAGTGAGTGCAGGTGAGTCTGGAGTGGGCAGTGGGTGCAAGTGGGTCTGGAGTGGGCAGTGAGTCTGGAGTGGGCAGTGAGTGCTGGTGGGTCTAGAGTGGGCAGTGAGTTCAGGTGGGGCAGTTAGTGCAGGTGTGTTTGGAGTGGGCAGTGAGTGCCGGTGGGTCTGGAGTGGGCAGTGAGTGCCGGTGGGGCAGTGAGTGCCGGTGGGTCTGGAGTGGGCAGTGAGTGCAGGTGGGTCAGTGAGTGCCGGTGGCCCTGGAGTAGGTAGTGAGTGCCGGTGGGTCTGGAGTGGGCAGTGAGTGCACGTGGGTCAGTGAGTGCCGGTGGCCCTGGAGTGGGCAGTGAATGCTGGTGGGTCTAGAGTGGGCAGTGAGTGCAGGTGGGTCTGGAATGGGCAGTAAGTGCAGGTGGGGCAGTGAGTGCAGGTGAGTCTGGAGTGGGCAGTGAGTGCAGGTGGGTTTGCAGTGGGCAGTGAGGTCAGGTAGGTCTGGAGTGGGCAGTGAGTTCAGGTGGGACTGGAGTGGGCAGTGAGTGCAGGTGGGTCTGGAGTGGACAGTGAGTGCAGGTGGGTCTGGAGTGGGCAGTGAGTGCAGGTGGGGCAGTGAATGCAGGTGGGGCAGTGAGTGCAGGTGGGGCAGTGAGCTCAGGTGGGTGTGGAGTGGGCAGTGAGTGCCGGTAGGTCAGTAAGTGCAGGTGGATCTGGAGTGGGCAGTGAGTGCAGGTGGGTGTGGAGTGAGCTCATGTGAGTCTGGAGTGGGCAGTGAGTGCAGGTGGGGCAGTGAGTGCCGGTTGGTCTGGAGTGCGCAGTGAGTGCCAGTGGGTCTGGAGTGGGCAGCGAGTCCAGGTGGGGCAGTGAGTGCAGGTGAGTCTAGAGAGGGCACTGAGTCTGGAGTGAGCAGTGAGTGCAGGTGGGGCAGTGAGTGCAGGTGGGCCTGGAGTAGGCAGTGAGTGCCGGTGGGTCTGGAGTGGGCAGTCAGTGCAGGTGGGGCAGTGAGTGCCGGTGGGACTGGAGTAGGTAGTGAGTGCAGGTGGGTCTGGAGTGGGCCGTGAGGTCAGGTGGGTCTGGAGTGGGCAGTGAGTGCAGGTGGGACTGGAGAGGGCAGTAAGTGGGGGCGGGTCTGGAGTGGGCAGTGAGTGCCGGTGGGTCTGGAGTGGGCAATGGGTCTGGAGTGGGCAGTGAGTGCAGGTGGGACTAGAGTGGGCAGTGAGTGCAGGTGGGTCCGAGTGGGCAGTGAGTGCAGGTGGGGAAGTGAGCTCAGGTGGGTCTGGAGTGGGCAGTGAATGCCGGTGGGTCTGGAGTGGGCAGTGAGTGCAGGTGGGTCTGGGGTGGGCCGTGAGTGCAGGTGGGGCAGTGAGTGCAGGTGGGTCTGGAGAGGGCAGGGAGTGCCGGTGGGTCTGGAGGGGGCAGTGAGTCTGGCGTGGGCAGTGAGTGCAGGTGGGGCAGTGAGTGCAGGTGGGTCTGGAGTGGGCAGTGAGTGCCGGTGGGTCTCGAGTAGGCAGTGAGTGCAGGTGGGGCAGTGAGTGCAGGTGAGTCTGGAGTGGGCAGTGAATCTGGAGTGGGCAGTGAGTGCAGGTGGGTCTGGAGTGGGCAGTGAGTGCCAGTGGGTCTGGAATGGGCAGTGAGTCTGGAGTGGGCAGTGAATGCAGGTGGGTCTGGAGTGGGCAGTGGGTCTGCAGTGGGCAGTGAGTGCAGGTGTGTCAGGAGTGGGCAGTGAGTGCCGGTGGCTCTGGAGAGGGCAGTGACTGCAGGTGGGTCTGGAGTGGGCAGTGAGTGCAGGTGGGTCTGCAAAGGGCAGTGAGTGCAGGTGGGTCTGGAGTGGGCAGTGAGTGCAGGTGGGTCTGGAGTCGGCAGTGAGTGCAGGGGGGGCAGTGAATGCCAGTGGGTCTGTAGTGGGCAGTGAGTGCAGGTGGGTCTGGAGTGGGCAGTGAGTGCAGGTGGGGCAGTGAGTGCAGGTGGGTCTGCAGTGGGCAGTAAGTGTCGGTGGGTCTGCAGTGCGCTGTGAGTGCAGGTGGGTCTGGAGTGGGCAGTGAGTCTGGAGTGGACAGTGAGTGACGGTGGGTCTGCAGTGGGCAGTGAGTGCAGGTGGGTCTGCAGTGGGCAGTGAGTCTGGAGTGGGCAGTGAGTGCAGGTGGGTCTGGAGTGGGCAGTGAGTGCAGGTGGGGCAGTGAGTGCAGGTGGGTCTGGAGTGGGCAGTGAGTGCCAGTGGGTCTGGAGTGGGCAGTGGGTCTGGAGTGGGCAGTGAGTGGAGGTGGGTCTGGAGTGGGCAGTGAGCTCAGGTGGGTCTGGAGTGGGCAGTGAATGCTGGTGGGTCTAGAGTGGGCAGTGAGTGCAGGTGGGTCTGGAATGGGCAGTAAGTGCCAGTGGGTCTGGTGTGGGCAGTGAGTCTGGAGTGGGCAGTGAGTGCAGGTGGGTCTGGAGTGGGCAGTGGGTCTGCAGTGGGCAGTGAGTGCAGGTGTGTCAGGAGTGGGCAGTGAGTGCCGGTGGCTCTGGAGTGGGCAGTGACTGCAGGTGGGTCTGGAGTGGGCAGTGAGTGCAGGTGGGGCAGTGAATGCAGGTGGGGCAGTGAGTGCAGGTGGGGCAGTGAGCTCAGGTGGGTGTGGAGTGGGCAGTGAGTGCCGGTAGGTCAGTAAGTGCAGGTGGATCTGGAGTGGGCAGTGAGTGCAGGTGGGTGTGGAGTGAGCAGTGAGTCTGGAGTGGGCAGTGAGTGCAGGTGGGGCAGTGAGTGCCGGTGGGTCTGGAGTGGGCAGTGAGTGCCAGTGGGTGTGGAGTGAGCAGTGAGTCTGGAGTGGGCAGTGAGTGCAGGTGGGGCAGTGAGTGCCGGTGGGTCTGGAGTGGGCAGTGAGTGCCAGTGGGTCTGGAGTGGGCAGTGAGTCCAGGTGGGGCAGTGAGTGCAGGTGAGTCTAGAGAGGGCAGTGAGTCTGGAGTGGGCAGTGACTGCAGGTGGGTCTGGAGTGGGCAGTGAGTGCAGGTGGGGCAGTGAATGCAGGTGGGGCAGTGAGTGCAGGTGGGGCAGTGAGCTCAGGTGGGTGTGGAGTGGGCAGTGAGTGCCGGTAGGTCAGTAAGTGCAGGTGGATCTGGAGTGGGCAGTGAGTGCAGGTGGGTGTGGAGTGAGCAGTGAGTCTGGAGTGGGCAGTGAGTGCAGGTGGGGCAGTGAGTGCCGGTGGGTCTGGAGTGGGCAGTGAGTGCCAGTGGGTCTGGAGTGGGCAGTGAGTCCAGGTGGGGCAGTGAGTGCAGGTGAGTCTAGAGAGGGCAGTGAGTCTGGAGTGGGCAGTGAGTGCAGGTGGGGCAGTGAGTGCAGGTGGGCCTGGAGTAGGCAGTGAGTGCCGGTGGGTCTGGAGTGGGCAGTCAGTGCAGGTGGGGCAGTGAGTGCCGGTGGGACTGGAGTAGGTAGTGAGTGCAGGTGGGTCTGGAGTGGGCCGTGAGGTCAGGTGGGTCTGGAGTGGGCAGTGACTGCAAGTGGGACTGGAGAGGGCAGTAAGTGGGGATGGGTCTGGAGTGGGCAGTGAGTGCCGGTGGGTCTGGAGTGGGAAATGGGTCTGGAGTGGGCAGTGAGTGCAGGTGGGACTGGAGTGGGCAGTGAGTGCAGGTGGGTCGGAGTGGGCAGTGAGTGCAGGTGGGGCAGTGAGTGCAGGTGGGGCAGTGAGCTCAGGTGGGTCTGGAGTGGGTAGTGAGTGCTGGTGGGTCTGGAGTGGGCAGTGAGTGCCGGTGGGTCTGGAGTGGGCAGTGGGTCTGGGGTGGGCAGTGAGTGCAGGTGGGTCTGGAGTGGGCAGTGAGTGCAGGTGGGTCTGGGGTGGGCAGTGAGTGCCGGTGGGTCTGGAGTGGGCAGTGAGTGCAGGTGGGTCTGGAGTGGGCAGTGAGTCTGTAGTGGGCAGTGAGTGCAGGTGGGGCAGTGAGTGGAGGTGGGTCTGGAGTGGGCAGTGAGTGCAGGTGGGTCTGGAGTGGGCAGTGAGTCAGGAGCGGGCAGTGAGTTCAGGTGGGTCTGCAGCGGACAGTGAGTGCAGGTGTCTGGAGTGGGCAGTGAGTGCAGGTGGGTGTAGGTGGGTCTGGAGTGGGCAGTGAGTCTGGAGTGGGCAGTGAGTCTGGAGCGAGCAGTGAATTCAGGTGGGTCTGGAGTGGGCAGTGAGTGCAGATGGGTCTGGAGTGGGCAGTGAGTGCCGGTGGGTCTGGAGTGGGCAGTGATTGCAGGTGGGGCAGTGAGTGCAGGTGGGGCAGTGAGTGCTGGTGGGTCTGGAGTGGGCAGTGAGTGCAGGTGGGTCTGGAGTGGGGCAATGAGTGCAGGTAGAGCAGTGAGTGCAGGTGAGTCTGGTGTGGGCAGTGAGTGCCGGTGGGGCAGTGAGTGCAGGTGGGGCAGTGAGTGCCAGTGGGTCTGGAGTGGGCAGTGAGTCTGGAGTGGGCAGTGAGTGCAGGTGGGGCAGTGAGTGCCGATGGGTCTGCAGTGGGCAGTGAGTGCAGGTGGGTCTGGAGTGGGCAGTGAGTGCATGTGGGGCAGTGAGCTCATGTGAGTCTGGAGTGGGCAGTGAGTGCTGGTGGGTATGGAGTGGGCACTGAGTGCAGGTGGGACTGGAGTGGGCAATGGGTCTGCAGTGGGCAGTGAGTGTAGGTGAGTCTGGAGTGGGCAGTGAGTGCAGGTGGGTCTGGAGTGGGCAGTGAGTGTCGGTGGGTCTGGAGTGGGCAGTGAGTGCAGGTGCAGCAGTGAGTGCAGGTGTGTCTGGAATGGACAGTGAGTGCCGGTGGGTATGGAGTGGGCAGTGAGTGCCGGTGGGGCAGTGAGTGCAGGTGGGTATGGAGTGGGCAGTGAGTGCCGGTGGGAATGGAGTGGGCAGTGAGTGCAGGTGGGGCAGTGAGTGCCGGTGGGTCTGGAGTGGGCAGTGAGTGCCGGTGGGGCAGTGAGTGCAGGTGGGTCTGGAGTGGGCAGTGAGTGCTGGTGGGTATGGAGTGGGCAGTGAGTGCCGGTGGGTCTGAAGTGGGCAGTGAGTGCAGGTGGGGCAGTGAGTGCCGGTGGGTCTGGAGTGGGCAGTGAGTGCAGGTGGGGCAGTGAGTGCCGGTGGGCCTGGAGTGGGCAGTGAGTGCCGGTGGGTCTGGAGTAGGCAGTGAGGGGAGGTGGGTCAGTGAGTGGAGATGGGTCTGGAGTGGGCAGTGAGTTCAGGTGGGTCTGGAGTGGGCAGTGAATGCTGGTGGGTCTGGAGTGGGCAGTGAGTGCAGGTAGGTCTGGAATGGGCAGTAAGTGCAGGTGGGTCTGGAGTGGGCAGTGAGTCAGGAGCGGGCAGTGAGTTCAGGTGGGTCTGGAGCGGACAGTGAGTGCAGGTGTCTGGAGTGGGCAGTGAGTGCAGGTGGGTGTAGGTGGGTCTGGAGTGGGCAGTGAGTCTGGAGTGGGCAGTGAGTCTGGAGCGGGCAGTGAGTTCAGGTGGGTCTGGAGTGGGCAGTGAGTGCAGATGGGTCTGGAGTGGGCAGTGAGTGCCGGTGGGTCCGGAGTGGGCAGTGATTGCAGGTGGGGCAGTGAGTGCAGGTGGGGCAGTGAGTGCTGGTGGGTCTGGAGTGGGCAGTGAGTGCAGGTGGGTCTGGAGTGGGGCAATGAGTGCAGGTAGAGCAGTGTGTGCAGGTGAGTCTGGTGTGGGCAGTGAGTGCCGGTGGGGCAGTGAGTGCAGGTGGGGCAGTGAGTGCCATTGGGTCTGGAGTGGGCAGTGAGTCTGGAGTGGGCAGTGAGTGCAGGTGGGGCAGTGAGTGCCGATGGGTCTGCAGTGGGCAGTGAGTGCAGGTGGGTCTGGAGTGGGCAGTGAGTGCATGTGGGGCAGTGAGCTCATGTGAGTCTGGAGTGGGCAGTGAGTGCCGGTGGGTATGGAGTGGGCACTGAGTGCAGGTGGGACTGGAGTGGGCAATGGGTCTGCAGTGGGCAGTGAGTGTAGGTGAGTCTGGAGTGGGCAGTGAGTGCAGGTTGGTCTGGAGTGGGCAGTGAGTGTCGGTGGGTCTGGAGTGGGCAGTGAGTGCAGGTGCAGCAGTGAGTGCAGGTGTGTCTGGAGTGGGCAGTGAGTGCCGGTGGGTCTGGAGTGGGCAGTGAGTGCCGGTGGGGCAGTGAGTGCAGGTGGGTATGGAGTGGGCAGTGAGTGCCGGTGGGAATGGAGTGGGCAGTGAGTGCAGGTGGGGCAGTGAGTGCCGGTGGGTCTGGAGTGGGCAGTGAGTGCCGGTGGCGCAGTGAGTGCAGGTGGGTCTGGAGTGGGCAGTGAGTGCTGGTGGGTATGGAGTGGGCAGTGAGTGCCGGTGGGTCTGGAGTGGGCAGTGAGTGCAGGTGGGGCAGTGAGTGCCGGTGGGTCTGGAGTGGGCAGTGAGTGCAGGTTGGGCAGTGAGTGCCGGTGGGCCTGGAGTGGGCAGTGAGTGCCGGTGGGTCTGGAGTGGGCAGTGAGTGCAGGTGGGTCAGTGACTGGAGATGGGTCTGGAGTGGGCAGTGAGTTCAGGTGGGTCTGGAGTGGGCAGTGAATGCTGGTGGGTCTGGAGTGGGCAGTGAGTGCAGGTAGGTCTGGAATGGGCAGTAAGTGCAGGTGGGGCAGTGAGTGCAGGTGAGTCTGGAGTGGGCAGTGAGTGCAGGTGGGTTTGCAGTGGGCAGTGAGGTCAGGTAGGTCTGGAGTGGGCAGTGAGTGCAGGTGGGTCTAGAGTGGGCAGTGAGTGCAGGTGGGTCTGGAGAGGGCAGTGAGTGCAGGTGGGGCAGTGAATGCAGGTGGGGCAGTGAGTGCATGTGGGGCAGTGAGCTCAAGTGGGTCTGGAGTGGGCAGTGAGTGCCGGTAGATCAGTAAGTGCAGGTGGGTCTGGAGTGGGCAGTGAGTGCAGGTGGGTGTGGAGTGAGCAGTGAGTCTGGAGTGGGCAGTGAGTGCAGGTGGGGCAGTGAGTGCCGGTGGGTCTGGAGAGGGCAGTGAGTGCCAGTGGGTCTGGAGTGGGCAGTGAGTCCAGGTGGGGCAGTGAGTGCAGGTGAGTCTAGAGAGGGCAGTGAGTCTGGAGTGGGCAGTGAGTGCAGGTGGGGCAGTGAGTGCAGGTGGGCCTGGAGTGGGCAGTGAGTGCCGGTGGGTCTGGTGTGGGCAGTCAGTGCAGGTGGGGCAGTGAGTGCCGGTGGGTCTGGAGTAGGTAGTGAGTGCAGGTGGGTCTGGAGTGGGCCGTGAGGTCAGGTGGGTCTGGAGTGGGCAGTGAGTGCAGGTGGGACTGGAGAGGGCAGTAAGTGGAGGTGGGTCTGGAGTGTGCAGTGAGTGCCAGTGGGTCTGGAGTGGGCAATGGGTCTGGAGTGGGCAGTGAGTTCAGGTGGGGCAGTGAGTGCAGGTGGGGCAGTGAGCTCAGGTGGGTCTGGAGTGGGTAGTGAGTGCTGGTGGGTCTGGAGTGGGCAGTGATTGCCGGTGGGTCTGGAGTGGGCAGTGGGTCTGGGATGGGCAGTGAGTGCAGGTGGGTCTGGAGTGGGCAGTGAGTGCAGGTAGGTCTGGAATGGGCAGTAAGTGCAGGTGGGTCTGGAGTGGGCAGTGAGTCAGGAGCGGGCAGTGAGTTCAGGTGGGTCTGGAGCGGACAGTGAGTGCAGGTGTCTGGAGTGGGCAGTGAGTGCAGGTGGGTGTAGGTGGGTCTGGAGTGGGCAGTGAGTCTGGAGTGGGCAGTGAGTCTGGAGCGGGCAGTGAGTTCAGGTGGGTCTGGAGTGGGCAGTGAGTGCAGATGGGTCTGGAGTGGGCAGTGAGTGACGGTGGGTCTGGAGTGGGCAGTGATTGCAGGTGGGGCAGTGAGTGCAGGTGGGGCAGTGAGTGCTGGTGGGTCTGGAGTGGGCATTGAGTGCAGGTGGGTCTGGAGTGGGGCAATGAGTGCAGGTAGAGCAGTGTGTGCAGGTGAGTCTGGTGTGGGCAGTGAGTGCCGGTGGGGCAGTGAGTGCAGGTGGGGCAGTGAGTGCCAGTGGGTCTGGAGTGGGCAGTGAGTCTGGAGTGGGCAGTGAGTGCAGGTGGGGCAGTGAGTGCCGATGGGTCTGCAGTGGGCAGTGAGTGCAGGTGGGTCTGGAGTGGGCAGTGAGTGCATGTGGGGCAGTGAGCTCATGTGAGTCTGGAGTGGGCAGTGAGTGCCGGTGGGTATGGAGTGGGCACTGAGTGCAGGTGGGACTGGAGTGGGCAATGGGTCTGCAGTAGGCAGTGAGTGTAGGTGAGTCTGGAGTGGGCAGTGAGTGCAGGTGGGTCTGGAGTGGGCAGTGAGTGTCGGTGGGTCTGGAGTGGGCAGTGAGTGCAGGTGCAGCAGTGAGTGCAGGTGTGTCTGGAGTGGGCAGTGAGTGCCGGTGGGTCTGGAGTGGGCAGTGAGTGCCGGTGGGGCAGTGAGTGCAGGTGGGTATGGAGTGGGCAGTGAGTGCCGGTGGGAATGGAGTGGGCAGTGAGTGCAGGTGGGGCAGTGAGTGCCGGTGGGTCTGGAGTGGGCAGTGAGTGCCGGTGGCGCAGTGAGTGCAGGTGGGTCTGGAGTGGGCAGTGAGTGCTGGTGGGTATGGAGTGGGCAGTGAGTGCCGGTGGGTCTGGAGTGGGCAGTGAGTGCAGGTGAGGCAGTGAGTGCCGGTGGGTCTGGAGTGGGCAGTGAGTGCAGGTTGGGCAGTGAGTGCCGGTGGGCCTGGAGTGGGCAGTGAGTGCCGGTGGGTCTGGAGTGGGCAGTGAGTGCAGGTGGGTCAGTGACTGGAGATGGGTCTGGAGTGGGCAGTGAGTTCAGGTGGGTCTGGAGTGGGCAGTGAATGCTGGTGGGTCTGGAGTGGGCAGTGAGTGCAGGTAGGTCTGGAATGGGCAGTAAGTGCAGGTGGGGCAGTGAGTGCAGGTGAGTCTGGAGTGGGCAGTGAGTGCAGGTGGGTTTGCAGTGGGCAGTGAGGTCAGGTAGGTCTGGAGTGGGCAGTGAGTGCAGGTGGGTCTAGAGTGGGCAGTGAGTGCAGGTGGGTCTGGAGAGGGCAGTGAGTGCAGGTGGGGCAGTGAATGCAGGTGGGGCAGTTAGTGCATGTGGGGCAGTGAGCTCAAGTGGGTCTGGAGTGGGCAGTGAGTGCCGGTAGATCAGTAAGTGCAGGTGGGTCTGGAGTGGGCAGTGAGTGCAGGTGGGTGTGGAGTGAGCAGTGAGTCTGGAGTGGGCAGTGAGTGCAGGTGGGGCAGTGAGTGCCGGTGGGTCTGGAGAGGGCAGTGAGTGCCAGTGGGTCTGGAGTGGGCAGTGAGTCCAGGTGGGGCAGTGAGTGCAGGTGAGTCTAGAGAGGGCAGTGAGTCTGGAGTGGGCAGTGAGTGCAGGTGGGGCAGTGAGTGCAGGTGGGCCTGGAGTGGGCAGTGAGTGCCGGTGGGTCTGGTGTGGGCAGTCAGTGCAGGTGGGGCAGTGAGTGCCGGTGGGTCTGGAGTAGGTAGTGAGTGCAGGTGGGTCTGGAGTGGGCCGTGAGGTCAGGTGGGTCTGGAGTGGGCAGTGAGTGCAGGTGGGACTGGAGAGGGCAGTAAGTGGAGGTGGGTCTGGAGTGTGCAGTGAGTGCCAGTGGGTCTGGAGTGGGCAATGGGTCTGGAGTGGGCAGTGAGTTCAGGTGGGGCAGTGAGTGCAGGTGGGGCAGTGAGCTCAGGTGGGTCTGGAGTGGGTAGTGAGTGCTGGTGGGTCTGGAGTGGGCAGTGATTGCCGGTGGGTCTGGAGTGGGCAGTGGGTCTGGGATGGGCAGTGAGTGCAGGTGGGTATGGAGTGGGCAGTGAGTGCAGGTGGGTCTGGGGTGGGCAGTGAGTGCCGGAGGGTCTGGAGTGGGCAGTGAGTGCAGGTGGGTCTGGAGTGGGCAGTGAGTCTGTAGTGGGCAGTGAGTGCAGGAGGGGCAGTGAGTGGAGGTGGGTCTGGAGTGGGCAGTGAGTGCAGGTGTGTCTGGAGTGGGCAGTAAGTCTCGAGCGGGCAGTGAGTTCAGGTGGGTCTGGAGTGGGCAGTGAGTGCAGCTGTCTGGAGTGGGCAGTGAGTGCAGGTGGGTGTAGGTGGGTCTGGAGTGGGCAGTGAGTCTGGAGTGGGCAGTGAGTCTGGAGCGGGCAGTGAGTTCAGGTGGGTCTGGAGTGGGCAGTTAGTGCAGATGGATCTGGAGTGGGCAGTGAGTCCTGGTGGGTCTGGAGTGGGCAGTGAGTGCAGGTGGGTCTGGAGTGGGAATGAGTGCAGGTAGGGCAGTGAGTGCAGGTGAGTCTGGTGTGGGCAGTGAGTGCCGGTGGGGCCCTGAGTGCAGGTGGGGCAGTGAGTGCCAGTGGGTCTGGAGTGGGCAGTGAGTCTGGAGTGGGCAGTGAGTGCAGGTGGGGCAGTGAGTGCCGATGGGTCTGCAGTAGGCAGTGAGTGCAGGTGGGTCTGGAGTGGGCAGTGAGTGCATGTGGGGCAGTGAGCTCATGTGAGTCTGGAGTGGGCAGTGAGTGCTGGTGGGTATGGAGTGGGCACTGAGTGCAGGTGGGTCTGGAGTGGGCAGTGGGTCTGCAGTGGGCAGTGAGTGTAGGTGAGTCTGGAGTGGGCAGTGAGTGTTGGTGGTCTGGAGTGGGCAGTGAGTGCAGGTGGGGCAGTGAGTGCAGGTGTGTCTGGAGTGGGCAGTGAGTGCCGGTGGGTCTGGAGTGGGCAGTGAGTGCCGGTGGGGCAGTGAGTGCAGGTGGGTCTGGAGTGTGCAGTGAGTGCCGGTGGGTATGGAGTGGGCAGTGAGTGCAGGTGGGTCTGGAGTGGGCAGTGAGTGCAGGTGGGTCTGGAGTGGGAAGTGAGTGCCAGTGGGTCTGGAGGGAGCAGTGAGTGCAGGTGGGTCTGGAGTGGGCAGTGAGTGCAGGTGGGGCAGTGAGTGGCGGTGGGTCTCGAGTTGGCAGTGAGTGTGGGTGGGGCGGTGAGTGCCGGTGGGTCTGGAGTGGGCAGTGAGTGCAGGTGGGGCAGTGAGCTCAGGTGAGTCTGGAGTAGCAAGTGAGTGCAGGTGGGTCTGGAGTGGGCAGTGGTTCTGCAGTGGGCAGTAAGTGCAGGTGAGTCTGGAGTGGGTGGGTGAGTTCAGGTGGGTCTGGAGTGGGCAGTGAGTCCGGAGTGGGCAGTGAGTGCAGGTGGGGCAGTGAGGGCCGGTGGGTCTGGAGTGGGCAGTGAGTGCCAGTGGGTCTGGATTGGGCAGTGAGTCCAGGTGGGGCAGTGAGTGCAGGTGAGTCTAGAGAGGGCAGTGAGTCTGGAGTGGGCAGTGAGTGCAGATGGGGCAGTGAGTGGCGGTGGGTCTCGAGTGGGCAGTGAGTGTGGGTGGGGCGGTGAGTGCCGGTGGGTCTGGAGTGGGCAGTGAGTGCAGGTGGGGCAGCGAGCTCAGGTGAGTCTGGAGTGGGCAGTGAGTGCAGGTGGGTCTGGAGTGGGCAGTGGGTCTGCAGTGGGCAGTAAGTGCAGGGGAGTCTGGAGTGGGTGGGTGAGTTCAGGTGGGTCTGGAGTGGGCAGTGAGTCTGGAGAGGGCAGTGAGTGCAGGTGGGTCTGGAGTGGGCAGTGGGTCTGCAGTGGGCAGTGAGTGCAGGTGAGTCTGGAGTGGGCAGTGAGTGCAGTTGGGTCTGGAGTGGGCAGTGAGTGGAGGTGGGTCTGGATTAGGCAGTGAGTGCAGGTGTGTCTGGAGTGGGCACTGAGTGCCGGTTGGTCTGGAGTGCGCAGTGAGTGCAGGTGGGGCAGTGAGTGCAGGTGGGTCTGGGGTGGGCAGTTAGTGCAGGTATGTCTGGAGTGGGCAGTGATTGCCAGTGGTCTGGAGTGGGCAGTGAGTGGAGGTGGGTCTGGAGTGGGCAGTGAGTGACGGTGGGTCTGGAGTGGGCAGTGAGTGCCGGTGGGTGTGGAGTGGGCAATGGGTCTGGAGTGGGCAATGAGTCTGGAGCGGGCAGTGAGTGGAGGTGGGTCTGGAGTGGGCAGTGAGTTCAGGTGGCTCTGTAGTGGGCAGTGAGTGCAGGTGGGTTTGGAGTGGGCAGTGAGTGCAGGTGGGTCTGCAATGGGCAGTGAGTGCAGGTGGGTCTGGAATGGGCATTGAGTGCAGGTGGGGCAGTGAGTTGAGGTGGGGCAGTGACTGCAGGTGGTTCTGGAGTGGGCAGTGAGTGTGGGTGGGTCTGGAGTGGGCAGTGAGTACAGGTGGGTCTGGAGTGGGCAGTGAGTGCAGGTGGGTCATTGAGTGCAGGTGGGTCTGGAGTAGGCAGTGAGTGCAGGTGGGTCTGCAGTGGGCAGTGAGTGCAGGTGGGGCAGTGAGTTCCGGTGGGTCTGGAGTGGGCAGTGAGTGCCGGTGGGTCTGCAGTGGGCAGTGAGTGCAGGTGGGGCAGTGAGTGCAGGTGGGTCTGGAGTGGGCAGTGAGTGCCGGTGGGTCTGCAGTGGGCAGTGAGTGCAGGTGGGTCTGGCGTGGGCAGTGAGTCTGGAGTGGGCAGTGAGAGCAGGTGGGTCTGGAGTGGGCAGTGAGTGCCGGTGGGTCTGCAGTGGGCAGTGAGTGCAGGTGGGTCTGGAGTGGGCAGTGAGTGCAGGTGGGGCAGTGAGTGCAGGTGGGTCTGAATTGGGCAGTGAGTGCCGACGGGTCTGGAGTGGGCAGTGGGTCTGGAGTGGGCAGTGAGTCTGGAGCGGGCAGTGAGTGGAGGTGCGTCTGGAGTGGGCAGTAAGTGCCGGTGGGTCTGGAGTGGGCAGTGTGTGCAGGAGGGGCAGTGAGTGCAGGTGGGGCAGTGAGTGCAGGTGGGCCTGGAGTGGGCAGTGAGTGCCGGTGGGTCTGGAGTGGGCAGTGAGTGCAGGTGGGGCTGTGAGTGGAGGTGGGTCTGGAGTGGGCAGTGAGTGCAGGTGGGTCTGGAGTGGGCAGTGAGTCTGGAGCGGGCAGTGAGTTCAGGTGGGTCTGGAGTGGGCAGTGAGTGCAGGTGTCTGGAGTGGGCAGTGAGTGCAGGTGAGTCTGCAGTGGGCAATGAGTGCAGGTGGGTCTGGAGTGGGCAGTGAGTGCCGGTGGGTCTGGAGTGGGCAGTGAGTGCAGGTGGGGCAGTTAGTGCAGGTGTGTTTGGAGTGGGCAGTGAGTGCCGGTGGGTCTGGAGTGGGCAGTGAGTGCTGGTGGGGCAGTGAGTGCCGGTGGGAATGGAGTGGGCAGTGAGTGCCGGTAGGTCTGGAGTGGGCAGTGAGTGCAGGTGGGGCAGTGAGTGCCGGTGGGTCTGGAGTGGGCAGTGAGTGCCGATTGTTTCCGGAGTGGGCAGTGAGTGCAGGTGGGTCAGTGAGTGGAGATGGGTCTGGAGTGGGCAGTGAGTTCAGGTGGGTCTGGAGTGGGCAGTGAATGCTGGTGGGTCTTGAGTGGGCAGTAACTGCAGGTGGGGCACTGAGTGCAGGTGAGTCTGGAGTGCGCAGTGAGTGCAGGTGGGTTTGCAGTGGGCAGTGAGGTCAGTTGGGTCTGGAGTGGGCAGTGAGTTCAGGTGGGACCGGAGTGGGCAGTGAGTGCAGGTGTGTCTGGAGTGGGCAGTGAGTGCAGGTGGGGTAGTGAGTACAGGTGGGTCTGGAGTTGGCAGTGAGTGCAGGTGGGGCAGTGAATGCAGGTGGGGCAGTGAGCTCAGGTGGGTCTGGAGTGGGCAGTGAGTGCCGGTGGGGCAGCGAGTGCAGGTGGGTCTGGAGTGGGCAGTGAGTAAAGGTGGGTGTGGAGTGGGCAGTGAGTCTGGAGTGGGCAGTGAGTGCAGGTGGGGCAGTGAGTGCCGGTGGGTCTGGAGTGGGCAGTGACTGCAGGTAGGGCAGTGAGTGCAGGTGAGTCTGGAGTGGGCAGTGAGTCTGGAGTGGGCAGTGAGTGCAGGTGGGGCAGTGAGTGGAGGTGGGCCTGGAGTGGGCAGTGAGTGTCGGTGGGTCTGGAGTGGGCAGTGAGTGCAAGTGGGGCAGTGAGTGCCGGCGGGTCTGGAGTAGGTAGTGAGTGCGGGTGGGTCTGGAGTGGGCCGTGAGGTCAGGTGGGTCTGGAGTGGGCAGTGAGTGCAGGTGGGACTGGAGTGGGCAGTAAGTGGAGGTGGGTCTGGAGTGGGCAGTGAGTGCCGGTGGGTCTGGAGTGGGCAGTGAGTGCAGGAGGGTCTGGAGTGGGCAGTGAGTGCAGGTGGGTATGGAGTGGGCAGTGAATGCTGGTGGGTCTGGAGTGGGCAGTGAGTCAGGAGTGGGCAGTGAGTGCAGGCGGGGCAGTGAGTGGAGGTAGGTCAGGAGTGGGCAGTGAGTGCCGGTGGGTCTCGAGTTGGCAGTGAGTGCAGGTGGGGCAGTGAGTGCAGGTGAGTCTGGAGTGGGCAGTGAGTGCAGGTGGGTCTGGAGTGGGCAGTGAGTGCAGGAGGAGAAGTGAGTGCAGGTGGGTCTGGAGTGGGCAGTGAGTGTCGGTGGGTCTGGAGTGGGCAGTGAGTGCAGGTGCAGCAGTGAGTGCAGGTGTGTCTGGAGTGGGCAGTGAGTGCCGGTGGGTCTGGAGTGGGCAGTGAGTGCCGGTGGGGCAGTGAGTGCAGGTGGGTATGGAGTGGGCAGTGAATGCTGGTGGGTCTGGAGTGGGCAGTGAGTGCAGGTGGGTCTGGAATGGGCAGTAAGTGCAGGTGGGGCAGTGAGTGCAGGTGAGTCTGGAGTGGGCAGTGAGTGCAGGTGGGTTTGCAGTGGGCAGTGAGGTCAGGTAGGTCTGGAGTGGGCAGTGAGTTCAGGTGGGACTGGAGTGGGCAGTGAGTGCAGGTGGGTCTGGAGTGGACAGTGAGTGCAGGTGGGTCTGGAGTGGGCAGTGAGTGCAGGTGGGGCAGTGAATGCAGGTGGGGCAGTGAGTGCAGGTGGGGCAGTGAGCTCAGGTGGGTGTGGAGTGGGCAGTGAGTGCCGGTAGGTCAGTAAGTGCAGGTGGATCTGGAGTGGGCAGTGAGTGCAGGTGGGTGTGGAGTGAGCAGTGAGTCTGGAGTGGGCAGTGAGTGCAGGTGGGGCAGTGAGTGCCGGTGGGTCTGGAGTGGGCAGTGAGTGCCAGTGGGTCTCGAGTGGGCAGTGAGTCCAGGTGGGACAGTGAGTGCAGGTGAGTCTAGAGAGGGCAGTGAGTCTGGAGTGGGCAGTGAGTGCAGGTGGGGCAGTGAGTGCAGGTGGGCCTGGAGTAGGCAGTGAGTGCCGGTGGGTCTGGAGTGGGCAGTCAGTGCAGGTGGGGCAGTGAGTGCCGGTGGGACTGGAGTAGGTAGTGAGTGCAGGTGGGTCTGGAGTGGGCCGTGAGGTCAGGTGAGTCTGGAGTGGGCAGTGACTGCAGGTGGGACTGGAGAGGGCAGTAAGTGGGGGTCGGTCTGGAGTGGGCAGTGAGTGCCGGTGGGTCTGGAGTGGGAAATGGGTCTGGAGTGGGCAGTGAGTGCAGGTGGGACTGGAGTGGGCAGTGAGTGCAGGTGGGTCGGAGTGGGCAGTGAGTGCAGGTGGGGCAGTGAGCTCAGGTGGGTCTGGAGTGGGTAGTGAGTGCTGGTGGGTCTGGAGTGGGCAGTGAGTGCCGGTGGGTCTGGAGTGGGCAGTGGGTCTGGGGTGGGCAGTGAGTGCAGGTGGGTCTGGAGTGGGCAGTGAGTGCAGGTGGGTCTGGGGTGGGCAGTGAGTGCCGGTGGGTCTGGAGTGGGCAGTGAGTGCAGGTGGGTCTGGAGTGGGCAGTGAGTCTGTAGTGGGCAGTGAGTGCAGGTGGGGCAGTGAGTGGAGGTGGGTCTGGAGTGGGCAGTGAGTGCAGGTGGGTCTGGAGTGGGCAGTGAGTCAGGAGCGGGCAGTGAGTTCAGGTGGGTCTGGAGCGGACAGTGAGTGCAGGTGTCTGGAGTGGGCAGTGAGTGCAGGTGGGTGTAGGTGGGTCTGGAGTAGGCAGTGATTCTGGAGTGGGCAGTGAGTCTGGAGCGAGCAGTGAATTCAGGTGGGTCTGGAGTGGGCAGTGAGTGCAGATGGGTCTGGAGTGGGTAGTGAGTGCCGGTGGGTCTGGAGTGGGCAGTGATTGCAGGTGGGGCAGTGAGTGCAGGTGGGGCAGTGAGTGCTGGTGGGTCTGGAGTGGGCAGTGAGTGCAGGTGGGTCTGGAGTGGGGCAATGAGTGCAGGTAGAGCAGTGAGTGCAGGTGAGTCTGGTGTGGGCAGTGAGTGCCGGTGGGGCAGTGAGTGCAGGTGGGGCAGTGAGTGCCAGTGGGTCTGGAGTGGGCAGTGAGTCTGGAGTGGGCAGTGAGTGCAGGTGGGGCAGTGAGTGCCGATGGGTCTGCAGTGGGCAGTGAGTGCAGGTGGGTCTGGAGTGGGCAGTGAGTGCATGTGGGGCAGTGAGCTCATGTGAGTCTGGAGTGGGCAGTGAGTGCTGGTGGGTATGGAGTGGGCACTGAGTGCAGGTGGGACTGGAGTGGGCAATGGGTCTGCAGTGGGCAGTGAGTGTAGGTGAGTCTGGAGTGGGCAGTGAGTGCAGGTGGGTCTAGAGTGGGCAGTGAGTGTCGGTGGATCTGGAGTGGGCAGTGAGTGCAGGTGCAGCAGTGAGTGCAGGTGTGTCTGGAATGGACAGTGAGTGCCGGTGGGTCTGGAGTGGGCAGTGAGTGCCGGTGGGGCAGTGAGTCCAGGTGGGTATGGAGTGGGCAGTGAGTGCCGGTGGGAATGGAGTGGGCAGTGAGTGCAGGTGGGGCAGTGAGTGCCGGTGGGTCTGGAGTGGGCAGTGAGTGCTGGTAGGGCAGTGAGTGCAGGTGGGTCTGGAGTGGGCAGTGAGTGCTGGTGGGTATGGAGTGGGCAGTGAGTGCCGGTGGGTCTGGAGTGGGGAGTGAGTGCAGGTGGGGCAGTGAGTGCCGGTGGGTCTGGAGTGGGCAGTGAGTGCAGGTGGGGCAGTGAGTGCCGGTGGGCCTGGAGTGGGCAGTGAGTGCCGGTGGGTCTGGAGTGGGCAGTGAGGGGAGGTGGGTCAGTGAGTGGAGATGGGTCTGGAGTGGGCAGTGAGTTCAGGTGGGTCTGGAGTGGGCAGTGAATGCTGGTGGGTCTGGAGTGGGCAGTGAGTGCAGGTAGGTCTGGAATGGGCAGTAAGTGCAGGTGGGTCTGGAGTGGGCAGTGAGTCAGGAGCGGGCAGTGAGTTCAGGTGGGTCTGGAGCGGACAGTGAGTGCAGGTGTCTGGAGTGGGCAGTGAGTGCAGGTGGGTGTAGGTGGGTCTGGAGTGGGCAGTGAGTCTGGAGTGGGCAGTGAGTCTGGAGCGGGCAGTGAGTTCAGGTGGGTCTGGAGAGGGCAGTGAGTGCAGATGGGTCTGGAGTGGGCAGTGAGTGCCGGTGGGTCTGGAGTGGGCAGTGATTGCAGGTGGGGCAGTGAGTGCAGGTGGGGCAGTGAGTGCTGGTGGGTCTGGAGTGGGCAGTGAGTGCAGGTGGGTCTGGAGTGGGGCAATGAGTGCAGGTAGAGCAGTGAGTGCAGGTGAGTCTGGTGTGGGCAGTGAGTGCCGGTGGGGCAGTGAGTGCAGGTGGGGCAGTGAGTGCCAGTGGGTCTGGAGTGGGCAGTGAGTCTGGAGTGGGCAGTGAGTGCAGGTGGGGCAGTGAGTGCCGATGGGTCTGCAGTGGGCAGTGAGTGCAGGTGGGTCTGGAGTGGGCAGTGAGTGCATGTGGGGCAGTGAGCTCATGTGAGTCTGGAGTGGGCAGTGAGTGCCGGTGGGTATGGAGTGGGCACTGAGTGCAGGTGGGACTGGAGTGGGCAATGGGTCTGCAGTGGGCAGTGAGTGTAGGTGAGTCTGGAGTGGGCAGTGAGTGCAGGTGGGTCTGGAGTGGGCAGTGAGTGTCGGTGGGTCTGGAGTGGGCAGTGAGTGCAGGTGCAGCAGTGAGTGCAGGTGTGTCTGGAGTGGGCAGTGAGTGCCGGTGGGTCTGGAGTGGGCAGTGAGTGCCGGTGGGGCAGTGAGTGCAGGTGGGTATGGAGTGGGCAGTGAGTGCCGGTGGGAATGGAGTGGGCAGTGAGTGCAGGTGGGGCAGTGAGTGCCGGTGGGTCTGGAGTGGGCAGTGAGTGCCGGTGGGGCAGTGAGTGCAGGTGGGTCTGGAGTGGGCAGTGAGTGCTGGTGGGTATGGAGTGGGCAGTGAGTGCCGGTGGGTCTGGAGTGGGCAGTGAGTGCAGGTGGGGCAGTGAGTGCCGGTGGGTCTGGAGTGGGCAGTGAGTGCAGGTTGGGCAGTGAGTGCCGGTGGGCCTGGAGTGGGCAGTGAGTGCTGGTGGGTCTGGAGTGGGCAGTGAGTGCAGGTGGGTCAGTGACTGGAGATGGGTCTGGAGTGGGCAGTGAGATCAGGTGGGTCTGGAGTGGGCAGTGAATGCTGGTGGGTCTGGAGTGGGCAGTGAGTGCAGGTAGGTCAGTGAGTGCAGGTGAGTCTGGAGTGGGCAGTTAGTGCAGGTGGGTTTGCAGTGGGCAGTGAGGTCAGGTAGGTCTGGAGTGGGCAGTGAGTGCAGGTGGGTCTAGAGTGGGCAGTGAGTGCAGGTGGGTCTGGAGTGGGCAGTGAGTGCAGGTGGGGCAGTGAATGCAGGTGGGTCTAGAGTGGGCAGTGAGTGCAGGTGGGTCTGGAGTGGGCAGTGAGTGCAGGTGGGGCAGTGAATGCAGGTGGGGCAGTGAGTGCAGGTGGGACTGGAGTGGGCAATGGGTCTGCAGTGGGCAGTGAGTGTAGGTGAGTCTGGAGTGGGCAGTGAGTGCAGGTGGGTCTGGAGTGGGCAGTGAGTGTCGGTGGGTCTGGAGTGGGCAGTGAGTGCAGGTAGGTCTGGAATGGGCAGTAAGTGCAGGTGGGTCTGGAGTGGGCAGTGAGTCAGGAGCGGGCAGTGAGTTCAGGTGGGTCTGGAGCGGACAGTGAGTGCAGGTGTCTGGAGTGGGCAGTGAGTGCAGGTGGGTGTAGGTGGGTCTGGAGTGGGCAGTGAGTCTGGAGTGGGCAGTGAGTCTGGAGCGGGCAGTGAGTTCAGGTGGGTCTGGAGTGGGCAGTGAGTGCAGATGGGTCTGGAGTGGGCAGTGAGTGCCGGTGGGTCCGGAGTGGGCAGTGATTGCAGGTGGGGCAGTGAGTGCAGGTGGGGCAGTGAGTGCTGGTGGGTCTGGAGTGGGCAGTGAGTGCAGGTGGGTCTGGAGTGGGGCAATGAGTGCAGGTAGAGCAGTGTGTGCAGGTGAGTCTGGTGTGGGCAGTGAGTGCCGGTGGGGCAGTGAGTGCAGGTGGGGCAGTGAGTGCCATTGGGTCTGGAGTGGGCAGTGAGTCTGGAGTGGGCAGTGAGTGCAGGTGGGGCAGTGAGTGCCGATGGGTCTGCAGTGGGCAGTGAGTGCAGGTGGGTCTGGAGTGGGCAGTGAGTGCATGTGGGGCAGTGAGCTCATGTGAGTCTGGAGTGGGCAGTGAGTGCCGGTGGGTATGGAGTGGGCACTGAGTGCAGGTGGGACTGGAGTGGGCAATGGGTCTGCAGTGGGCAGTGAGTGTAGGTGAGTCTGGAGTGGGCAGTGAGTGCAGGTTGGTCTGGAGTGGGCAGTGAGTGTCGGTGGGTCTGGAGTGGGCAGTGAGTGCAGGTGCAGCAGTGAGTGCAGGTGTGTCTGGAGTGGGCAGTGAGTGCCGGTGGGTCTGGAGTGGGCAGTGAGTGCCGGTGGGGCAGTGAGTGCAGGTGGGTATGGAGTGGGCAGTGAGTGCCGGTGGGAATGGAGTGGGCAGTGAGTGCAGGTGGGGCAGTGAGTGCCGGTGGGTCTGGAGTGGGCAGTGAGTGCCGGTGGCGCAGTGAGTGCAGGTGGGTCTGGAGTGGGCAGTGAGTGCTGGTGGGTATGGAGTGGGCAGTGAGTGCCGGTGGGTCTGGAGTGGGCAGTGAGTGCAGGTGGGGCAGTGAGTGCCGGTGGGTCTGGAGTGGGCAGTGAGTGCAGGTTGGGCAGTGAGTGCCGGTGGGCCTGGAGTGGGCAGTGAGTGCCGGTGGGTCTGGAGTGGGCAGTGAGTGCAGGTGGGTCAGTGACTGGAGATGGGTCTGGAGTGGGCAGTGAGTTCAGGTGGGTCTGGAGTGGGCAGTGAATGCTGGTGGGTCTGGAGTGGGCAGTGAGTGCAGGTAGGTCTGGAATGGGCAGTAAGTGCAGGTGGGGCAGTGAGTGCAGGTGAGTCTGGAGTGGGCAGTGAGTGCAGGTGGGTTTGCAGTGGGCAGTGAGGTCAGGTAGGTCTGGAGTGGGCAGTGAGTGCAGGTGGGTCTAGAGTGGGCAGTGAGTGCAGGTGGGTCTGGAGAGGGCAGTGAGTGCAGGTGGGGCAGTGAATGCAGGTGGGGCAGTGAGTGCATGTGGGGCAGTGAGCTCAAGTGGGTCTGGAGTGGGCAGTGAGTGCCGGTAGATCAGTAAGTGCAGGTGGGTCTGGAGTGGGCAGTGAGTGCAGGTGGGTGTGGAGTGAGCAGTGAGTCTGGAGTGGGCAGTGAGTGCAGGTGGGGCAGTGAGTGCCGGTGGGTCTGGAGAGGGCAGTGAGTGCCAGTGGGTCTGGAGTGGGCAGTGAGTCCAGGTGGGGCAGTGAGTGCAGGTGAGTCTAGAGAGGGCAGTGAGTCTGGAGTGGGCAGTGAGTGCAGGTGGGGCAGTGAGTGCAGGTGGGCCTGGAGTGGGCAGTGAGTGCCGGTGGGTCTGGTGTGGGCAGTCAGTGCAGGTGGGGCAGTGAGTGCCGGTGGGTCTGGAGTAGGTAGTGAGTGCAGGTGGGTCTGGAGTGGGCCGTGAGGTCAGGTGGGTCTGGAGTGGGCAGTGAGTGCAGGTGGGACTGGAGAGGGCAGTAAGTGGAGGTGGGTCTGGAGTGTGCAGTGAGTGCCAGTGGGTCTGGAGTGGGCAATGGGTCTGGAGTGGGCAGTGAGTTCAGGTGGGTCAGTGAGTGCAGGTGGGGCAGTGAGCTCAGGTGGGTCTGGAGTGGGTAGTGAGTGCTGGTGGGTCTGGAGTGGGCAGTGATTGCCGGTGGGTCTGGAGTGGGCAGTGGGTCTGGGATGGGCAGTGAGTGCAGGTGGGTCTGGAGTGGGCAGTGAGTGCAGGTAGGTCTGGAATGGGCAGTAAGTGCAGGTGGGTCTGGAGTGGGCAGTGAGTCAGGAGCGGGCAGTGAGTTCAGGTGGGTCTGGAGCGGACAGTGAGTGCAGGTGTCTGGAGTGGGCAGTGAGTGCAGGTGGGTGTAGGTGGGTCTGGAGTGGGCAGTGAGTCTGGAGTGGGCAGTGAGTCTGGAGCGGGCAGTGAGTTCAGGTGGGTCTGGAGTGGGCAGTGAGTGCAGATGGGTCTGGAGTGGGCAGTGAGTGCCGGTGGGTCTGGAGTGGGCAGTGATTGCAGGTGGGGCAGTGAGTGCAGGTGGGGCAGTGAGTGCTGGTGGGTCTGGAGTGGGCATTGAGTGCAGGTGGGTCTGGAGTGGGGCAATGAGTGCAGGTAGAGCAGTGTGTGCAGGTGAGTCTGGTGTGGGCAGTGAGTGCCGGTGGGGCAGTGAGTGCAGGTGGGGCAGTGAGTGCCAGTGGGTCTGGAGTGGGCAGTGAGTCTGGAGTGGGCAGTGAGTGCAGGTGGGGCAGTGAGTGCCGATGGGTCTGCAGTGGGCAGTGAGTGCAGGTGGGTCTGGAGTGGGCAGTGAGTGCATGTGGGGCAGTGAGCTCATGTGAGTCTGGAGTGGGCAGTGAGTGCCGGTGGGTATGGAGTGGGCACTGAGTGCAGGTGGGACTGGAGTGGGCAATGGGTCTGCAGTAGGCAGTGAGTGTAGGTGAGTCTGGAGTGGGCAGTGAGTGCAGGTGGGTCTGGAGTGGGCAGTGAGTGTCGGTGGGTCTGGAGTGGGCAGTGAGTGCAGGTGCAGCAGTGAGTGCAGGTGTGTCTGGAGTGGGCAGTGAGTGCCGGTGGGTCTGGAGTGGGCAGTGAGTGCCGGTGGGGCAGTGAGTGCAGGTGGGTATGGAGTGGGCAGTGAGTGCCGGTGGGAATGGAGTGGGCAGTGAGTGCAGGTGGGGCAGTGAGTGCCGGTGGGTCTGGAGTGGGCAGTGAGTGCCGGTGGCGCAGTGAGTGCAGGTGGGTCTGGAGTGGGCAGTGAGTGCTGGTGGGTATGGAGTGGGCAGTGAGTGCCGGTGGGTCTGGAGTGGGCAGTGAGTGCAGGTGAGGCAGTGAGTGCCGGTGGGTCTGGAGTGGGCAGTGAGTGCAGGTTGGGCAGTGAGTGCCGGTGGGCCTGGAGTGGGCAGTGAGTGCCGGTGGGTCTGGAGTGGGCAGTGAGTGCAGGTGGGTCAGTGACTGGAGATGGGTCTGGAGTGGGCAGTGAGTTCAGGTGGGTCTGGAGTGGGCAGTGAATGCTGGTGGGTCTGGAGTGGGCAGTGAGTGCAGGTAGGTCTGGAATGGGCAGTAAGTGCAGGTGGGGCAGTGAGTGCAGGTGAGTCTGGAGTGGGCAGTGAGTGCAGGTGGGTTTGCAGTGGGCAGTGAGGTCAGGTAGGTCTGGAGTGGGCAGTGAGTGCAGGTGGGTCTAGAGTGGGCAGTGAGTGCAGGTGGGTCTGGAGAGGGCAGTGAGTGCAGGTGGGGCAGTGAATGCAGGTGGGGCAGTTAGTGCATGTGGGGCAGTGAGCTCAAGTGGGTCTGGAGTGGGCAGTGAGTGCCGGTAGATCAGTAAGTGCAGGTGGGTCTGGAGTGGGCAGTGAGTGCAGGTGGGTGTGGAGTGAGCAGTGAGTCTGGAGTGGGCAGTGAGTGCAGGTGGGGCAGTGAGTGCCGGTGGGTCTGGAGAGGGCAGTGAGTGCCAGTGGGTCTGGAGTGGGCAGTGAGTCCAGGTGGGGCAGTGAGTGCAGGTGAGTCTAGAGAGGGCAGTGAGTCTGGAGTGGGCAGTGAGTGCAGGTGGGGCAGTGAGTGCAGGTGGGCCTGGAGTGGGCAGTGAGTGCCGGTGGGTCTGGTGTGGGCAGTCAGTGCAGGTGGGGCAGTGAGTGCCGGTGGGTCTGGAGTAGGTAGTGAGTGCAGGTGGGTCTGGAGTGGGCCGTGAGGTCAGGTGGGTCTGGAGTGGGCAGTGAGTGCAGGTGGGACTGGAGAGGGCAGTAAGTGGAGGTGGGTCTGGAGTGTGCAGTGAGTGCCAGTGGGTCTGGAGTGGGCAATGGGTCTGGAGTGGGCAGTGAGTTCAGGTGGGGCAGTGAGTGCAGGTGGGGCAGTGAGCTCAGGTGGGTCTGGAGTGGGTAGTGAGTGCTGGTGGGTCTGGAGTGGGCAGTGATTGCCGGTGGGTCTGGAGTGGGCAGTGGGTCTGGGATGGGCAGTGAGTGCAGGTGGGTATGGAGTGGGCAGTGAGTGCAGGTGGGTCTGGGGTGGGCAGTGAGTGCCGGAGGGTCTGGAGTGGGCAGTGAGTGCAGGTGGGTCTGGAGTGGGCAGTGAGTCTGTAGTGGGCAGTGAGTGCAGGAGGGGCAGTGAGTGGAGGTGGGTCTGGAGTGGGCAGTGAGTGCAGGTGTGTCTGGAGTGGGCAGTAAGTCTCGAGCGGGCAGTGAGTTCAGGTGGGTCTGGAGTGGGCAGTGAGTGCAGCTGTCTGGAGTGGGCAGTGAGTGCAGGTGGGTGTAGGTGGGTCTGGAGTGGGCAGTGAGTCTGGAGTGGGCAGTGAGTCTGGAGCGGGCAGTGAGTTCAGGTGGGTCTGGAGTGGGCAGTTAGTGCAGATGGATCTGGAGTGGGCAGTGAGTCCTGGTGGGTCTGGAGTGGGCAGTGAGTGCAGGTGGGTCTGGAGTGGGAATGAGTGCAGGTAGGGCAGTGAGTGCAGGTGAGTCTGGTGTGGGCAGTGAGTGCCGGTGGGGCCCTGAGTGCAGGTGGGGCAGTGAGTGCCAGTGGGTCTGGAGTGGGCAGTGAGTCTGGAGTGGGCAGTGAGTGCAGGTGGGGCAGTGAGTGCCGATGGGTCTGCAGTAGGCAGTGAGTGCTGGTGGGTATGGAGTGGGCACTGAGTGCAGGTGGGTCTGGAGTGGGCAGTGGGTCTGCAGTGGGCAGTGAGTGTAGGTGAGTCTGGAGTGGGCAGTGAGTGTTGGTGGTCTGGAGTGGGCAGTGAGTGCAGGTGGGGCAGTGAGTGCAGGTGTGTCTGGAGTGGGCAGTGAGTGCCGGTGGGTCTGGAGTGGGCAGTGAGTGCCGGTGGGGCAGTGAGTGCAGGTGGGTCTGGAGTGTGCAGTGAGTGCCGGTGGGTATGGAGTGGGCAGTGAGTGCAGGTGGGTCTGGAGTGGGCAGTGAGTGCAGGTGGGTCTGGAGTGGGAAGTGAGTGCCAGTGGGTCTGGAGGGAGCAGTGAGTGCAGGTGGGTCTGGAGTGGGCAGTGAGTGCAGGTGGGGCAGTGAGTGGCGGTGGGTCTCGAGTTGGCAGTGAGTGTGGGTGGGGCGGTGAGTGCCGGTGGGTCTGGAGTGGGCAGTGAGTGCAGGTGGGGCAGTGAGCTCAGGTGAGTCTGGAGTAGCAAGTGAGTGCAGGTGGGTCTGGAGTGGGCAGTGGTTCTGCAGTGGGCAGTAAGTGCAGGTGAGTCTGGAGTGGGTGGGTGAGTTCAGGTGGGTCTGGAGTGGGCAGTGAGTCCGGAGTGGGCAGTGAGTGCAGGTGGGGCAGTGAGGGCCGGTGGGTCTGGAGTGGGCAGTGAGTGCCAGTGGGTCTGGATTGGGCAGTGAGTCCAGGTGGGGCAGTGAGTGCAGGTGAGTCTAGAGAGGGCAGTGAGTCTGGAGTGGGCAGTGAGTGCAGATGGGGCAGTGAGTGGCGGTGGGTCTCGAGTGGGCAGTGAGTGTGGGTGGGGCGGTGAGTGCCGGTGGGTCTGGAGTGGGCAGTGAGTGCAGGTGGGGCAGCGAGCTCAGGTGAGTCTGGAGTGGGCAGTGAGTGCAGGTGGGTCTGGAGTGGGCAGTGGGTCTGCAGTGGGCAGTAAGTGCAGGGGAGTCTGGAGTGGGTGGGTGAGTTCAGGTGGGTCTGGAGTGGGCAGTGAGTCTGGAGAGGGCAGTGAGTGCAGGTGGGTCTGGAGTGGGCAGTGGGTCTGCAGTGGGCAGTGAGTGCAGGTGAGTCTGGAGTGGGCAGTGAGTGCAGTTGGGTCTGGAGTGGGCAGTGAGTGGAGGTGGGTCTGGATTAGGCAGTGAGTGCAGGTGTGTCTGGAGTGGGCACTGAGTGCCGGTTGGTCTGGAGTGCGCAGTGAGTGCAGGTGGGGCAGTGAGTGCAGGTGGGTCTGGGGTGGGCAGTTAGTGCAGGTATGTCTGGAGTGGGCAGTGATTGCCAGTGGTCTGGAGTGGGCAGTGAGTGGAGGTGGGTCTGGAGTGGGCAGTGAGTGACGGTGGGTCTGGAGTGGGCAGTGAGTGCCGGTGGGTGTGGAGTGGGCAATGGGTCTGGAGTGGGCAATGAGTCTGGAGCGGGCAGTGAGTGGAGGTGGGTCTGGAGTGGGCAGTGAGTTCAGGTGGCTCTGTAGTGGGCAGTGAGTGCAGGTGGGTTTGGAGTGGGCAGTGAGTGCAGGTGGGTCTGCAATGGGCAGTGAGTGCAGGTGGGTCTGGAATGGGCATTGAGTGCAGGTGGGGCAGTGAGTTGAGGTGGGGCAGTGACTGCAGGTGGTTCTGGAGTGGGCAGTGAGTGTGGGTGGGTCTGGAGTGGGCAGTGAGTACATGTGGGTCTGGAGTGGGCAGTGAGTGCAGGTGGGTCATTGAGTGCAGGTGGGTCTGGAGTAGGCAGTGAGTGCAGGTGGGTCTGCAGTGGGCAGTGAGTGCAGGTGGGGCAGTGAGTTCCGGTGGGTCTGGAGTGGGCAGTGAGTGCCGGTGGGTCTGCAGTGGGCAGTGAGTGCAGGTGGGGCAGTGAGTGCAGGTGGGTGTGGAGTGGGCAGTGAGTGCCGGTGGGTCTGCAGTGGGCAGTGAGTGCAGGTGGGTCTGGCGTGGGCAGTGAGTCTGGAGTGGGCAGTGAGAGCAGGTGGGTCTGGAGTGGGCAGTGAGTGCCGGTGGGTCTGCAGTGGGCAGTGAGTGCAGGTGGGTCTGGAGTGGGCAGTGAGTGCAGGTGGGGCAGTGAGTGCAGGTGGGTCTGAATTGGGCAGTGAGTGCCGACGGGTCTGGAGTGGGCAGTGGGTCTGGAGTGGGCAGTGAGTCTGGAGCGGGCAGTGAGTGGAGGTGCGTCTGGAGTGGGCAGTAAGTGCCGGTGGGTCTGGAGTGGGCAGTGTGTGCAGGAGGGGCAGTGAGTGCAGGTGGGGCAGTGAGTGCAGGTGGGCCTGGAGTGGGCAGTGAGTGCCGGTGGGTCTGGAGTGGGCAGTGAGTGCAGGTGGGGCTGTGAGTGGAGGTGGGTCTGGAGTGGGCAGTGAGTGCAGGTGGGTCTGGAGTGGGCAGTGAGTCTGGAGCGGGCAGTGAGTTCAGGTGGGTCTGGAGTGGGCAGTGAGTGCAGGTGTCTGGAGTGGGCAGTGAGTGCAGGTGAGTCTGCAGTGGGCAATGAGTGCAGGTGGGTCTGGAGTGGGCAGTGAGTGCCGGTGGGTCTGGAGTGGGCAGTGAGTGCAGGTGGGGCAGTTAGTGCAGGTGTGTTTGGAGTGGGCAGTGAGTGCCGGTGGGTCTGGAGTGGGCAGTGAGTGCTGGTGGGGCAGTGAGTGCCGGTGGGAATGGAGTGGGCAGTGAGTGCCGGTAGGTCTGGAGTGGGCAGTGAGTGCAGGTGGGGCAGTGAGTGCCGGTGGGTCTGGAGTGGGCAGTGAGTGCCGATTGTTTCCGGAGTGGGCAGTGAGTGCAGGTGGGTCAGTGAGTGGAGATGGGTCTGGAGTGGGCAGTGAGTTCAGGTGGGTCTGGAGTGGGCAGTGAATGCTGGTGGGT
Organism: Pleurodeles waltl; assembly: GCF_031143425.1. NCBI lineage: Eukaryota > Metazoa > Chordata > Amphibia > Caudata > Salamandridae > Pleurodeles > Pleurodeles waltl. The sequence continues at coordinate 7,071,326 of NC_090442.1, read as the reverse complement.
CTTGAGTGGGCAGTAACTGCAGGTGGGGCACTGAGTGCAGGTGAGTCTGGAGTGCGCAGTGAGTGCAGGTGGGTTTGCAGTGGGCAGTGAGGTCAGTTGGGTCTGGAGTGGGCAGTGAGTTCAGGTGGGACCGGAGTGGGCAGTGAGTGCAGGTGTGTCTGGAGTGGGCAGTGAGTGCAGGTGGGGTAGTGAGTACAGGTGGGTCTGGAGTTTGCAGTGAGTGCAGGTGGGGCAGTGAATGCAGGTGGGGCAGTGAGCTCAGGTGGGTCTGGAGTGGGCAGTGAGTGCCGGTGGGGCAGCGAGTGCAGGTGGGTCTGGAGTGGGCAGTGAGTAAAGGTGGGTGTGGAGTGGGCAGTGAGTCTGGAGTGGGCAGTGAGTGCAGGTGGGGCAGTGAGTGCCGGTGGGTCTGGAGTGGGCAGTGACTGCAGGTAGGGCAGTGAGTGCAGGTGAGTCTGGAGTGGGCAGTGAGTCTGGAGTGGGCAGTGAGTGCAGGTGGGGCAGTGAGTGGAGGTGGGCCTGGAGTGGGCAGTGAGTGTCGGTGGGTCTGGAGTGGGCAGTGAGTGCAAGTGGGGCAGTGAGTGCCGGCGGGTCTGGAGTAGGTAGTGAGTGCGGGTGGGTCTGGAGTGGGCCGTGAGGTCAGGTGGGTCTGGAGTGGGCAGTGAGTGCAGGTGGGACTGGAGTGGGCAGTAAGTGGAGGTGGGTCTGGAGTGGGCAGTGAGTGCCGGTGGGTCTGGAGTGGGCAGTGAGTGCAGGAGGGTCTGGAGTGGGCAGTGAGTGCAGGTGGGTATGGAGTGGGCAGTGAATGCTGGTGGGTCTGGAGTGGGCAGTGAGTCAGGAGTGGGCAGTGAGTGCAGGCGGGGCAGTGAGTGGAGGTAGGTCAGGAGTGGGCAGTGAGTGCCGGTGGGTCTCGAGTTGGCAGTGAGTGCAGGTGGGGCAGTGAGTGCAGGTGAGTCTGGAGTGGGCAGTGAGTGCAGGTGGGTCTGGAGTGGGCAGTGAGTGCAGGAGGAGAAGTGAGTGCAGGTGGGTCTGGAGTGGGCAGTGAGTGTCGGTGGGTCTGGAGTGGGCAGTGAGTGCAGGTGCAGCAGTGAGTGCAGGTGTGTCTGGAGTGGGCAGTGAGTGCCGGTGGGTCTGGAGTGGGCAGTGAGTGCCGGTGGGGCAGTGAGTGCAGGTGGGTATGGAGTGGGCAGTGAATGCTGGTGGGTCTGGAGTGGGCAGTAAGTGCAGGTGGGGCAGTGAGTGCAGGTGAGTCTGGAGTGGGCAGTGAGTGCAGGTGGGTTTGCAGTGGGCAGTGAGGTCAGGTAGGTCTGGAGTGGGCAGTGAGTTCAGGTGGGACTGGAGTGGGCAGTGAGTGCAGGTGGGTCTGGAGTGGACAGTGAGTGCAGGTGGGTCTGGAGTGGGCAGTGAGTGCAGGTGGGGCAGTGAATGCAGGTGGGGCAGTGAGTGCAGGTGGGGCAGTGAGCTCAGGTGGGTGTGGAGTGGGCAGTGAGTGCCGGTAGGTCAGTAAGTGCAGGTGGATCTGGAGTGGGCAGTGAGTGCAGGTGGGTGTGGAGTGAGCAGTGAGTCTGGAGTGGGCAGTGAGTGCAGGTGGGGCAGTGAGTGCCGGTGGGTCTGGAGTGGGCAGTGAGTGCCAGTGGGTCTCGAGTGGGCAGTGAGTCCAGGTGGGGCAGTGAGTGCAGGTGAGTCTAGAGAGGGCAGTGAGTCTGGAGTGGGCAGTGAGTGCAGGTGGGGCAGTGAGTGCAGGTGGGCCTGGAGTAGGCAGTGAGTGCCGGTGGGTCTGGAGTGGGCAGTCAGTGCAGGTGGGGCAGTGAGTGCCGGTGGGACTGGAGTAGGTAGTGAGTGCAGGTGGGTCTGGAGTGGGCCGTGAGGTCAGGTGAGTCTGGAGTGGGCAGTGACTGCAGGTGGGACTGGAGAGGGCAGTAAGTGGGGGTGGGTCTGGAGTGGGCAGTGAGTGCCGGTGGGTCTGGAGTGGGAAATGGGTCTGGAGTGGGCAGTGAGTGCAGGTGGGACTGGAGTGGGCAGTGAGTGCAGGTGGGTCGGAGTGGGCAGTGAGTGCAGGTGGGGCAGTGAGCTCAGGTGGGTCTGGAGTGGGTAGTGAGTGCTGGTGGGTCTGGAGTGGGCAGTGAGTGCCGGTGGGTCTGGAGTGGGCAGTGGGTCTGGGGTGGGCAGTGAGTGCAGGTGGGTCTGGAGTGGGCAGTGAGTGCAGGTGGGTCTGGGGTGGGCAGTGAGTGCCGGTGGGTCTGGAGTGGGCAGTGAGTGCAGGTGGGTCTGGAGTGGGCAGTGAGTCTGTAGTGGGCAGTGAGTGCAGGTGGGGCAGTGAGTGGAGGTGGGTCTGGAGTGGGAAGTGAGTGCAGGTGGGTCTGGAGTGGGCAGTGAGTCAGGAGCGGGCAGTGAGTTCAGGTGGGTCTGGAGCGGACAGTGAGTGCAGGTGTCTGGAGTGGGCAGTGAGTGCAGGTGGGTGTAGGTGGGTCTGGAGTGGGCAGTGATTCTGGAGTGGGCAGTGAGTCTGGAGCGAGCAGTGAATTCAGGTGGGTCTGGAGTGGGCAGTGAGTGCAGATGGGTCTGGAGTGGGTAGTGAGTGCCGGTGGGTCTGGAGTGGGCAGTGATTGCAGGTGGGGCAGTGAGTGCAGGTGGGGCAGTGAGTGCTGGTGGGTCTGGAGTGGGCAGTGAGTGCAGGTGGGTCTGGAGTGGGGCAATGAGTGCAGGTAGAGCAGTGAGTGCAGGTGAGTCTGGTGTGGGCAGTGAGTGCCGGGGGGGCAGTGAGTGCAGGTGGGGCAGTGAGTGCCAGTGGGTCTGGAGTGGGCAGTGAGTCTGGAGTGGGCAGTGAGTGCAGGTGGGGCAGTGAGTGCCGATGGGTCTGCAGTGGGCAGTGAGTGCAGGTGGGTCTGGAGTGGGCAGTGAGTGCATGTGGGGCAGTGAGCTCATGTGAGTCTGGAGTGGGCAGTGAGTGCTGGTGGGTATGGAGTGGGCACTGAGTGCAGGTGGGACTGGAGTGGGCAATGGGTCTGCAGTGGGCAGTGAGTGTAGGTGAGTCTGGAGTGGGCAGTGAGTGCAGGTGGGTCTAGAGTGGGCAGTGAGTGTCGGTGGATCTGGAGTGGGCAGTGAGTGCAGGTGCAGCAGTGAGTGCAGGTGTGTCTGGAATGGACAGTGAGTGCCGGTGGGTCTGGAGTGGGCAGTGAGTGCCGGTGGGGCAGTGAGTCCAGGTGGGTATGGAGTGGGCAGTGAGTGCCGGTGGGAATGGAGTGGGCAGTGAGTGCAGGTGGGGCAGTGAGTGCCGGTGGGTCTGGAGTGGGCAGTGAGTGCTGGTGGGGCAGTGAGTGCAGGTGGGTCTGGAGTGGGCAGTGAGTGCTGGTGGGTATGGAGTGGGCAGTGAGTGCCGGTGGGTCTGGAGTGGGCAGTGAGTGCAGGTGGGGCAGTGAGTGCCGGTGGGTCTGGAGTGGGCAGTGAGTGCAGGTGGGGCAGTGAGTGCCGGTGGGCCTGGAGTGGGCAGTGAGTGCCGGTGGGTCTGGAGTGGGCAGTGAGGGGAGGTGGGTCAGTGAGTGGAGATGGGTCTGGAGTGGGCAGTGAGTTCAGGTGGGTCTGGAGTGGGCAGTGAATGCTGGTGGGTCTGGAGTGGGCAGTGAGTGCAGGTAGGTCTGGAATGGGCAGTAAGTGCAGGTGGGTCTGGAGTGGGCAGTGAGTCAGGAGCGGGCAGTGAGTTCAGGTGGGTCTGGAGCGGACAGTGAGTGCAGGTGTCTGGAGTGGGCAGTGAGTGCAGGTGGGTGTAGGTGGGTCTGGAGTGGGCAGTGAGTCTGGAGTGGGCAGTGAGTCTGGAGCGGGCAGTGAGTTCAGGTGGGTCTGGAGAGGGCAGTGAGTGCAGATGGGTCTGGAGTGGGCAGTGAGTGCCGGTGGGTCTGGAGTGGGCAGTGATTGCAGGTGGGGCAGTGAGTGCAGGTGGGGCAGTGAGTGCTGGTGGGTCTGGAGTGGGCAGTGAGTGCAGGTGGGTCTGGAGTGGGGCAATGAGTGCAGGTAGAGCAGTGAGTGCAGGTGAGTCTGGTGTGGGCAGTGAGTGCCGGTGGGGCAGTGAGTGCAGGTGGGGCAGTGAGTGCCAGTGGGTCTGGAGTGGGCAGTGAGTCTGGAGTGGGCAGTGAGTGCAGGTGGGGCAGTGAGTGCCGATGGGTCTGCAGTGGGCAGTGAGTGCAGGTGGGTCTGGAGTGGGCAGTGAGTGCATGTGGGGCAGTGAGCTCATGTGAGTCTGGAGTGGGCAGTGAGTGCCGGTGGGTATGGAGTGGGCACTGAGTGCAGGTGGGACTGGAGTGGGCAATGGGTCTGCAGTGGGCAGTGAGTGTAGGTGAGTCTGGAGTGGGCAGTGAGTGCAGGTGGGTCTGGAGTGGGCAGTGAGTGTCGGTGGGTCTGGAGTGGGCAGTGAGTGCAGGTGCAGCAGTGAGTGCAGGTGTGTCTGGAGTGGGCAGTGAGTTCCGGTGGGTCTGGAGTGGGCAGTGAGTGCCGGTGGGGCAGTGAGTGCAGGTGGGTATGGAGTGGGCAGTGAGTGCCGGTGGGAATGGAGTGGGCAGTGAGTGCAGGTGGGGCAGTGAGTGCCGGTGGGTCTGGAGTGGGCAGTGAGTGCCGGTGGGGCAGTGAGTGCAGGTGGGTCTGGAGTGGGCAGTGAGTGCTGGTGGGTATGGAGTGGGCAGTGAGTGCCGGTGGGTCTGGAGTGGGCAGTGAGTGCAGGTGGGGCAGTGAGTGCCGGTGGGTCTGGAGTGGGCAGTGAGTGCAGGTTGGGCAGTGAGTGCCGGTGGGCCTGGAGTGGGCAGTGAGTGCTGGTGGGTCTGGAGTGGGCAGTGAGTGCAGGTGGGTCAGTGACTGGAGATGGGTCTGGAGTGGGCAGTGAGTTCAGGTGGGTCTGGAGTGGGCAGTGAATGCTGGTGGGTCTGGAGTGGGCAGTGAGTGCAGGTGAGTCTGGAGTGGGCAGTGAGTGCAGGTGGGTTTGCAGTGGGCAGTGAGGTCAGGTAGGTCTGGAGTGGGCAGTGAGTGCAGGTGGGTCTAGAGTGGGCAGTGAGTGCAGGTGGGTCTGGAGTGGGCAGTGAGTGCAGGTGGGGCAGTGAATGCAGGTGGGTCTAGAGTGGGCAGTGAGTGCAGGTGGGTCTGGAGTGGGCAGTGAGTGCAGGTGGGGCAGTGAATGCAGGTGGGGCAGTGAGTGCAGGTGGGACTGGAGTGGGCAATGGGTCTGCAGTGGGCAGTGAGTGTAGGTGAGTCTGGAGTGGGCAGTGAGTGCAGGTGGGTCTGGAGTGGGCAGTGAGTGTCGGTGGGTCTGGAGTGGGCAGTGAGTGCAGGTGCAGCAGTGAGTGCAGGTGTGTCTGGAGTGGGCAGTGAGTGCCGGTGGGTCTGGAGTGGGCAGTGAGTGCCGGTGGGGCAGTGAGTGCAGGTGGGTATGGAGTGGGCAGTGAGTGCCGGTGGGAATGGAGTGGGCAGTGAGTGCAGGTGGGGCAGTGAGTGCCGGTGGGTCTGGAGTGGGCAGTGAGTGCCGGTGGGGCAGTGAGTGCAGGTGGGTCTGGAGTGGGCAGTGAGTGCTGGTGGGTATGGAGTGGGCAGTGAGTGCCGGTGGGTCTGGAGTGGGCAGTGAGTGCAGGTGGGGCAGTGAGTGCCGGTGGGTCTGGAGTGGGCAGTGAGTGCAGGTTGGGCAGTGAGTGCCGGTGGGCCTGGAGTGGGCAGTGAGTGCCGGTGGGTCTGGAGTGGGCAGTGAGTGCAGGTGGGTCAGTGACTGGAGATGGGTCTGGAGTGGGCAGTGAGTTCAGGTGGGTCTGGAGTGGGCAGTCAGTGCAGGTGGGGCAGTGAGTGCCGGTGGGTCTGGAGTAGGTAGTGAGTGCAGGTGGGTCTGGAGTGGGCCGTGAGGTCAGGTGGGTCTGGAGTGGGCAGTGAGTGCAGGTGGGACTGGAGAGGGCAGTAAGTGGAGGTGGGTCTGGAGTGTGCAGTGAGTGCCAGTGGGTCTGGAGTGGGCAATGGGTCTGGAGTGGGCAGTGAGTTCAGGTGGGGAAGTGAGTGCAGGTGGGGCAGTGAGCTCAGGTGGGTCTGGAGTGGGTAGTGAGGGCTGGTGGGTCTGGAGTGGGCAGTGATTGCCGGTGGGTCTGGAGTGGGCAGTGGGTCTGGGATGGGCAGTGAGTGCAGGTGGGTCTGGAGTGGGCAGTGAGTGCAGGTGGGTCTGGGGTGGGCAGTGAGTGCCGGAGGGTCTGGAGTGGGCAGTGAGTGCAGGTGGGTCTGGAGTGGGCAGTGAGTCTGTAGTGGGCAGTGAGTGCAGGAGGGGCAGTGAGTGGAGGTGGGTCTGGAGTGGGCAGTGAGTGCAGGTGTGTCTGGAGTGGGCAGTAAGTCTCGAGCGGGCAGTGAGTTCAGGTGGGTCTGGAGTGGGCAGTGAGTGCAGGTGTCTGGAGTGGGCAGTGAGTGCAGGTGGGTCTGGAGTGGGCAGTGAGTCTGGAGTGGGCAGTGAGTCTGGAGCGGGCAGTGAGTTCAGGTGGGTCTGGAGTGGGCAGTTAGTGCAGATGGATCTGGAGTGGGCAGTGAGTGCCGGTGGGTGTGGAGTGGGCAGTGAGTGCAGGTGGGGCAGTGAATGCATGTGGGGCAGTGAGTGCTGGTGGGTCTGGAGTGGGCAGTGAGTGCAGGTGGGTCTGGAGTGGGGCAATGAGTGCAGGTAGGGCAGTGAGTGCAGGTGAGTCTGGTGTGGGCAGTGAGTGCCGGTGGGACCCTGACTGCAGGTGGGGCAGTGAGTGCCAGTGGGTCTGGAGTGGGCAGTGGGTCTGGAGTGGGCAGTGAGTGCAGGTGGGGTAGTGAGTGCCGATGGGTCTGCAGTAGGCAGTGAGTGCAGGTGGGTCTGGAGTGGGCAGTGAGTGCATGTGGGGCAGTGAGCTCATGTGAGTCTGGAGTGGGCAGTGAGTGCCGGTGGGTCTGGAGTGGGCAGTGATTGCCGCTGGGCCTGGAGTGGGCAGTGGGTCTGGGGTGGGCAGTGAGTGCAGGTGGGTCTGGAGTGGGCAGTGAGTGCAGGTGGGTCTGGGGTGGGCAGTGAGTGCCGGTGGGTCTGGAGTGGGCAGTGAGTGCAGGTGGGTCTGGAGTGGGCAGTGAGTCTGTAGTGGGCAGTGAGTGCAGGTGGGGCAGTGAGTGGAGGTGGGTCTGGAGTGGGCAGTGAGTGCAGGTGTGTCTGGAGTGGGCAGTAAGTCTGGAGCGGGCAATGAGTTCAGGTGGGTCTGGAGTGGGCAGTGAGTGCAGGTGTCTGGAGTGGGCAGTGAGTGCAGGTGGGTGTAGGTGGGTCTGGAGTGGGCAGTGAGTCTGCAGTGGGCAGTGAGTCTGGAGCGGGCAGTGAGTTCAGGTGGGTCTGGAGTGGGCAGTTAGTGCAGATGGATCTGGAGTGGGCAGTGAGTCCTGGTGGGTCTGGAGTGGGCAGTGAGTGCAGGTGGGTCTGGAGTGGGGCAATGAGTGCAGGTAGGGCAGTGAGTGCAGGTGAGTCTGGTGTGGGCAGTGAGTGTCGGTGGGGCCCTGAGTGCAGGTGGGGCAGTGAGTGCCAGTGGGTCTGGAGTGGGCAGTGAGTCTGGAGTGGGCAGTGAGTGCAGGTGGGGCAGTGAGTGCCGATGGGTCTGCAGTAGGCAGTGAGTGCAGGTGGGTCTGGAGTGGGCAGTGAGTGCATGTGGGGCAGTGAGCTCATGTGAGTCTGGAGTGGGCAGTGAGTGCTGGTGGGTATGGAGTGGGCACTGAGTGCAGGTGGGTCTGGAGTGGGCAGTGGGTCTGCAGTGGGCAGTGAGTGTAGGTGAGTCTGGAGTGGGCAGTGAGTGTTGGTGGTCTGGAGTGGGCAGTGAGTGCAGGTGGGGCAGTGAGTGCAGGTGTGTCTGGAGTGGGCAGTGAGTGCCGGTGGGTCTGGAGTGGGCAGTGAGTGCCGGTGGGGCAGTGAGTGCAGGTGGGTCTGGAGTGTGCAGTGAGTGCCGGTGGGTATGGAGTGGGCAGTGAGTGCAGGTGGGTCTGGAGTGGGCAGTGAGTGCAGGTGGGTCTGGAGTGGGAAGTGAGTGCCAGTGGGTCTGGAGGGAGCAGTGAGTGCAGGTGGGTCTGGAGTGGGCAGTGAGTGAAGGTGGGGCAGTGAGTGGCGGTGGGTCTCGAGTTGGCAGTGAGTGTGGGTGGGGCGGTGAGTGCCGGTGGGTCTGGAGTGGGCAGTGAGTGCAGGTGGGGCAGTGAGCTCAGGTGAGTCTGGAGTAGCAAGTGAGTGCAGGTGGGTCTGGAGTGGGCAGTGGTTCTGCAGTGGGCAGTAAGTGCAGGTGAGTCTGGAGTGGGTGGGTGAGTTCAGGTGGGTCTGGAGTGGGCAGTGAGTCTGGAGTGGGCAGTGAGTGCAGGTGGGGCAGTGAGGGCCGGTGGGTCTGGAGTGGGCAGTGAGTGCCAGTGGGTCTGGATTGGGCAGTGAGTACAGGTGGGGCAGTGAGTGCAGGTGAGTCTAGAGAGGGCAGTGAGTCTGGAGTGGGCAGTGAGTGCAGATGGGGCAGTGACTGGCGGTGGGTCTCGAGTGGGTAGTGAGTGTGGGTGGGGCGGTGAGTGCCAGTGGGTCTGGAGTGGGCAGTGAGTGCAGGTGGGGCAGCGAGCTCAGGTGAGTCTGGAGTGGGCAGTGAGTGCAGGTGGGTCTGGAGTGGGCAGTGAGTCTGCAGTGGGCAGTAAGTGCAGGGGAGTCTGGAGTGGGTGGGTGAGTTCAGGTGGGTCTGGAGTGGGCAGTGAGTCTGGAGAGGGCAGTGAGTGCAGGTGGGTCTGGAGTGGGCAGTGGGTCTGCAGTGGGCAGTGAGTGCAGGTGAGTCTGGAGTGGGCAGTGAGTGCAGTTGGGTCTGGAGTGGGCAGTGAGTGGAGGTGGGTCTGGATTAGGTAGTGAGTGCAGGTGTGTCTGGAGTGGGCACTGAGAGCCGGTTGGTCTGGAGTGCGCAGTGAGTGCAGGTGGGGCAGTGAGTGCAGGTGGGTCTGGGGTGGGCAGTTAGTGCAGGTATGTCTGGAGTGGGCAGTGATTGCCAGTGGTCTGGAGTGGGCAGTGAGTGGAGGTGGGTCTGGAGTGGGCAGTGAGTGACGGTGGGTCTGGAGTGGGCAGTGAGTGCCGGTGGGTGTGGAGTGGGCAATGGGTCTGGAGTGGGCAATGAGTCTGGAGCGGGCAGTGAGTGGAGGTGGGTCTGGAGTGGGCAGTGAGTTCAGGTGGCTCTGTAGTGGGCAGTGAGTGCAGGTGGGTTTGGAGTGGGCAGTGAGTGCAGGTGGGTCTGCAATGGGCAGTGAGTGCAGGTGGGTCTGGAATGGGCATTGAGTGCAGGTGGGGCAGTGAGTTGAGGTGGGGCAGTGACTGCAGGTGGTTCTGGAGTGGGCAGTGAGTGTGGGTGGGTCTGGAGTGGGCAGTGAGTACAGGTGGGTCTGGAGTGGGCAGTGAGTGCAGGTGGGTCATTGAGTGCAGGTGGGTCTGGAGTAGGCAGTGAGTGCAGGTGGGTCTGGAGTGGGCAGTGAGTGCAGGTGGGGCAGTGAGTTCCGGTGGGTCTGGAGTGGGCAGTGAGTGCCGGTGGGTCTGCAGTGGGCAGTGAGTGCAGGTGGGGCAGTGAGTGCAGGTGGGTCTGGAGTGGGCAGTGAGTGCCGGTGGGTCTGCAGTGGGCAGTGAGTGCAGGTGGGTCTGGCGTGGGCAGTGAGTCTGGAGTGGGCAGTGAGAGCAGGTGGGTCTGGAGTGGGCAGTGAGTGCCGGTGGGTCTGCAGTGGGCAGTGAGTGCAGGTGGGTCTGGAGTGGGCAGTGAGTGCAGGTGGGGCAGTGAGTGCAGGTGGGTCTGAATTGGGCAGTGAGTGCCGACGGGTCTGGAGTGGGCAGTGGGTCTGGAGTGGGCAGTGAGTCTGGAGCGGGCAGTGAGTGGACGTGCGTCTGGAGTGGGCAGTAAGTGCCGGTGGGTCTGGAGTGGGCAGTGTGTGCAGGAGGGGCAGTGAGTGCAGGTGGGGCAGTGAGTGCAGGTGGGCCTGGAGTGGGCAGTGAGTGCCGGTGGGTCTGGAGTGGGCAGTGAGTGCAGGTGGGGCTGTGAGTGGAGGTGGGTCTGGAGTGGGCAGTGAGTGCAGGTGGGTCTGGAGTGGGCAGTGAGTCTGGAGCGGGCAGTGAGTTCAGGTGGGTATGGAGTGGGCAGTGAGTGCAGGTGTCTGGAGTGGGCAGTGAGTGCAGGTGAGTCTGCAGTGGGCAATGAGTGCAGGTGGGTCTGGAGTGGACAGTGAGTGCCGGTGGGTCTGGAGTGGGCAGTGAGTGCAGGTGGGGCAGTTAGTGCAGGTGTGTTTGGAGTGGGCAGTGAGTGCCGGTGGGTCTGGAGTGGGCAGTGAGTGCTGGTGGGGCAGTGAGTGCCGGTGGGAATGGAGTGGGCAGTGAGTGCTGGTAGGTCTGGAGTGGGCAGTGAGTGCAGGTGGGGCAGTGAGTGCCGGTGGGTCTGGAGTGGGCAGTGAGTGCCGGTGGGTCCGGAGTGGGCAGTGAGTGCAGGTGGGTCAGTGAGTGGAGATGGGTCTGGAGTGGGCAGTGAGTTCAGGTGGGTCTGGAGTGGGCAGTGAATGCTGGTGGGTCTTGAGTGGGCAGTAACTGCAGGTGGGGCACTGAGTGCAGGTGAGTCTGGAGTGCGCAGTGAGTGCAGGTGGGTTTGCAGTGGGCAGTGAGGTCAGTTGGGTCTGGAGTGGGCAGTGAGTTCAGGTGGGACTGGAGTGGGCAGTGAGTGCAGGTGTGTCTGGAGTGGGCAGTGAGTGCAGGTGGGGCAGTGAGTACAGGTGGGTCTGGAGTTGGCAGTGAGTGCAGGTGGGGCAGTGAATGCAGGTGGGGCAGTGAGCTCAGGTGGGTCTGGAGTGGGCAGTGAGTGCCGGTGGGGCAGCGAGTGCAGGTGGGTCTGGAGTGGGCAGTGAGTAAAGGTGGGTGTGGAGTGGGCAGTGAGTCTGGAGTGGGCAGTGAGTGCAGGTGGGGCAGTGAGTGCCGGTGGGTCTGGAGTGGGCAGTGACTGCAGGTAGGGCAGTGAGTGCAGGTGAGTCTGGAGTGGGCAGTGAGTCTGGAGTGGGCAGTGAGTGCAGGTGGGGCAGTGAGTGGAGGTGGGCCTGGAGTGGGCACTGAGTGTTGGTGGGTCTGGAGTGGGCAGTGAGTGCAAGTGGGGCAGTGAGTGCCGGCAGGTCTGGAGTAGGTAGTGAGTGCGGGTGGGTCTGGAGTGGGCCGTGAGGTCAGGTGGGTCTGGAGTGGGCAGTGAGTGCAGGTGGGACTGGAGTGGGCAGTAAGTGGAGGTGGGTCTGGAGTGGGCAGTGAGTGCCGGTGGGTCTGGAGTGGGCAGTGAGTGCAGGAGGGTCTGGAGTGGGCAGTGAGTGCAGGTGTGTCTGGAGTGGGCACTGAGTGCCGGTGGGTCTGGAATGGGCAGTGAGTGCAGGCGGGGCAGTGAGTGCAGGTGGGTCTGTGGTGGGCAGTGAGTGCAGGTGTGTCTGGAGTGGGCAGTGAGTGCCGGTGGGTCTGGAGTGGGCAGTGAGTGGAGGTGGGTCTGGAGTGGGCAGTGAGTGCCGGTGGGTGTGGAGTGGGCAGTGGGTCTGGAGTGGGCAGTGAGTCTGGAGTGGGCAATGAGTCTAGAGCGGGCAGTGAGTGGAGGTGGGTCTGGAGTGGGCAGTGAGTGCAGGTGGGTCTGGAGTGGGCAGTGAGTACTGGTGGCTCTAGAGTGGGCAGTTAGTGCAGGTGGGCTTGGAGTGGGCAGTGAGTGCAGGTGGGTCTGCAATGGGCAGTGAGTGCAGGTGGGTCTGGAGTGGGCAGTGTGTGCAGGTGGGGCAGTGAGTGGAGGTGGGGCAGTGAGTGGAGGTGGGGAAGTGAGTGCAGGTGGGTCTGGAGTGGGCAGTGAGTGGAGGTGGGTCTGGAGTGGGAAGTGAGTGCAGGTGGGTCTGGAGTGGGCAGTGAGTGCAGGTGGGGCAGTGAGTGCAGGTGGGTCTGGAGTAGGCAGTGAGTGCAGGTGGTTCTGGAGTCGGCAGTGAGTGCAGGTGGGGCAGTGAGTGCTGGTGGCTCTGGAGAGGGCAGTGAGTGCAGGTGGGTCTGGAGTGGCAGTGAGTCTGGAGTGGGCAGTGAGTGCCGCTGGGTCTGCAGTGGGCAGTGAGTGCAGGTGGGTCTGGAGTGGGCAGTGAGTCTGGAGTGGGCAGTTAGTGCAGGTGGGTCTGGAGTGGGCAGTCAGTGCCGGTGGGTCTGCAGTGAATGGAGGTGGGTCTGGAGTGGGCAGTGAGTGCAGGAGGGGAAGTGAGTGCAGGTGGGTCTGGAGTGGGCAGTGGGTGCCAGTGGGTCTGGAGTGGGCAGTGGGTCTGGAGTGGGCAGTGAGTCTGGAGCGGGCAGTGAGTGGAGGTGGGTCTGGAGTGGGCAGTGAGTGCAGGTGGGGCAGTGAGTGCTGGTGGGTCTGGAGTGGGCAGTGAGTGCAGGAGGGGCAGTGAGTGCAGGTGGGGCAGTGAGTTCAGGTGGGTCTGGAGTGGGCAGTGAGTGCCGGTGGGTCTGGAGTGGGCAGTGAGTGCAGGTGGGTCTGGAGTGGGCAGTGAGTCAGGAGTGGGCAGTGAGTGCAGGCGGGGCAGTGAGTGGAGGTGGGTCTGGAGTGGGCAGTGAGTGCCGGTGGGTCTCGAGTTGGCAGTGAGTGCAGGTGGGGCAGTGAGTGCAGGTGAGTCTGGAGTGGGCAGTGAGTGCAGGTGGGTCTGGAGTGGGCAGTGAGTGCCAGTGGGTCTGGAGTGGGCAGTGAGTCTGGAGTGGGCAGTGAGTGCAGGTGTGTCTGGAGTGGGCAGTGAGTGCCGGTGGCTCTGGAGTGGGCAGTGACTGCAGGTGGGTCTGGAGTGGGCAGTGACTGCAGGTGGGTCTGCAAAGGGCAGTGAGTGCAGGTGGGTCTGGAGTGGGCAGTGAGTGCAGGTGGGTCTGGAGTCGGCAGTGAGTGCAGGTGGGGCAGTGAGTGCCAGTGGGTCTGTAGTGGTCAGTGAGTGCAGGTGGGTCTGGAGTGGGCAGTAAGTGCAGGTGGGGCAGTGAGTGCAGGTGGGTCTGCAGTGGGCAGTAAGTGTCGGTGGGTCTGCAGTGCGCTGTGAGTGCAGGTGGGTCTGGAGTGGGCAGTGAGTCTGGAGTGGACAGTGAGTGCCGGTGGGTCTGCAGTGGGCAGTGAGTGCAGGTGTGTCTGGAGTGGGCAGTGAGTCTGGAGTGAGCAGTGAGTGCAGGTGGGTCTGGAGTGGGCAGTGAGTGCAAGTGGGGAAGTGAGTGCAGGTGGGTCTGGAGTGGGCAGTGAGTGCCGGTGGGTCTGGAGTGGGCAGTGGGTCTGGAGTGGGCAGTGAGTCTGGAGCGGGCAGTGAGTGGAGGTGGGTCTGGAGTGGGCAGTGAGTGCAGGTGGAGCAGTGAGTGCCAGTGGGTCTGGAATGAGCAGTGAGTGCAGGAGGGACAGTGAGTGCAGGTGGAGCAGTGAGTGCAGGTGGGTCTGGAATGGGCAGTGAGTGCCGGTGGGTCTGGAGTGGGCAGTGAGTGCCGGTGGGTCTGGAGTGGGCAGTGAGTGCAGGTGGGTCAGTGAGTGCCGGTGGCCCTGGAGTGGGCAGTGAGTGCCGGTGGGTCTGGAGTGGGCAGTGAGTGCAGGTGGGTCAGTGAGTGGAGATGGGTCTGGAGTGGGCAGTGAGTTCAGGTGGGTCTGGAGTGGGCAGTGAATGCTGGTGGGTCTGGAGTGGGCAGTGAGTGCAGGTGGTCTGGAATGAGCAGTAAGTGCAGGTGGGGCAGTGAGTGCAGGTGAGTCTGGAGTGGGCAGTGAGTGCAGGTGGGTTTGCAGTGGGCAGTGAGGTCAGGTAGGTCTGGAGTGGGCAGTGAGTTCAGGTGGGACTGTAGTGGGAAGTGAGTGCAGGTGGGTCTGGAGTGGACAGTGAGTGCAGGTGGGTCTGGATTGGGCAGTCAGTGCAGGTGGGGCAGTGAATGCAGGTGGGGCAGTGAGTGCAGGTGGGGCAGTGAGCTCAGGTGGGTCTGGAGTGGGCAGTGAGTGCCGGTAGGTCAGTAAGTGCAGGTGGATCTGGAGTGGGCAGTGAGTGCAGGTGGGTGTGGAGTGAGCAGTGAGTCCAGGTGGGGCAGTGAGTGCAGGTGAGTCTATAGAGGGCAGTGAGTCTGGAGTGGGCAGTGAGTGCAGGTGGGGCAGTGAGTGCAGGTGGGCCTGGAGTAGGCAGTGAGTGCCGGTGGGTGTGTAGTGGGCAGTCAGTGTAGGTGGGGCAGTGAGTGCCGGTGGGACTGGAGTAGGTAGTGAGTGCAGGTGGGTCTGGAGTGGGCCGTGAGGTCAGGTGGATCTGGAGTGGGCAGTGAGTGCAGGTGGGACTGGTGAGGGCAGTAAGTGGGGGCGGGTCTGGAGTGGGCAGTGAGTGCCGGTGGGTCTGGAGTGGGCAATGGGTCTGGAGTGGGCAGTGAGTGCAGGTGGGACTGGAGTGGGCAGTGAGTGCAGGTGGGTCAGAGTGGGCAGTGAGTGCAGGTGGGGCAGTGAGTGCAGGTGGGGCAGTGAGCTCAGGTGGGTCTGGAGTGGTTAGTGAGTGCTGGTGGGTCTGGAGTGGGCAGTGAGTGCCTGTGGGTCTGGAGTGGGCAGTGGGTCTGGGGTGGGCAGTGAGTGCAGGTGGGTCTGGAGTGGGCAGTGAGTGCAGGTGGGTCTGGGATGGGCAGTGAGTGCCGGAGGGTCTGGAGTGGGCAGTGAGTGCATGTGGGTCTGGAGTGGGCAGTGAGTCTGTAGTGGGCAGTGAGTGCAGGTGGGGCAGTGAGTGGAGGTGGGTCTGGAGTGGGCAGTGAGTTCAGGTGGGTCTGGAGTGGGCAGTGAGTGCAGGTGTCTGGAGTGGGCAGTGAGTGCAGGTGGGTGTAGGTGGGTCTGGAGTGGGCAGTGAGTCTGGAGTGGGCAGTGAGTCTGGAGCGGGCAGTGAGTTCAGGTGGGTCTGGAGTGGGCAGTGAGTGCAGATGGGTCTGGAGTGGGCAGTGAGTGCCGGTGGGTCTGGAGTGGGCAGTGAGTGCAGGTGGGGCAGTGAGTGCAGGTGGGGCAGTGAGTGCTGGTAGGTCTGGAGTGGGCAGTGAGTGCAGATGGATCTGGAGTGGGCAGTGAGTGCCGGTGGGTCTGGAGTGTGCAGTGAGTGCAGGTGGGGCAGTGAGTGCATGTGGGGCAGTGAGTGCTGGTGGGTCTGGAGTGGGCAGTGAGTGCAGGTGGGTCTGGAGTGGGGCAATGAGTGCAGGTAGGGCAGTGAAAGCAGGTGAGTCTGGTGTGGGCAGTGAGTGCCGGTGGGGCACAGAGTGCAGGTGGGGCAGTGAGTGCCAGTGGGTCTGGAGTGGACAGTGAGTCTGGAGTCGGCAGTGAGTGCAGGTGGGGCAGTGAGTGCCGATGGGTCTGCAGTAGGCAGTGAGTGCAGGTGGGTCTGGAGTGGGCAGTGAGTGCATGTGGGGCAGTGAGCTCATGTGAGTCTGGAGTGGGCAGTGAGTGCCGGTGGGTATGGAGTGGGCACTGAGTGCAGGTGGGTCTGGAGTGGGCAGTGGGTCTGCAGTGGGCAGTGAGTGTAGGTGAGTCTTGAGTGGGCAGTGAGTGTCGGTGGGTCTGGAGTGGGCAGTGAGTGCAGGTGGGGCAGTGAGTGCAGGTGTGTCTGGAGTGGTCAGGGAGTGCCGGTGGGTCTGGAGTGGGCAGTGAGTGCCGGTGGGGCAGTGAGTGCAGGTGGGTCTGGAGTGGGCAGTGAGTGCCGGTGGGTATGGAGTGGGCAGTGAGTGCAGGTGTGTCTGTAGTGGGCAGTGAGTGCAGGTGGGTCTGGAGTGGGAAGTGAGTGCCAGTGGGTCTGGAGGGAGCAGTGAGTGCAGGTGGGCCTGGAGTGGGCAGTGAGTGCAGGTGGGGCAGTGAGTGGCGGTGGGCCTCGAGTGGGCAGTGAGTGTGGGTGGGGCGGTGAGTGCCGGTGGGTCTGGAGTGGGCAGTGAGTGCAGGTGGGGCAGTGAGCTCAGGTGAGACTGGAGTGGGCAGTGAGTGCAGGTGGGTCTGGAGTGGGCAGTGGTTCTGCAGTGGGCAGTAAGTGCAGGTGAGTCTGGAGTGGGTGGGTGAGTTCAGGTGGGTCTGGAGTGGGCAGTGAGTCTGGAGTGGGATGTGAGTGCAGGTGGGGCAGTGAGTGCCGGTGGGTCTGGAGTGGGCAGTGAGTGCCAGTGGGTCTGGAGTGGGCAGTGAGTCCAGGTGGGGCAGTGAGTGCAGGTGAGTCTAGAGAGGGCAGTGAGTCTGGAGTGGGCAGTGAGTGCAGGTGGGGCAGTGAGTGGCAGTGGGTCTCGAGTGGGCAGTGAGTGTGGGTGGGGCGGTGCGTGCTGGTGGGTCTGGAGTGGGCAGTGAGTGCAGGTGGGGCAGTGAGCTCAGGTGAGTCTGGAGTGGGCAGTGAGTGCAGGTGGGTCTGGAGTGGGCAGTGGGTCTGCAGTGGGCAGTAAGTGCAGGTGAGTCTGGAGTGGGTGGGTGAGATCAGGTGGGTCTGGAGTGGGCAGTGAGTGTAGGGGGGTCTGGAGTGGGCAGTGGGTCTGCAGTGGGCAGTGAGTGCAGGTGAGTCTGGAGTGGGCAGTGAGTGCAGTTGGGTCGGGAGTGGGCAGTGAGTGCAGGTGGGTCTGGATTAGGCAGTGAGTGCAGGTGTGTCTGGAGTGGGCACTGAGTGCCGGTGGGTCTGGAGTGGGCAGTGAGTGCAGGTGGGGCAGTGAGTGCAGGTGGGTCTGGGGTGGGCAGTTAGTGCAGGTATGTCTGGAGTGGGCAGTGATTGCCAGTGGGTCTGGAGTGGGCAGTGAGTGGAGGTGGGTCTGGAGTGGGCAGTGAGTGACGGTGGGTCTGGAGTGGGCAGTGAGTGCCGGTGGGTGTGGAGTGGGCAGTGGGTCTGGAGTAAGCAATGAGTCTGGAGCGGGCAGTGAGTGGAAGTGGGTCTGGAGTGGGCAGTGAGTGCAGGTGGCTCTGGAGTGGGCAGTGAGTGCAGGTGGGTCTGGATTGGGCAGTCAGTGCAGGTGGGGCAGTGAATGCAGGTGGGGCAGTGAGTGCAGGTGGGGCAGTGAGCTCAGGTGGGTCTGGAGTGGGCAGTGAGTGCCGGTAGGTCAGTAAGTGCAGGTGGATCTGGAGTGGGCAGTGAGTGCAGGTGGGTGTGGAGTGAGCAGTGAGTCCAGGTGGGGCAGTGAGTGCAGGTGAGTCTATAGAGGGCAGTGAGTCTGGAGTGGGCAGTGAGTGCAGGTGGGGCAGTAAGTGCAGGTGGGCCTGGAGTAGGCAGTGAGTGCCGGTGGGTCTGTAGTGGGCAGTCAGTGTAGGTGGGGCAGTGAGTGCCGGTGGGACTGGAGTAGGTAGTGAGTGCAGGTGGGTCTGGAGTGGGCCGTGAGGTCAGGTGGATCTGGAGTGGGCAGTGAGTGCAGGTGGGACTGGTGAGGGCAGTAGGTGGGGGCGGGTCTGGAGTGGGCAGTGAGTGCCGGTGGGTCTGGAGTGGGCAATGGGTCTGGAGTGGGCAGTGAGTGCAGGTGGGACTGGAGTGGGCAGTGAGTGCAGGTGGGTCAGAGTGGGCAGTGAGTGCAGGTGGGGCAGTGAGTGCAGGTGGGGCAGTGAGCTCAGGTGGGTCTGGAGTGGGTAGTGAGTGCTGGTGGGTCTGGAGTGGGCAGTGAGTGCCGGTGGGTCTGGAGTGGGCAGTGGGTCTGGGGTGGGCAGTGAGTGCAGGTGGGTCTGGAGTGGGCAGTGAGTGCAGGTGGGTCTGGGATGGGCAGTGAGTGCCGGTGGGTCTGGAGTGGGCAGTGAGTGCATGTGGGTCTGGAGTGGGCAGTGAGTCTGTAGTGGGCAGTGAGTGCAGGTGGGGCAGTGAGTGGAGGTGGGTCTGGAGTGGGCAGTGAGTTCAGGTGGGTCTGGAGTGGGCAGTGAGTGCAGGTGTCTGGAGTGGGCAGTGAGTGCAGGTGGGTGTAGGTGGGTCTGGAGTGGGCAGTGAGTCTGGAGTGGGCAGTGAGTTCAGGTGGGTCTGGAGTGGGCAGTGAGTGCAGATGGGTCTGGAGTGGGCAGTGAGTGCCGGTGGGTCTGGAGTGGGCAGTGAGTGCAGGTGGGGCAGTGAGTGCAGGTGGGGCAGTGAGTGCTGGTAGGTCTGGAGTGGGCAGTGAGTGCAGATGGATCTGGAGTGGGCAGTGAGTGCCGGTGGGTCTGGAGTGTGCAGTGAGTGCAGGTGGGGCAGTGAGTGCATGTGGGGCAGTGAGTGCTGGTGGGTCTGGAGTGGGCAGTGAGTGCAGGTGGGTCTGGAGTGGGGCAATGAGTGCAGGTAGGGCAGTGAAAGCAGGTGAGTCTGGTGTGGGCAGTGAGTGCCGGTGGGGCACTGAGTGCAGGTGGGGCAGTGAGTGCCAGTGGGTCTGGAGTGGGCAGTGAGTCTGGAGTCGGCATTGAGTGCAGGTGGGGCAGTGAGTGCCGATGGGTCTGCAGTAGGCAGTGAGTGCAGGTGGGTCTGGAGTGGGCAGTGAGTGCATGTGGGGCAGTGAGCTCATGTGAGTCTGGAGTGGGCAGTGAGTGCCGGTGGGTATGGAGTGGGCACTGAGTGCAGGTGGGTCTGGAGTGGGCAGTGGGTCTGCAGTGGGCAGTGAGTGTAGGTGAGTCTGGAGTGGGCAGTGAGTGTCGGTGGGTCTGGAGTGGGCAGTGAGTGCAGGTGGGGCAGTGAGTGCAGGTGTGTCTGGAGTGGTCAGGGAGTGCCGGTGGGTCTGGAGTGGGCAGTGAGTGCCGGTGGGGCAGTGAGTGCAGGTGGGTCTGGAGTGGGCAGTGAGTGCCGGTGGGTATGGAGTGGGCAGTGAGTGCAGGTGTGTCTGGAGTGGGCAGTGAGTGCAGGTGGGTCTGGAGTGGGAAGTGAGTGCCAGTGGGTCTGGAGGGAGCAGTGAGTGCAGGTGGGCCTGGAGTGGGCAGTGAGTGCAGGTGGGGCAGTGAGTGGCGGTGGGCCTCGAGTGGGCAGTGAGTGTGGGTGGGGCGGTGAGTGCCGGTGGGTCTGGAGTGGGCAGTGAGTGCAGGTGGGGCAGTGAGCTCAGGTGAGACTGGAGTGGGCATTGAGTGCAGGTGGGTATGGAGTGGGCAGTGGTTCTGCAGTGGGCAGTAAGTGCAGGTGAGTCTGGAGTGGGTGGGTGAGTTCAGGTGGGTCTGGAGTGGGCAGTGAGTCTGGAGTGGGATGTGAGTGCAGGTGGGGCAGTGAGTGCCGGTGGGTCTGGAGTGGGCAGTGAGTGCCAGTGGGCCTGGAGTGGGCAGTGAGTCCAGGTGGGGCAGTGAGTGCAGGTGAGTCTAGAGAGGGCAGTGAGTCTGGAGTGGGCAGTGAGTGCAGGTGGGGCAGTGAGTGGCAGTGGGTCTCGAGTGGGCAGTGAGTGTGGGTGGGGCGGTGAGTGCTGGTGGGTCTGGAGTGGGCAGTGAGTGCAGGTGGGGCAGTGAGCTCAGGTGAGTCTGGAGTGGGCAGTGAGTGCAGGTTTGTCTGGAGTGGGCAGTGGGTCTGCAGTGGGCAGTAAGTGCAGGTGAGTCTGTAGTGGGTGGGTGAGTTCAGGTGGGTCTGGAGTGGGCAGTGAGTGTAGGGGGGTCTGGAGTGGGCAGTGGGTCTGCAGTGGGCAGTGAGTGCAGGTGAGTCTGGAGTGGGCAGTGAGTGCAGTTGGGTCGGGAGTGGGCAGTGAGTGCAGGTGGGTCTGGATTAGGCAGTGAGTGCAGGTGTGTCTGGAGTGGGCACTGAGTGCCGGTGGGTCTGGAGTGGGCAGTGAGTGCAGGTGGGGCAGTGAGTGCAGGTGGGTCTGGGGTGGGCAGTTAGTGCAGGTATGTCTGGAGTGGGCAGTGATTGCCAGTGGGTCTGGAGTGGGCAGTGAGTGGAGGTGGGTCTGGAGTGGGCAGTGAGTGACGGTGGGTCTGGAGTGGGCAGTGAGTGCCGGTGGGTGTGGAGTGGGCAGTGGGTCTGGAGTAAGCAATGAGTCTGGAGCGGGCAGTGAGTGGAAGTGGGTCTGGAGTGGGCAGTGAGTGCAGGTGGCTCTGGAGTGGGCAGTGAGTGCAAGTGGGTTTGGAGTGGGCAGTGAGTGCAGGTGGGTCTGCAATGGGCAGTGAGTGCAGGTGGGTCTGCAATGGGCAGTGAGTGCAGGTGGGTCTGGAGTGGGCATTGAGTGCAGGTGGGGCAGTGAGTGGAGGTGGGGCAGTGACTGCAGGTGGTTCTGGAGTGGGCAGTGAGTGGAGGTGGGTCTGGAGTGGGCAGTGAGTACAGGGGGGTCTGGAGTGGGCAGTGAGTGCAGGTGGGTCATTATGTGCAGGTGGGTCTGGAGTAGGCAGTGAGTGCAGGTGGGTCTGGAGTGGGCAGTGAGTGCAGGTGGGGCAGTGAGTTCCGGTGGGTCTGGAGTGGGCAGTGAGTGCCAGTGGGTCTGCAGTGGGCAGTGAGTGCAGGTGGGGCAGTGAGTGCAGGTGGGTCTGGAGTGGGCAGTGAGTGCCGGTGGGTCTGCAGTGGGCAGTGAGTGCAGGTGGGTCTGGCGTGGGCAGTGAGTCTGGAGTGGGCAGTGAGAGCAGGTGGGTCTGGAGTGGGCAGTGAGTGCCGGTGGGTCTGCAGTGGGCAGTGAGTGCAGGTGGGACTGGAGTGGGCAGTGAGCGCAGGTGGGGCAGTGAGTGCAGGTGGGGCAGTGAGTGCAGGTGGGTCTGGAGTGGGCAGTGAGTGCTGGTGGGTCTGCAGTGGGCAGTGAGTGCAGGTGGGTCTGGCGTGGGCAGTGAGTCTGGAGTGGGCAGTGAGAGCAGGTGGGCAGTGAGTGCCGGTGGGTCTGCAGTGGGCAGTGAGTGCAGGTGGGTCTGGAGTGGGCAGTGAGTGCAGGTGGGGCAGTGAGTGCAGGTGGGTCTGAATTGGGCAGTGAGTGCCGACGGGTCTGGAGTGGGCAGTGAGTCTGGAGCGGGCAGTGAGTGGAGGTGGGTCTGGAGTGGGCAGAAAGTGCTGTTGGGTCTGGAGTGGGCAGTGAGTGCAGGTGGGGCAGTGAGTGCCGGTGGGTCTGGAGTGGGCAGTGTGTGCAGGAGGGGCAGTGAGTGCAGGTGGGGCAGTGAGTGCAGGTGGGCCTGGAGTGGGCAGTGAGTGCCGGTGGGTCTGGAGTGGGCAGTGAGTGCAGGTGGGGCTGTGAGCTGAGGTGGGTCTGGAGTGGGCAGTGAGTGCAGGTGGGTCTGGAGTGGGCAGTGAGTCTGGAGCGGGCAGTGAGTTCAGGTGGGTCTGGAGTGGGCAGTGAGTGCAGGTGTCTGGAGTGGGCAGTGAGTGCAGGTGAGTCTGCAGTGGGCAATGAGTGCAGGTGGGTCTGGAGTGGGCAGTGAGTGCCGGTGGGTCTGGAGTGGGCAGTGAGTGCAGGTGGGGCAGTTAGTGCAGGTTTGTTTGGAGTGGGCAGTGAGTGCCGGTGGGTCTGGAGTGGGCAGTGAGTGCTGGTGGGGCAGTGAGTGCCAGTGGGTATGGAGTGGGCAGTGAGTGCCGGTAGGTCTGGAGTGGGCAGTGAGTGCAGGTGGGGCAGTGAGTGCCGGTGGGTCTGGAGTGGGCAGTGAGTGCCGCTGGGTCCGGAGTGGGCAGTGAGTGAAGGTGGGTCTGGAGTGGGCAGTGAATGCTGGTGGGTCTTGAGTGGGCAGTGAGTGCAGGTGGGTCTGGAGTGGGCAGTAACTGCAGGTGGGGCACTGAGTGCAGGTAAGTCTGGAGTGCGCAGTGAGTGCAGGTGGGTTTGCAGTGGGCAGTGAGGTCAGGTGGGTCTGGAGTGGGCAGTGAGTTCAGGTGGGACTGGAGTGGGCAGTGAGTGCAGGTGTGTCTGGAGTGGGCAGTGAGTGCAGGTGGGGCAGTGAGTACAGGTGGGTCTGGAGTTGGCAGTGAGTGCAGGTGGGGCAGTGAATGCAGGTGGGGCAGTGAGCTCAGATGGGTCTGGAGTGGGCAGTGAGTGCCGGTGGGGCAGTGAGTGCAGGTGGGTCTGGAGTGGGCAGTGAGTAAAGGTGGGTGTGGAGTGGGCAGTGAGTCTGGAGTGAGCAGTGAGTGCAGGTGGGGCAGTGAGTGCCGGTGGGTCTGGAGTGGGCAGTGACTGCAGGTAGGGCAGTGAGTGCAGGTGAGTCTGGAGTGGGCAGTGATTCTGGAGTGGACAGTGAGTGCAGGTGGGGCAGTGAGTGGAGGTGGGCCTGGAGTGGGCAGTGAGTGTCGGTGGGTCTGGAGTGGGCAGTGAGTGCAAGTGGGGCAGTGAGTGCCGGCGGGTCTGGAGTAGGCAGTGAGTGCCGGTGGGTCTGGAGTGGGCAGTGAGTGCAGGTGGGGCTGTGAGCTGAGGTGGTTCTTGAGTGGGCAGTGAGTGCAGGTGGGTCTGGAGTGGGCAGTGAGTCTGGAGCGGGCAGTGATTTCAGGTGGGTCTGGAGTGGGCAGTGAGTGCAGGTGTCTGGAGTGGGCAGTGAGTGCAGGTGAGTCTGCAGTGGGCAATGAGTGCAGGTGGGTCTGGAGTGGGCAGTGAGTGCCGGTGGGTCTGGAGTGGGCAGTGAGTGCAGGTGGGGCAGTTAGTGCAGGTGTGTTTGGAGTGGGCAGTGAGTGCCGGTGGGTCTGGAGTGGGCAGTGAGTGCTGGTGGGGCAGTGAGTGCCGGTGGGTATGGAGTGGGCAGTGAGTGCCGGTAGGTCTGGAGTGGGCAGTGAGTGCAGGTGGGGCAGTGAGTGCCGGTGGGTCTGGAGTGGGCAGTGAGTGCCGCTGGGTCCGGAGTGGGCAGTGAGTGAAGGTGGGTCAGTGAGTGGAGATGGGTCTGGAGTGGGCAGTGAGTTCAGGTGGGTCTGGAGTGGGCAGTGAATGCTGGTGGGTCTTGAGTGGGCAGTGAGTGCAGGTGGGTCTGGAGTGGGCAGTAACTGCAGGTGGGGCACTGAGTGCAGGTAAGTCTGGAGTGCGCAGTGAGTGCAGGTGGGTTTGCAGTGGGCAGTGAGGTCAGGTGGGTCTGGAGTGGGCAGTGAGTTCAGGTGGGACTGGAGTGGGCAGTGAGTGCAGGTGTGTCTGGAGTGGGCAGTGAGTGCAGGTGGGGCAGTGAGTACAGGTGGGTCTGGAGTTGGCAGTGAGTGCAGGTGGGGCAGTGAATGCAGGTGGGGCAGTGAGCTCAGATGGGTCTGGAGTGGGCAGTGAGTGCCGGTGGGGCAGTGAGTGCAGGTGGGTCTGGAGTGGGCAGTGAGTAAAGGTGGGTGTGGAGTGGGCAGTGAGTCTGGAGTGAGCAGTGAGTGCAGGTGGGGCAGTGAGTGCCGGTGGGTCTGGAGTGGGCAGTGACTGCAGGTAGGGCAGTGAGTGCAGGTGAGTCTGGAGTGGGCAGTGATTCTGGAGTGGACAGTGAGTGCAGGTGGGGCAGTGAGTGGAGGTGGGCCTGGAGTGGGCAGTGAGTGTCGGTGGGTCTGGAGTGGGCAGTGAGTGCAAGTGGGGCAGTGAGTGCCGGCGGGTCTGGAGTAGGCAGTGAGTTCCGGTGGGTCTGGAGTGGGCAGTGAGTGCAGGTGGGGCTGTGAGCTGAGGTGGTTCTTGAGTGGGCAGTGAGTGCAGGTGGGTCTGGAGTGGGCAGTGAGTCTGGAGCGGGCAGTGATTTCAGGTGGGTCTGGAGTGGGCAGTGAGTGCAGGTGTCTGGAGTGGGCAGTGAGTGCAGGTGAGTCTGCAGTGGGCAATGAGTGCAGGTGGGTCTGGAGTGGGCAGTGAGTGCCGGTGGGTCTGGAGTGGGCAGTGAGTGCAGGTGGGGCAGTTAGTGCAGGTGTGTTTGGAGTGGGCAGTGAGTGCCGGTGGGTCTGGAGTGGGCAGTGAGTGCTGGTGGGGCAGTGAGTGCCGGTGGGTATGGAGTGGGCAGTGAGTGCCGGTAGGTCTGGAGTGGGCAGTGAGTGCAGGTGGGGCAGTGAGTGCCGGTGGGTCTGGAGTGGGCAGTGAGTGCCGCTGGGTCCGGAGTGGGCAGTGAGTGAAGGTGGGTCAGTGAGTGGAGATGGGTCTGGAGTGGGCAGTGAGTTCAGGTGGGTCTGGAGTGGGCAGTGAATGCTGGTGGGTCTTGAGTGGGCAGTGAGTGCAGGTGGGTCTGGAGTGGGCAGTAACTGCAGGTGGGGCACTGAGTGCAGGTAAGTCTGGAGTGCGCAGTGAGTGCAGGTGGGTTTGCAGTGGGCAGTGAGGTCAGGTGGGTCTGGAGTGGGCAGTGAGTTCAGGTGGGACTGGAGTGGGCAGTGAGTGCAGGTGTGTCTGGAGTGGGCAGTGAGTGCAGGTGGGGCAGTGAGTACAGGTGGGTCTGGAGTTGGCAGTGAGTGCAGGTGGGGCAGTGAATGCAGGTGGGGCAGTGAGCTCAGATGGGTCTGGAGTGGGCAGTGAGTGCCGGTGGGGCAGTGAGTGCAGGTGGGTCTGGAGTGGGCAGTGAGTAAAGGTGGGTGTGGAGTGGGCAGTGAGTCTGGAGTGAGCAGTGAGTGCAGGTGGGGCAGTGAGTGCCGGTGGGTCTGGAGTGGGCAGTGACTGCAGGTAGGGCAGTGAGTGCAGGTGAGTCTGGAGTGGGCAGTGAGTCTGGAGTGGACAGTGAGTGCAGGTGGGGCAGTGAGTGGAGGTGGGCCTGGAGTGGGAAGTGAGTGTCGGTGGGTCTGGAGTGGGCAGTGAGTGCAAGTGGGGCAGTGAGTGCCGGCGGGTCTGGAGTAGGTAGTGAGTGCGGGTGGGTCTGGAGAGGGCCGTGAGGTCAGGTGGGTCTGGAGTGGGCAGTGAGTGCAGGTGGGACTGGAGTGGGCAGTAAGTGGAGGTGGGTCTGGAGTGGGCAGTGAGTGCCGGTGGGTCTGGAGTGGGCAGTGAGTGCAGGAGGGTCTGGAGTGGGCAGTGAGTGCAGGTGTGTCTGGAGTTGGCACTGAGTGCCGGTGGGTCTGGAATGGGCAGTGAGTGCAGGAGGGGCAGTGAGTGCAGGTGGGTCTGGGGTGGGCAGTGAGTGCAGGTGTGTCTGGAGTGGGCAGTGAGTGCCGGTGGGTCTGGAGAGGGCAGTGAGTGGAGGTGGGTCTGGAGTGGGCAGTGAGTGCCGGTGGGTGTGGAGTGGGCAGTGGGTCTGGAGTGGGCAGTGAGTCTGGAGTGGGCAATGAGTCTAGAGCGGGCAGTGAGAGGAGGTGGGTCTGGAGTGGGCAGTGAGTGCAGGTGGGTCTGGAGTGGGCAGTGAGTACTGGTGGCTCTAGAGTGGGCAGTTACTGCAGGTGGGCTTGGAGTGGGCAGTGAGTGCAGGTGGGTCTGGAGTGGGCAGTGAGTGCAGGTGGGGCAGTGAATGGAAGTGGGGCAGTGAGTGGAGGTGGGGCAGTGAGTGCAGGTGGGTCTGGAGTGGGCAGTGAGTTGAGGTGGGTCTGGAGTGGGAAGTGAGTGCAGGTGGGTCTGGAGTGGGCAGTGAGTGCAGGTGAGGCAGTGAGTGCAGGTGGGTCTGGAGTAGGCAGTGAGTGCAGGTGGTTCTGGAGTCGGCATTGAGTGCAGGTGGGGCAGTGAGTGCTGGTGGGTCTGGAGTGGGCAGTGAGTGAAGGTGGGGCAGTGAGTGCAGGTGGGTCTGGAGTGGCAGTGAGTCTGGAGTGGGCAGTGAGTGCCGCTGGGTCTGCAGTGGGCAGTGAGTGCAGGTGGGTCTGGAGTGGGCAGTGAGTCTGGAGTGGGCAGTTAGTGCAGGTGGGTCTGGAGTGGGCAGTCAGTGCCTGTGGGTCTGCAGTGAATGGAGGTGGGTCTGGAGTGGGCAGTGAGTGCAGGTGGGGAAGTGAGTGCAGGTGGGTCTGGAGTGGGCAGTGAGTGCCAGTGGGTCTGGAGAGGGCAGTGGGTCTGGAGTGGGCAGTGAGTCTGGAGCGGGCAGTGAGTGTAGGTGGGTCTGGAGTGGGCAGTGAGTGCAGGTGGGGCAGTGAGTGCTGGTGGGTCTGGAGTGGGCAGTGAGTGCAGGAGGGGCAGTGAGTGCAGGTGGGGCAGTGAGTGCAGGTGGGTCTGGAGTGGGCAGTGAGTCAGGAGTGGGCAGTGAGTGCAGGCGGGGCAATGAGTGGAGGTGGGTCTGGAGTGGGCAGTGAGTGCCGGTGGGTCTCGAGTTGGCAGTGAGTGCAGGTGGGGCAGTGAGTGCAGGTGAGTCTGGAGTGGGCAGTGAATCTGGAGTGGGAAGTGAGTGCAGGTGGGTCTGGAGTGGGCAGTGAGTGCCAGTGGATCTGGAGTGGGCAGTGAGTCTGGAGTGGGCAGTGAGTGCAGGTGGGTCTGGAGTGGGCAGTGGGTCTGCAGTGGGCAGTGAGTGCAGGTGTGTCTGGAGTGGGCAGAGAGTGCCGGTGGCTCTGGAGTGGGCAGTGACTGCAGGTGGGTCTGGAGTGGGCAGTGAGTGCAGGTGGGTCTGCAAAGGGCAGTGAGTGCAGGTGGGTCTGGAGTGGGCAGTGAGTGCAGGTGGGTCTGGAGTCGGCAGTGAGTGCAGGTGGGGCAGTGAGTGCCAGTGGGTCTGTAGTGGGCAGTGAGTGCAGGTGGGTCTGGAGTGGGCAGTGAGTGCAGGTGGGGCAGTGAGTGCAGGTGGGTCTGCAGTGGGCAGTAAGTGTCGGTGGGTCTGCAGTGCGCTGTGAGTGCAGGTGGGTCTGGAGTGGGCAGTGAGTCTGGAGTGGACAGTGAGTGCCGGTGGGTCTGCAGTGGGCAGTGAGGGCAGGAGGGTCTGGAGTGGGCAGTGAGTCTGGAGTGGGCAGTGAGTGCAGGTGGGGCAGTGAGTGCCGGTGGGTCTGGAGTGGGCAGTGAGTGCCAGTGGGTCTGGAGCGGGCAGTGAGTCCAGGTGGGGCAGTGAGTGCAGGTGAGTCTACAGAGGGCAGTGAGTCTGGAGTGGGCAGTGAGTGCAGGTGGGGCAGTGAGTGGCAGTGGGTTTCGAGTGGGCAGTGAGTGTGGGTGGGGCGGTGAGTGCTGGTGGGTCTGGAGTGGGCAGTGAGGGCAGGTGGGTCTGGGGTGGGCAGTTAGTGCAGGTATGTCTGGAGTGGGCAGTGATTGCCAGTGGGTCTGGAGTGGGCAGTGAGTGGAGGTGGGTCTGGAGTGGGCAGTGAGTGACGGTGGGTCTGGAGTGGGCAGTGAGTGCCGGTGGGTGTGGAGTGGGCAGTGGGTCTGGAGTGGGCAATGAGTCTGGATCGGGCAGTGAGTGGAAGTGGGTCTGGAGTGGGCAGTGAGTGCAGGTGGCTCTGGAGTGGGCAGTGAGTGCAGGTGGGTTTGGAGTGGGCAGTGAGTGCAGGTGGGTCTGCAATGGGCAGTGAGTGCAGGTGGGTCTGGAGTGGGCATTGAGTGCAGGTGGGGCAGTGAGTGGAGGTGGGGCAGTGACTGCAGGTGGTTCTGGAGTGGGCAGTGAGTGGAGGTGGGTCTGGAGTGGGCAGTGAGTACAAGTGGGTCTGGAGTGGGCAGTGAGTGCAGGTGGGTCATTGTGTGCAGGTGGGTCTGGAGTAGGCAGTGAGTGCAGGTGGGTCTGGAGTGGGCAGTGAGTGCAGGTGGGGCAGTGAGTTCCGGTGGGTCTGGAGTGGGCAGTGAGTGCCGGTGGGTCTGCAGTGGGCAGTGAGTGCAGGTGGGGCAGTGAGTGCAGGTGGGTCTGGAGTGGGCAGTGAGTGCCGGTGGGTCTGCAGTGGGCAGTGAGTGCAGGTGGGTCTGGCGTGGGCAGTGAGTCTGGAGTGGGCAGTGAGAGCAGTTGGGTCTGGAGTGGGCAGTGAGTGCCGGTGGGTCTGCAGTGGGCAGTGAGTGCAGGTGGGTCTGGAGTGGGCAGTGAGTGCAGGTGGGGCAGTGAGTGCAGGTGGGGCAGTGAGTGCAGGTGGGTCTGGAGTGGGCAGTGAGTGCCGCTGGGTCCGGAGTGGGCAGTGAGTGCAGGTGGGTCAGTGAGTGGAGATGGCTCTGGAGTGGGCAGTGAGTTCAGGTGGGTCTGGAGTGGGCAGTGAATGCTGGTGGGTCTTGAGTGGGCAGTGAGTTCAGGTGGGTCTGGAGTGGGCAGTAACTGCAGGTGGGGCACTGAGTGCAGGTAAGTCTGGAGTGCGCAGTGAGTGCAGGTGGGTTTGCAGTGGGCAGTGAGGTCAGGTGGGTCTGGAGTGGGCAGTGAGTTCAGGTGGGACTGGAATGGGCAGTGAGTGCAGGTGTGTCTGGAGTGGGCAGTGAGTGCAGGTGGGGCAGTGAGTACAGGTGGGTCTGGAGTTGGCAGTGAGTGCAGGTGGGGCAGTGAATGCAGGTGGGGCAGTGAGCTCAGATGGGTCTGGAGTGGGCAGTGAGTGCCGGTGGGGCAATGAGTGCAGGTGGGTCTGGAGTGGGCAGTGAGTAAAGGTGGGTGTGGAGTGGGCAGTGAGTCTGGAGTGAGCAGTGAATGCAGGTGGGGCAGTGAGTGCCGGTGGGTCTGGAGTGGGCAGTGACTGCAGGTAGGGCAGTGAGTGCAGGTGAGTCTGGAGTGGGCAGTGAGTCTGGAGTGGACAGTGAGTGCAGGTGGGGCAGTGAGTGGAGGTGGGCCTGGACTGGGCAGTGAGTGTCGGTGGGTCTGGAGTGGGCAGTGAGTGCAAGTGGGGCAGTGAGTGCCGGCGGGTCTGGAGTAGGTAGTGAGTGCGGGTGGGTCTGGAGTGGGCCGTGAGGTCAGGTGGGTCTGGAGTGGGCAGTGAGTGCAGGTGGGACTGGAGTGGGCAGTAAGTGGAGGTGGGTCTGGAGTGGGCAGTGAGTGCCGGTGGGTCTGGAGTGGGCAGTGAGGGCAGGAGGGTCTGGAGTGGGCAGTGAGTGCAGGTGTGTCTGGAGTTGGCACTGAGTGCCGGTGGGTCTGGAATGGGCAGTGAGTGCAGGAGGGGCAGTGAGTGCAGGTGGGTCTCTGGTGGGCAGTGAGTGCAGGTGTGTCTGGAGTGGGCAGTGAGTGCCGGTGGGTCTGGAGTGGGCAGTGAGTGGAGGTGGGTCTGGAGTGGGCAGTGAGTGCCGGTGGGTGTGGAGTGGGCAGTGGATCTGGAGTGGGCAGTAAGTCTGGAGTGGGCAATGAGTCTAGAGCGGGCAGTGAGAGGAGGTGGGTCTGGAGTGGGCAGTGAGTGCAGGTGGGTCTGGAGTGGGCAGTGAGTACTGGTGGCTCTAGAGTGGGCAGTTAGTGCAGGTGGGCTTGGAGTGGGCAGTGAGTGCAGGTGGGTCTGCAATGGGCAGTGAGTGCAGGTGGGTCTGGAGTGGGCAGTGAGTGCAGGTGGGGCAGTGAATGGAGGTGGGGCAGTGAGTGGAGGTGGAGCAGTGAGTGCAGGTGAGTCTGGAATGGGCAGTGAGTGCCGGTGGGTCTGGAGTGGGAAGTGAGTGCAGGTGGGTCTGGAGTGGGCAGTGAGTGCAGGTGGGTCTGGAGTGGGCAGTGGGCAGTGAGTGCAGGTGGGGCAGTGAGTGGAGGTGGGTCTGGAGTGGGCAGTGAGTGCAGGTGGGTCTGGAGTGGGCAGTGAGTTTGGAGCGGGCAGTGAGTTCAGGTGGGTCTGGAGTGGGCAGTGAGTGCAGGTATCCGGAGTGGGCAGTGAGTGCAGGTGAGTCTGCAGTGGGCAGTGAGTGCAGGTGAGTCTGGAGTGGGCAGTGGGTGCAAGTGGGTCTGGAGTGGGCAGTGAGTCTGGAGTGGGCAGTGAGTGCTGGTGGGTCTGGAGTGGGCAGTGAGTTCAGGTGGGGCAGTTAGTGCAGGTGTGTTTGGAGTGGGCAGTGAGTGCCGGTGGGTCTGGAGTGGGAAGTGAGTGCCGGTGGGGCAGTGAGTGCCGGTGGGTCTGGAGTGGGCAGTGAGTGCAGGTGGGTCTGGAGTGGGCAGTGGTTCTGCAGTGGGCAGTAAGTGCAGGTGAGTCTGGAGTGGGTGGGTGAGTTCAGGTGGGTCTGGAGTGGGCAGTGAGTCTGGAGTGGGCAGTGAGTTCAGGTGGGTCTGGAGTGGGTAGTGAATGATGGTGGGTCCGGAGTGGGCAGTGAGTGCAGGTGGGTCTGGAATGGGCAGTAAGTGCAGGTGGGGCAGTGAGTGCAGGTGAGTCTGGAGTGGGCAGTGAGTGCAGGTGGGTTTGCAGTGGGCAGTGAGGTCAGGTAGGTCTGGAGTGGGCAGTGAGTTCAGGTGGGACTGTAGTGGGCAGTGAGTGCAGGTGGGTCTGGAGTGGACAGTGAGTGCAGGTGGATCTGGAGTGGGCAGTGAGTGCAGGTGGGGCAGTGAATGCAGGTGGGGCAGTGAGTGCAGGTGGGGCAGTGAGCTCAGGTGGGTCTGGAGTGGGCAGTGAGTGCCGGTAGGTCAGTAAGTGCAGGTGGATCTGGAGAGGGCAGTGAGTGCAGGTGGGTGTGGAGTGAGCAGTGAGTCTGGAGTGGGCAGTGAGTGCAGGTGGGGCAGTGAGTGCCGGTGGGTCTGGAGTGGGCAGTGAGTGCCAGTGGGTCTGAGTGGGCAGTGAGTCCAGGTGGGGCAGTGAGTGCAGGTGAGTCTAGAGAGGGCAGTGAGTCTGGAGTGGGCAGTGAGTGCAGGTGGGGCAGTGAGTGCAGGTGGGCCTGGAGTAGGCAGTGAGTACCGGTGGGTCTGGAGTGGGCAGTCAGTGCAGGTGGGGCAGTGACTGCCGGTGGGACTGGAGTAGGTAGTGAGTGCAGGTGGGTCTGGAGTGGGCCGTGAGGTCAGGTGGGTCTGGAGTGGGCAGTGAGTGCAGGTGGGACTGGAGAGGGCAGTAAGTGGGGGCGGGTCTGGAGTGGGCAGTGAGTGCCGGTGGGTCTGGAGTGGGCAATGGGTCTGGAGTGGGCAGTGAGTGCAGGTGGGACTGGAGTGGGCAGTGAGTGCAGGTGGGTCAGAGTGGGCAGTGAGTGCAGGTGGGGCAGTGAGTGCAGGTGGGACAGTGAGTGCTGGTGGGTCTGGAGTGGGCAGTGAGTGCAGGTGGGTCTGGAGTGGGGCAATGAGTGCAGGTAGGGCAGTGAGTGCAGGTGAGTCTGGTGTGGGCAGTGAGTGCCGGTGGGGCCCTGAGTGCAGGTGGGGCAGTGAGTGCCAGTGGGTCTGGAGTGGGCAGTGAGTCTGGAGTGGGCAGTGAGTGCAGGTGGAGCAGTGAGTGCCGATGGGTCTGCAGTGGGCAGTGAGTGCAGGTGGGTCTGGAGTGGGCAGTGAGTGCATGTGGGGCAGTGAGCTCATGTGAGTCTGGAGTGGGCAGTGAGTGCCGGTGGGTATGGAGTGGGCAGTGAGTGCAGGTGGGTCTGGAGTGGGCAGTGGGTCTGCAGTGGGCAGTGAGTGTAGGTGAGTCTGGAGTGGGCAGTGAGTGCAGGTGGGTCTGGAGTGGGCAGTGAGTGTCGGTGGGTCTGGAGTGGGCAGTGAGTGCAGGTGCGGCAGTGAGTGCAGGTGTGTCTGGAGTGGGCAGTGAGTGCCGGTGGGTCTGGAGTGGGCAGTGAGTGCCGGTCGGGCAGTGAGTGCAGGTGGGTCTGGAGTGGGCAGTGAGTGCAGGTGGGTATGGAGTGGGCAGTGAGTGCCGGTGGGTCTGGAGTGGGCAGTGAGTGCAGGTGGGGCAGTGAGTGCCGATGGGTCTGGTTTGGGCAGTGAGTGCCTGTGGGACAGTGAGTGCAGGTGGGTCTGGAGTGGGCAGTGAGTGCAGGTGGGTATGGAGTGGGCAGTGAGTGCCGGTGGGTCTGGAGTGGGCAGTGAGTGCAGGTGGGGCAGTGAGTGCCGGTGGGTCTGGAGTGGGCAGTGAGTGCAGGTGGGGCAGTGAGTGCCGGTGGGCCTGGAGTGGGCAGTGAATGCTGGTGGGTCTGGAGTGGGCAGTGAGTGCAGGTGGGTCTGGAATGGGCAGTAAGTGCAGGTGGGGCAGTGAGAGCAGGTGAGTCTGGAGTGGGCAGTGAGTGCACGTGGGTTTGCAGTGGACAGTGACGTCAGGTAGGTCTGGAGTGGGCAGTGAGTGAAGGTGGGTCTAGAGTGGGCAGTGAGTGCAGGTGGGTCTGGAGTGGGCAGTGAGTGCAGGTGGGGCAGTGAATGCAGGTGGGGCAGTGAGTGCATGTGTGGCAGTGAGCTCAGGTGGGTCTGGAGTGGGCAGTGAGTGCCGGTAGGTCAGTAAGTGCAGGTGGGTCTGGAGTGGGCAGTGAGTGCAGGTGGGTGTGGAGTGAGCAGTGAGTCTGGAGTGGGCAGTGAGTGCAGGTGGGGCAGTGAGTGCCGGTGGGTCTGGAGTGGGCAGTGAGTGCCAGTGGGTCTGGAGTGGGCAGTGAGTCCAGGTGGGGCAGTGAGTGCAGGTGAGTCTAGAGAGGGCAGTGAGTCTGGAGTGGGCAGTGAGTGCAGGTGGGGCAGTGAGTGCAGGTGGGCCTGGAGTGGGCAGTGAGTGCCGGTGGGTCTGGTGTGGGCAGTCAGTGCAGGTGGGGCAGTGAGTGCCGGTGGGTCTGGAGTAAGTAGTGAGAGCAGGTGGGTCTGGAGTGGGCCGTGAGGTCAGGTGGGTCTGGAGTGGGCAGTAAGTGGAGGTGGGTCTGGAGTGGGCAATGGGTCTGGAGTGGGCAGTGAGTGCAGTGAGTGCAGGTGGGGCAGTGAGCTCAGGTGGGTCTGGAGTGGGTAGTGAGTGCTGGTGGGTCTGGAGTGGGCAGTGATTGCCGGTGGGTCTGGAGTGGGCAGTGGGTCTGGGGTGGGCAGTGAGTGCAGGTGGGTCTGGAGTGGGCAGTGAGTGCAGGTGGGTCTGCGGTGGGCAGTGAGTGCCGGTGGGTCTGGAGTGGGCAGTGAGTGCAGGTGGGTCTGGAGTGGGCAGTGAGTCTGTAGTGGGCAGTGAGTGCAGGTTGGGCAGTGAGTGGAGGTGGGTCTGGAGTGGGCAGTGAGTGCAGGTGTGTCTGGAGTGGGCAGTAAGTCTGGAGCGGGCAGTGAGTTCAGGTGGGTCTGGAGTGGGCAGTGAGTGCAGGTGGGGCAGTGAGTGGCGGTGGGTCTCGAGTGGGCAGTGAGTGTGGGTGGGGCGGTGAGTGCCGGTGGGTCTGGAGTGGGCAGTGAGTGCAGGTGGGGCGGTGAGCTCAGGTGAGTCTGGAGTGGGCAGTGAGTGCAGGTGGGTCTGGAGTGGGCAGTGGTTCTGCAGTGGGCAGTAAGTGCAGGTGAGTCTGGAGTGGGTGGGTGAGTACAGGTGGGTCTGGAGTGGGCAGTGAGTGCAGGTGGGTCATTGTGTGCAGGTGGGTCTGGAGTAGGCAGTGAGTGCAGGTGGGTCTGGAGTGGGCAGTGAGTGCAGGTGGGACTTGAGTGGGCAGTAAGTGAAGGTGGGTCTGGAGTGGGCAGTGAGTGCCGGTAGGTCAGTAAGTGCAGGTGGGTCTGGAGTGGGCAGTGAGTGCAGGTGGGTGTGGAGTGAGCAGTGAGTCTGGAGTGGGCAGTGAGTGCAGGTGGGGCAGTGAGTGCCGGTGGGTCTGGAGTGGGCAGTGAGTGCCAGTGGGTCTGGAGTGGGCAGTGAGTCCAGGTGGGGCAGTGAGTGCAGGTGAGTCTAGAGAGGGCAGTGAGTCTGGAGTGGGCAGTGAGTGCAGGTGGGGCAGTGAGTGCAGGTGGGCCTGGAGTGGGCAGTGAGTGCCGGTGGGTCTGGTGTGGGCAGTCAGTGCAGGTGGGGCAGTGAGTGCCGGTGGGTCTGGAGTAAGTAGTGAGAGCAGGTGGGTCTGGAGTGGGCCGTGAGGTCAGGTGGGTCTGGAGTGGGCAGTAAGTGGAGGTGGGTCTGGAGTGGGCAATGGGTCTGGAGTGGGCAGTGAGTGCAGTGAGTGCAGGTGGGGCAGTGAGCTCAGGTGGGTCTGGAGTGGGTAGTGAGTGCTGGTGGGTCTGGAGTGGGCAGTGATTGCCGGTGGGTCTGGAGTGGGCAGTGGGTCTGGGGTGGGCAGTGAGTGCAGGTGGGTCTGGAGTGGGCAGTGAGTGCAGGTGGGTCTGCGGTGGGCAGTGAGTGCCGGTGGGTCTGGAGTGGGCAGTGAGTGCAGGTGGGTCTGGAGTGGGCAGTGAGTCTGTAGTGGGCAGTGAGTGCAGGTTGGGCAGTGAGTGGAGGTGGGTCTGGAGTGGGCAGTGAGTGCAGGTGTGTCTGGAGTGGGCAGTAAGTCTGGAGCGGGCAGTGAGTTCAGGTGGGTCTGGAGTGGGCAGTGAGTGCAGGTGGGGCAGTGAGTGGCGGTGGGTCTCGAGTGGGCAGTGAGTGTGGGTGGGGCGGTGAGTGCCGGTGGGTCTGGAGTGGGCAGTGAGTGCAGGTGGGGCGGTGAGCTCAGGTGAGTCTGGAGTGGGCAGTGAGTGCAGGTGGGTCTGGAGTGGGCAGTGGTTCTGCAGTGGGCAGTAAGTGCAGGTGAGTCTGGAGTGGGTGGGTGAGTACAGGTGGGTCTGGAGTGGGCAGTGAGTGCAGGTGGGTCATTGTGTGCAGGTGGGTCTGGAGTAGGCAGTGAGTGCAGGTGGGTCTGGAGTGGGCAGTGAGTGCAGGTGGGACTTGAGTGGGCAGTAAGTGGAGGTGGGTCTGGAGTGGGCAGTGAGTGCCGGTGGGTCTGGAGTGGGCAGTGAGGGCAGGAGGGTCTGGAGTGGGCAGTGAGTCTGGAGTGGGCAGTGTGTGCAGGTGGGGCAGTGAGTGCCGGTGGGTCTGGAGTGGGCAGTGAGTGCCAGTGGGTCTGGAGTGGGCAGTGAGTCCAGGTGGGGCAGTGAGTGCAGGTGAGTCTACAGAGGGCAGTGAGTCTGGAGTGGGCAGTGAGTGCAGGTGGGGCAGTGAGTGGCAGTGGGTTTCGAGTGGGCAGTGAGTGTGGGTGGGGCGGTGAGTGCTGGTGGGTCTGGAGTGGGCAGTGAGGGCAGGTGGGTCTGGGGTGGGCAGTTAGTGCAGGTATGTCTGGAGTGGGCAGTGATTGCCAGTGGGTCTGGAGTGGGCAGTGAGTGGAGGTGGGTCTGGAGTGGGCAGTGAGTGACGGTGGGTCTGGAGTGGGCAGTGAGTGCCGGTGGGTGTGGAGTGGGCAGTGGGTCTGGAGTGGGCAATGAGTCTGGAGCGGGCAGTGAGTGGAAGTGGGTCTGGAGTGGGCAGTGAGTGCAGGTGGCTCTGGAGTGGGCAGTGAGTGCAGGTGGGTTTGGAGTGGGCAGTGAGTGCAGGTGGGTCTGCAATGGGCAGTGAGTGCAGGTGGGTCTGGAGTGGGCATTGAGTGCAGGTGGGGCAGTGAGTGGAGGTGGGGCAGTGACTGCAGGTGGTTCTGGAGTGGGCAGTGAGTGGAGGTGGTTCTGGAGTGGGCAGTGAGTACAAGTGGGTCTGGAGTGGGCAGTGAGTGCAGGTGGGTCATTGTGTGCAGGTGGGTCTGGAGTAGGCAGTGAGTGCAGGTGGGTCTGGAGTGGGCAGTGAGTGCAGGTGGGGCAGTGAGTTCCGGTGGGTCTGGAGTGGGCAGTGAGTGCCGGTGGGTCTGCAGTGGGCAGTGAGTGCAGGTGGGGCAGTGAGTGAAGGTGGGTCTGGAGTGGGCAGTGAGTGCCGGTGGGTCTGCAGTGGGCAGTGAGTGCAGGTGGGTCTGGCGTGGGCAGTGAGTCTGGAGTGGGCAGTGAGAGCAGTTGGGTCTGGAGTGGGCAGTGAGTGCCGGTGGGTCTGCAGTGGGCAGTGAGTGCAGGTGGGTCTGGAGTGGGCAGTGAGTGCAGGTGGGGCAGTGAGTGCAGGTGGGGCAGTGAGTGCAGGTGGGTCTGGAGTGGGCAGTGAGTGCCGGTGGGTCTGCAGTGGGCAGTGAGTGCAGGTGGGTCTGGCGTGGGCAGTGAGTCTGGAGTGGGCAGTGAGAGCAGGTGGGTCTGGAGTGGGCAGTGAGTGCCGGTGGGTCTGCAGTGGGCAGTGAGTGCAGGTGGGTCTGGAGTGGGCAGTGAGTGCAGGTGGGGCAGTGAGTGCAGGTGGGTCTGAATTGGGCAGTGAGTGCCGACGGGTCTGGAGTGGGCAGTGAGTCTGGAGCGGGCAGTGAGTGGAGGTGGGTCTGGAGTGGGCAGAAAGTGCTGTTGGGTCTGGAGTGGGCAGTGAGTGCAGGTGGGGCAGTGAGTGCCGGTGGGTCTGGAGTGGGCAGTGTGTGCAGGAGGGGCAGTGAGTGCAGGTGGGGCAGTGAGAGCAGGTGGGCCTGGAGTGGGCAGTGAGTGCCGGTGGGTCTGGAGTGGGCAGTGAGTGCAGGTGGGGCTGTGAGCGGAGGTGGGTCTGGAGTGGGCAGTGAGTGCAGGTGGGTCTGGAGTGGGCAGTGAGTCTGGAGCGGGCAGTGAGTTCAGGTGGGTCTGGAGTGGGCAGTGAGTGCAGGTGTCTGGAGTGGGCAGTGAGTGCAGGTGAGTCTGCAGTGGGCAATGAGTGCAGGTGGGTCTGGAGTGGGCAGTGAGTGCCGGTGGGTCTGGAGTGGGCAGTGAGTGCAGGTGGGGCAGTTAGTGCAGGTGTGTTTGGAGTGGGCAGTGAGTGCCGGTGGGTCTGGAGTGGGCAGTGAGTGCTGGTGGGGCAGTGAGTGCCGTTGGGTATGGAGTGGGCAGTGAGTCCCGGTAGGTCTGGAGTGGGCAGTGAGTGCAGGTGGGGCAGTGAGTGCCGGTGGGTCTGGAGTGGGCAGTGAGAGCCGCTGGGTCCGGAGTGGGCAGTGAGTGCAGGTGGGTCAGTGAGTGGAGATGGGTCTGGAGTGGGCAGTCAGTTCAGGTGGGTCTGGAGTGGGCAGTGAATGCTGGTGGGTCTTGAGTGGGCAGTGAGTGCAAGTGGGTCTGGAGTGGGCAGTAACTGCAGGTGGGGCACTGAGTGCAGGTAAGTCTGGAGTGCGCAGTGAGTGCAGGTGAGTTTGCAGTGGGCAGTGAGGTCAGGTGGGTCTGGAGTGGGCAGTGAGTTCAGGTGGGACTGGAATGGGCAGTGAGTGCAGGTGGGGCAGTGAGTACAGGTGGGTCTGGAGTTGGCAGTGAGTGCAGGTGGGGCAGTGAATGCAGGTGGGGCAGTGAGCTCAGATGGGTCTGGAGTGGGCAGTGAGTGCCGGTGGGGCAGTGAGTGCAGGTGGGTCTGGAGTGGGCAGTGAGTAAAGGTGGGTGTGGAGTGGGCAGTGAGTCTGGAGTGGGCAGTGACTGCAGGTAGGGCAGTGAGTGCAGGTGAGTCTGGAGTGGGCAGTGAGTCTGGAGTGGACAGTGAGTGCAGGTGGGGCAGTGAGTGGAGGTGGGCCTGGAGTGGGCAGTGAGTGTCGGTGGGTCTGGAGTGGGCAGTGAGTGCAAGTGGGGCAGTGAGTGCCAGCGGGTCTGGAGTAGGTAGTGAGTGCGGGTGGGTCTGGAGTGGGCCGTGAGTTCAGGTGGTTCTGGAGTGGGCAGTGAGTGCAGGTGGGACTGGAGTGGGCAGTAAGTGGAGGTGGGTCTGGAGTGGGCAGTGAGTGCCGGTGGGTCTGGAGTGGGCAGTGAGGGCAGGAGGGTCTGGAGTGGGCAGTGAGTGCAGGTGTGTCTGGAGTTGGCACTGAGTGCCGGTGGGTCTGGAATGGGCAGTGAGTGCAGGAGGGGCAGTGAGTGCAGGTGGGTCTGGGGTGGGCAGTGAGTGCAGGTGTGTCTGGAGTGGGCAGTGAGTGCCGGTGGGTCTGGAGTGGGCAGTGAGTGGAGGTGGGTCTGGAGTGGGCAGTGAGTGCCGGTGGGTGTGGAGTGGGCAGTGGGTCTGGAGTGGGCAGTAAGTCTGGAGTGGGCAATGAGTCTAGAGCGGGCAGTGAGAGGAGGTGGGTCTGGAGTGGGCAGTGAGTGCAGGTGGGTCTGGAGTGGGCAGTGAGTACTGGTGGCTCTAGAGTGGGCAGTTAGTGCAGGTGGGCTTGGAGTGGGCAGTGAGTGCAGGTGGGTCTGCAATGGGCAGTGAGTGCAGGTGGGTCTGGAGTGGGCAGTGAGTGCAGGTGGGGCAGTGAATGGAGGTGGGGCAGTGAGTGGAGGTGGGGCAGTGAGTGCAGGTGGGTCTGGAGTGGGCAGTGAGTTGAGGTGGGTCTGGAGTGGGAAGTGAGTGCAGGTGGGTCTGGAGTGGGCAGTGAGTGCAGGTGGGGCAGTGAGTGCAGGTGGGTCTGGAGTAGGCAGTGAGTGCAGGTGGTTCTGGAGTCGGCATTGAGTGCAGGTGGGGCAGTGAGTGCCGGTGGGTCTGGAGTGGGCAGTGAGTGAAGGTGGGGCAGTGAGTGCAGGTGGGTCTGGAGTGGCAGTGAGTCTGGAGTGGGCAGTGAGTGCCGCTGGGTCTGCAGTGGGCAGTGAGTGCAGGTGGGTCTGGAGTGGGCAGTGAGTCTGGAGTGGGCAGTTAGTGCAGGTGGGTCTGGAGTGGGCAGTCAGTGCCGGTGGGTCTGCAGTGAATGGAGGTGGGTCTGGAGTGAGCAGTGAGTGCAGGTGGGGAAGTGAGTGCAGGTGGGTCTGGAGTGGGCAGTGAGTGCCAGTGGGTCTGGAGAGGGCAGTGGGTCTGGAGTGGGCAGTGATTCTGGAGCGGGCAGTGAGTGTAGGTGGGTCTGGAGTGGGCAGTGAGTGCAGGTGGGGCGGTGAGCTCAGGTGAGTCTAGAGTGGGCAGTGAGTGCAGGTGGGTCTGGAGTGGGCAGTGGTTCTGCAGTGGGCAGTAAGTGCAGGTGAGTCTGGAGTGGGTGGGTGAGTTCAGGTGGGTCTGGAGTGGGCAGTGAGTCTGGAGTGGGCAGTGAGTGCAGGTGGGGCAGTGAGTGCCGGTGGGTCTGGAGTGGGCAGTGAGTGCCAGTGGGTCTGGAGTGGGCAGTGAGTCCAGGTGGGGCAGTGAGTGCAGGTGAGTCTAGAGAGGGCAGTGAGTCTGGAGTGGGCAGTGAGTGCAGGTGGGGCAGTGAGTGGCAGTGGGTTTCGAGTGGGCAGTGAGTGTGGGTGTGGCGGTGAGTGCTGGTGGGTCTGGAGTGGGCAGTGAGTGCAGGTGGGTCTGGGGTGGGCAGTTAGTGCAGGTATGTCTGGAGTGGGCAGTGATTGCCAGTGGGTCTGGAGTGGGCAGTGAGTGGAGGTGGGTCTGGAGTGGGCAGTGAGTGACGGTGGGTCTGGAGTGGGCAGTGAGTGCCGGTGGGTGTGGAGTGGGCAGTGGGTCTGGAGTGGGCAATGAGTCTGGAGTGGGCAGTGAGTGGAAGTGGGTCTGGAGTGGGCAGTGAGTGCAGGTAGCTCTGGAGTGGGCAGTGAGTGCAGGTGGGTTTGGAGTGGGCAGTGAGTGCAGGTGGGTCTGCAATGGGCAGTGAGTGCAGGTGGGTCTGGAGTGGGCATTGAGTGCAGGTGGGGCAGTGAGTGGAGGTGGGGCAGTGACTGCAGGTGGTTCTGGAGTGGGCAGTGAGTGGAGGTGGGTCTGGAGTGGGCAGTGAGTACAGGTGGGTCTGGAGTGGGCAGTGAGTGCAGGTGGTTCATTGTGTGCAGGTGGGTCTGGAGTAGGCAGTGAGTGCAGGTGGGTCTGGAGTGGGCAGTGAGTGCAGGTGGGGCAGTGAGTTCCGGTGGGTCTGGAGTGGGCAGTGAGTGCCGGTGGGTCTGCAGTGGGCAGTGAGTGCAGGTGGGGCAGTGAGTGCAGGTGGGTCTGGAGTGGGCAGTGAGTGCCGGTGGGTCTGCAGTGGGCAGTGAGTGCAGGTGGGTCTGGCGTGGGCAGTGAGTCTGGAGTGGGCAGTGAGAGCAGGTGGGTCTGGAGTGGGCAGTGAGTGCCGGTGGGTCTGCAGTGGGCAGTGAGTGCAGGTGGGTCTGGAGTGGGCAGTGAGTGCAGGTGGGGCAGTGAGTGCAGGTGGGGCAGTGAGTGCAGGTGGGTCTGGAGTGGGCAGTGAGTGCCGGTGGGTCTGCAGTGGGCAGTGAGTGCAGGTGGGTCTGGCGTGGGCAGTGAGTCTGGAGTGGGCAGTGAGAGCAGGAGGGTCTGGAGTGGGCAGTGAGTGCCGGTGGGTCTGCAGTGGGCAGTGAGTGCAGGTGGGTCTGGAGTGGGCAGTGAGTGCAGGTGGGGCAGTGAGTGCAGGTGGGTCTGAATTGGGCAGTGAGTGCCGACGGGTCTGGAGGGGGCAGTGAGTCTGGAGCGGGCAGTGAGTGGAGGTGGGTCTGGAGTGGGCAGAAAGTGCTGTTGGGTCTGGAGTGGGCAGTGAGTGCAGGTGGGGCAGTGAGTGCCGGTGGGTCTGGAGTGGGCAGTGTGTGCAGGAGGGGCAGTGAGTGCAGGTGGGGCAGTGAGTGCAGGTGGGCCTGGAGTGGGCAGTGAGTGCAGGTGGGTCTGGAGTGGGCAGTGAGTCTGGAGCGGGCAGTGAGTTCAGGTGGGTCTGGAGTGGGCAGTGAGTGCAGGCGTCTGGAGTGGGCAGTGAGTGCAGGTGAGTCTGCAGTGGGCAATGAGTGCAGGTGGGTCTGGAGTGGGCAGTGAGTGCCGGTGGGTCTGGAGTGGGCAGTGAGTGCAGGTGGGGCAGTTAGTGCAGGTGTTTTTGGAGTGGGCAGTGAGTGCCAGTGGGTCTGGAGTGGGCAGTGAGTGCTGGTGGGGCAGTGAGTGCCGGTGGGTATGGAGTGGGCAGTGAGTGCCGGTAGGTCTGGAGTGGGCAGTGAGTGCAGGTGGGGCAGTGAGTGCCGTGGGTCTGGAGTGGGCAGTGAGTGCCGCTGGGTCCGGAGTGGGCAGTGAGTGCAGGTGGGTCAGTGAGTGGAGATGGGTCTGGAGTGGGCAGTGAGTTCAGGTGGGTCTGGAGTGGGCAGTGAATGCTGGTGGGTCTTGAGTGGGCAGTGAGTGCAGGTGGGTCTGGAGTGGGCAGTGAGGGCAGGAGGGTCTGGAGTGGGCAGTGAGTGCAGGTGTGTCTGGAGTTGGCACTGAGTGCCGGTGGGTCTGGAATGGGCAGTGAGTGCAGGAGGGGCAGTGAGTGCAGGTGGGTCTGGGGTGGGCAGTGAGTGCAGGTGTGTCTGGAGTGGGCAGTGAGTGCCGGTGGGTCTGGAGTGGGCAGTGAGTGGAGGTGGGTCTGGAGTGGGCAGTGAGTGCCGGTGGGTGTGGAGTGGGCAGTGGGTCTGGAGTGGGCAGTAAGTCTGGAGTGGGCAATGAGTCTAGAGCGGGCAGTGAGAGGAGGTGGGTCTGGAGTGGGCAGTGAGTGCAGGTGGGTCTGGAGTGGGCAGTGAGTACTGGTGGCTCTAGAGTGGGCAGTTAGTGCAGGTGGGCTTGGAGTGGGCAGTGAGTGCAGGTGGGTCTGCAATGGGCAGTGAGTGCAGGTGGGTCTGGAGTGGGCAGTGAGTGCAGGTGGGGCAGTGAATGGAGGTGGGGCAGTGAGTGGAGGTGTGGCAGTGAGTGCAGGTGGGTCTGGAGTGGGCAGTGAGTTGAGGTGGGTCTGGAGTGGGAAGTGAGTGCAGGTGGGTCTGGAGTGGGCAGTGAGTGCAGGTGGGGCAGTGAGTGCAGGTGGGTCTGGAGTAGGCAGTGAGTGCAGGTGGTTCTGGAGTCGGCATTGAGTGCAGGTGGGGCAGTGAGTGCCGGTGGGTCTGGAGTGGGCAGTGAGTGAAGGTGGGGCAGTGAGTGCAGGTGGGTCTGGAGTGGCAGTGAGTCTGGAGTGGGCAGTGAGTGCCGCTGTTTCTGCAGTGGGCAGTGAGTGCAGGTGGGTCTGGAGTGGGCAGTGAGTCTGGAGTGGGCAGTTAGTGCAGGTGGGTCTGGAGTGGGCAGTCAGTGCCGGTGGGTCTGCAGTGAATGGAGGTGGGTCTGGAGTGGGCAGTGAGTGCAGGTGGGGAAGTGAGTGCAGGTGGGTCTGGAGTGGGCAGTGAGTGCCAGTGGGTCTGGAGAGGGCAGTGGGTCTGGAGTGGGAAGTGAGTCTGGAGCGGGCAGTGAGTGTAGGTGGGTCTGGAGTGGGCAGTGAGTGCAGGTGGGGCAGTGAGTGCTGGTGGGTCTGGAGTGGGCAGTGAGTGCAGGAGGGGCAGTGAGTGCAGGTGGGGCAGTGAGTGCAGGTGGGTCTGGAGTGGGCAGTGAGTCAGGAGTGGGCAGTGAGTGCAGGCGGGGCAAAGAGTGGAAGTGGGTCTGGAGTGGGCAGTGAGTGCCGGTGGGTCTCGAGTTGGCAGTGAGTGCAGGTGGGGCAGTGAGTGCAGGTGAGTCTGGAGTGGGCAGTGAATCTGGAGTGGGAAGTGAGTGCAGGTGGGTCTGGAGTGGGCAGTGAGTGCCAGTGGATCTGGAGTGGGCAGTGAGTCTGGAGTGGGCAGTGAGTGCAGGTGGGTCTGGAGTGGGCAGTGGGTCTGCAGTGGGCAGTGAGTGCAGGTGTGTCTGAAGTGGGCAGTGAGTGCCGGTGGCTCTGGAGTGGGCAGTGACTGCAGGTGGGTCTGGAGTGGGCAGTGAGTGCAGGTGGGTCTGCAAAGGGCAG
Source organism: Pleurodeles waltl (assembly GCF_031143425.1). Lineage (NCBI taxonomy): Eukaryota > Metazoa > Chordata > Amphibia > Caudata > Salamandridae > Pleurodeles > Pleurodeles waltl. Next base: position 7,029,337 of record NC_090442.1, on the reverse strand, counting down.
TGAGTGCAGGTGGGTCTGGAGTGGGCAGTGAGTGCAGGTGGGTCTGGAGTCGGCAGTGAGTGCAGGTGGGGCAGTGAGTGCCAGTGGGTCTGTAGTGGGCAGTGAGTGCAGGTGGGTCTGGAGTGGGCAGTGAGTGCAGGTGGGGCAGTGAGTGCAGGTGGGTCTGCAGTGGGCAGTAAGTGTCGGTGGGTCTGCAGTGCGCTGTGAGTGCAGGTGGGTCTGGAGTGGGCAGTGAGTCTGGAGTGGACAGTGAGTGCCGGTGGGTCTGCAGTGGGAAGTGAGTGCAGGTGGGTCTGGAGTGGGCAGTGAGTCTGGAGTGGGCAGTGAGTGCCGGTGGGTCTGGAGTGGGCAGTGAGTGCAGGTGGGGCAGTGAGTGCAGGTGGGTCTGGAGTGGGCAGTGAGTCCCGGTGGGTCTGGAGTGGGCAGTGGGTCTGGAGTGGGCAGTGAGTCCGGAGCGGGCAGTGAGTGGAGGTGGGTCTGGAGTGGGCAGTGAGTGCAGGTGGAGCAGTGAGTGCCAGTGGGTCTGGAATGAGCAGTGAGTGCTGGAGGGACAGTGAGTGCAGGTGGAGCAGTGAGTGCAGGTGGGTCTGGAATGGGCAGTGAGTGCCGGTGTGTCTCGAGTGGGCAGTGAGTGCCGGTGGGTCTGGAGTGGGCAGTGAGTGCAGGTGGGTCTGGAGTGGGCAGTGGGCAGTGAGTGCAGGTGGGGCAGTGAGTGGAGGTGGGTCTGCAGTGGGCAGTGAGTGCAGGTGGGTCTGGAGTGGGCAGTGAGTCTAGAGCGGGCAGTGAGTTCAGGTGGGTCTGGAGTGGGCAGTGAGTGCAGGTGTCTGGAGTGGGCAGTGAGTGCAGGTGAGTCTGCAGTGGGCAGTGAGTGCAGGTGAGTCTGGAGTGGGCAGTGGGTGCAATTGGGTCCAGAGTGGGCAGTGAGTCTGGAGTGGGCAGTGAGTGCTGGTGGGTCTGGAGTGGGCAGTGAGTTCAGGTGGGGCAGTTAGTGCAGGTGTGTTTGGAGTGGGCAGTGAGTGCTGGTGGGTCTGGAGTGGGCAGTGAGTGCCGGTGGGGCAGTGAGTGCCGGTGGGTCTGGAGTGGGCAGTGAGTGCAGGTGGGTCAGTGAGTGCCGGTGGCCCTGGAGTGGGCAGTGAGTGCCGGTGGGTCTGGAGTGGGCAGTGAGTGCAGGTGGGTCAGTGAGTGGCGATGGGTCTGGAGTGGGCAGTGAGTTCAGGTGGGTCTGGAGTGGGCAGTGAATGATGGTGGGTCTGGAGTGGGCAGTGAGTGCAGGTGGGTCTGGAATGGGCAGTAAGTGCAGGTGGGGCAGTGAGTGCAGGTGAGTCTGGAGTGGGCAGTGAGTGCAGGTGGGTTTGCAGTGGGCAGTGAGGTCAGGTAGGTCTGGAGTGGGCAGTGAGTTCAGGTGGGACTGTAGTGGGCAGTGAGTGCAGGTGGGTCTGGAGTGGACAGTGAGTGCAGGTGGGTCTGGAGTGGGCAATGAGTGCAGGTGGGGCAGTGAATGCAGGTGGGGCAGTGAGTGCAGGTGGGGCAGTGAGCTCAGGTGGGTCTGGAGTGGGCAGTGAGTGCCGGTAGGTCAGTAAGTGCCGGTGGATCTGGAGAGGGCAGTGAGTGCAGGTGGGTGTGGAGTGAGCAATGAGTCTGGAGTGGGCAGTGAGTGCAGGTGGGGCAGTGAGTGCCGGTGGGTCTGGAGTGGGCAGTGAGTGCCAGTGGGTCTGGAGTGGGCAGTGAGTCCAGGTGGGGCAGGGAGTGCAGGTGAGTCTAGAGAGGGCAGTGAGTCTGGAGTGGGCAGTGAGTGCAGGTGGGCCAGTGAGTGCAGGTGGGCCTGGAGTAGGCAGTGAGTACCGGTGGGTCTGGAGTGGGCAGTCAGTGCAGGTGGGGCAGTGAGTGCCGGTGGGACTGGAGTAGGTAGTGAGTGCAGGTGGGTCTGGAGTGGGCCGTGAGGTCAGGTGGGTCTGGAGTGGGCAGTGAGTGCAGGTGGGACTGGAGAGGGCAGTAAGTGGGGGCGGGTCTGGAGTGGGCAGTGAGTGCCGGTGGGTCTGGAGTGGGCAATGGGTCTGGAGTGGGCAGTGAGTGCAGGTGGGACTGGAGTGGGCAGTGAGTGCAGGTGGGTCAGAGTGGGCAGTGAGTGCAGGTGGGGCAGTGAGTGCAGGTGGGACAGTGAGTGCTGGTGGGTCTGGAGTGGGCAGTGAGTGCAGGTGGGTCTGGAGTGGGGCAATGAGTGCAGGTAGGGCAGTGAGTGCAGGTGAGTCTGGTGTGGGCAGTGAGTGCCGGTGGGGCCCTGAGTGCAGGTGGGGCAGTGAGTGCCAGTGGGTCTGGAGTGGGCAGTGAGTCTGGAGTGGGCAGTGAGTGCAGGTGGGGCAGTGAGTGCCGATGGGTCTGCAGTGGGCAGTGAGTGCAGGTGGGTCTGGAGTGGGCAGTGAGTGCATGTGGGGCAGTGAGCTCATGTGAGTCTGGAGTGGGCAGTGAGTGCCGGTGGGTATGGAGTGGGCAGTGAGTGCAGGTGGGTCTGGAGTGGGCAGTGGGTCTGCAGTGGGCAGTGAGTGTAGGTGAGTCTGGAGTGGGCAGTGAGTGCAGGTGGGTCTGGAGTGGGCAGTGAGTGTCGGTGGGTCTGGAGTGGGCAGTGAGTGTAGGTGCGGCAGTGAGTGCAGGTGTGTCTGGAGTGGGCAGTGAGTGCTGGTGGGTCTGGAGTGGGCAGTGAGTGCCGGTGGGGCAGTGAGTGCAGGTGGGTCTGGAGTGGGCAGTGAGTGCAGGTGGGTATGGAGTGGGCAGTGAGTGCCAGTGGGTCTGGAGTGGGCAGTGAGTGCAGGTGGGGCAGTGAGTGCCGATGGGTCTGGTTTGGGCAGTGAGTGCCTGTGGGACAGTGAGTGCAGGTGGGTCTGGAGTGGGCAGTGAGTGCAGGTGGGTATGGAGTGGGCAGTGAGTGCCGGTGGGTCTGGAGTGGGCAGTGAGTGCAGGTGGGGCAGTGAGTGCCGGTGGGTCTGGAGTGGGCAGTGAGTGCAGGTGGGGCAGTGAGTGCCGGTGGGCCTTGAGTGGGCAGTGAATGCTGGTGGGTCTGGAGTGGGCAGTGAGTGCAGGTGGGTCTGGAATGGGCAGTAAGTGCAGGTGGGGCAGTGAGAGCAGGTGAGTCTGGAGTGGGCAGTGAGTGCACGTGGGTTTGCAGTGGACAGTGACGTCAGGTAGGTCTGGAGTGGGCAGTGAGTGAAGGTGGGTCTAGAGTGGGCAGTGAGTGCAGGTGGGTCTGGAGTGGGCAGTGAGTGCAGGTGGGGCAGTGAATGCAGGTGGGGCAGTGAGTGCATGTGTGGCAGTGAGCTCAGGTGGGTCTGGAGTGGGTAGTGAGTGCCGGTAGGTCAGTAAGTGCAGGTGGGTCTGGAGTGGGCAGTGAGTGCAGGTGGGTGTGGAGTGAGCAGTGAGTCTGGAGTGGGCAGTGAGTGCAGGTGGGGCAGTGAGTGCCGGTGGGTCTGGAGTGGGCAGTGAGTGCCAGTGGGTCTGGAGTGGGCAGTGAGTCCAGGTGGGGCAGTGAGTGCAGGTGAGTCTAGAGAGGGCAGTGAGTCTGGAGTGGGCAGTGAGTGCAGGTGGGGCAGTGAGTGCAGGTGGGCCTGGAGTGGGCAGTGAGTGCCGGTGGGTCTGGTGTGGGCAGTCAGTGCAGGTGGGGCAGTGAGTGCCGGTGGGTCTGGAGTAAGTAGTGAGAGCAGGTGGGTCTGGAGTGGGCCGTGAGGTCAGGTGGGTCTGGAGTGGGCAGTGAGTGCAGGTGGGACTGGAGAGGGCAGTAAGTGGAGGTGGGTCTGGAGTGGGCAGTGAGTGCCAGTGGGTCTGGAGTGGGCAATGGGTCTGGAGTGGGCAGTGAGTGCAGGTGGGGCAGTGAGTGCAGGTGGGGCAGTGAGCTCAGGTGGGTCTGGAGTGGGTAGTGAGTGCTGGTGGGTCTGGAGTGGGCAGTGATTGCTGGTGGGTCTGGAGTGGGCAGTGGGTCTGGGGTGGGCAGTGAGTGCAGGTGGGTCTGGAGTGGGCAGTGAGTGCAGGTGGGTCTGCGGTGGGCAGTGAGTGCCGGTGGGTCTGGAGTGGGCAGTGAGTGCAGGTGGGTCTGGAGTGGGCAGTGAGTCTGTAGTGGGCAGTGAGTGCAGGTGGGGCAGTGAGTGGAGGTGGGTCTGGAGTGGGCAGTGAGTGCAGGTGTGTCTGGAGTGGGCAGTAAGTCTGGAGCGGGCAGTGAGTTCAGGTGGGTCTGGAGTGGGCAGTGAGTGCAGGTGTCTGGAGTGGGCAGTGAGTGCAGGTGGGTGTAGGTGGGTCTGGAGTGGGCAGTGAGTCTGGAGTGGGCAGTGAGTCTGGAGCGGGCAGTGAGTTCAGGTGGGTCTGGAGTGGGCAGTGAGTGCAGATGGATCTGGAGTGGGCAGTGAGTGCCGGTGGGTCTGGAGTGGGCAGTGAGTGCAGGTGGGGCAGTGAATGCATGTGGGGCAGTGAGTGCTGGTGGGTCTGGAGTGGGCAGTGAGTGCAGGTGGGTCTGGAGTGGGGCAATGAGTGCAGGTAGGGCAGTGAAAGCAGGTGAGTCTGGTGTGGGCAGTAAGTGCCGGTGGGGCACTGAGTGCAGGTGGGGCAGTGAGTGCCAGTGGGTCTGGAATGGGCAGTGAGTCTGGAGTGGGCAGTGAGTGCAGGTGGGGCAGTGAGTGCCGATGGGTCTGCAGTAGGCAGTGAGTGCAGGTGGGTCTGGAGTGGGCAGTGAGTGCATGTGGGGCAGTGAGCTCATGTGAGTCTGGAGTGGGCAGTGAGTGCCGGTGGGTATGGAGTGGGCACTGAGTGCAGGTGGGTCTGGAGTGGGCAGTGGGTCTGCAATTGGCAGTGAGTGTAGGTGAGTCTGGAGTGGGCAGTGAGTGCAGGTGGGGCAGTGAGTGCTGGTGGGTTTGGAGTGGGCAGTGAGTTCCAGTGGGTCTGGAGTGGGCAGTGAGTGCAGGTGGGTCTGGAATGGGCAGTAAGTGCAGGTGGGGCAGTGAGAGCAGGTGAGTCTGGAGTGGGCAGTGAGTGCACGTGGGTTTGCAGTGGACAGTGACGTCAGGTAGGTTTGGAGTGGGCAGTGAGTGAAGGTGGGTCTAGAGTGGGCAGTGAGTGCAGGTGGGTCTGGAGTGGGCAGTGAGTGCAGGTGGGGCAGTGAATGCAGGTGGGGCAGTGAGTGCATGTGTGGCAGTGAGCTCAGGTGGGTCTGGAGTGGGCAGTGAGTGCCGGTAGGTCAGTAAGTGCAGGTGGGTCTGGAGTGGGCAGTGAGTGCAGGTGGGTGTGGAGTGAGCAGTGAGTCTGGAGTGGGCAGTGAGTGCAGGTGGGGCAGTGAGTGCCGGTGGGTCTGGAGTGGGCAGTGAGTGCCAGTGGGTCTGGAGTGGGCAGTGAGTCCAGGTGGGGCAGTGAGTGCAGGTGAGTCTAGAGAGGGCAGTGAGTCTGGAGTGGGCAGTGAGTGCAGGTGGGGCAGTGAGTGCAGGTGGGCCTGGAGTGGGCAGTGAGTGCCGGTGGGTCTGGTGTGGGCAGTCAGTGCAGGTGGGGCAGTGAGTGCCGGTGGGTCTGGAGTAAGTAGTGAGAGCAGGTGGGTCTGGAGTGGGCCGTGAGGTCAGGTGGGTCTGGAGTGGGCAGTGAGTGCAGGTGGGACTGGAGAGGGCAGTAAGTGGAGGTGGGTCTGGAGTGGGCAGTGAGTGCCGGTGGGTCTGGATTGGGCAATGGGTCTGGAGTGGGCAGTGAGTGCAGGTGGGGCAGTGAGTGCAGGTGGGGCAGTGAGCTCAGGTGGGTCTGGAGTGGGTAGTGAGTGCTGGAGGGTCTGGAGTGGGCAGTGATTGCCGGTGGGTCTGGAGTGGGCAGTGGGTCTGGGGTGGGCAGTGAGTGCAGGTGGGTCTGGAGTGGGCAGTGAGTGCAGGTGTCTGGAGTGGGCAGTGAGTGCAGGTGGGTGTAGGTGGGTCTGGAGTGGGCAGTGAGTCTGGAGTGGGCAGTGAGTCTGGAGCGGGCAGTGAGTTCAGGTGGGTCTGGAGTGGGCAGTGAGTGCAGATGGATCTGGAGTGGGCAGTGAGTGCCGGTGGGTCTGGAGTGGGCAGTGAGTGCAGGTGGGGCAGTGAATGCATGTGGGGCAGTGAGTGCTGGTGGGTCTGGAGTGGGCAGTGAGTGCAGGTGGGTCTGGAGTGGGGCAATGAGTGCAGGTAGGGCAGTGAAAGCAGGTGAGTCTGGTGTGGGCAGTAAGTGCCGGTGGGGCACTGAGTGCAGGTGGGGCAGTGAGTGCCAGTGGGTCTGGAGTGGGCAGTGAGTCTGGAGTGGGCAGTGAGTGCAGGTGGGGCAGTGAGTGCCGATGGGTCTGCAGTAGGCAGTGAGTGCAGGTGGGTCTGGAGTGGGCAGTGAGTGCATGTGGGGCAGTGAGCTCATGTGAGTCTGGAGTGGGCAGTGAGTGCCGGTGGGTATGGAGGGGGCACTGAGTGCAGGTGGGTCTGGAGTGGGCAGTGGGTCTGCAGTTGGCAGTGAGTGTAGGTGAGTCTGGAGTGGGCAGTGAGTGCAGGTGGGGCAGTGAGTGCCGGTGGGTTTGGAGTGGGCAGTGAGTGCCAGTGGGTCTGGAGTGGGCAGTGAGTGCAGGTGGGTCTGGAATGGGCAGTAAATGCAGGTGGGGCAGTGAGAGCAGGTGAGTCTGGAGTGGGCAGTGAGTGCACGTGGGTTTGCAGTGGACAGTGACGTCAGGTAGGTCTGGAGTGGGCAGTGAGTGAAGGTGGGTCTAGAGTGGGCAGTGAGTGCAGGTGGGTCTGGAGTGGGCAGTGAGTGCAGGTGGGGCAGTGAATGCAGGTGGGGCAGTGAGTGCATGTGTGGCAGTGAGCTCAGGTGGGTCTGGAGTGGGCAGTGAGTGCCGGTAGGTCAGTAAGTGCAGGTGGGTCTGGAGTGGGCAGTGAGTGCAGGTGGGTGTGGAGTGAGCAGTGAGTCTGGAGTGGGCAGTGAGTGCAGGTGGGGCAGTGAGTGCCGGTGGGTCTGGAGTGGGCAGTGAGTGCCAGTGGGTCTGGAGTGGGCAGTGAGTCCAGGTGGGGCAGTGAGTGCAGGTGAGTCTAGAGAGGGCAGTGAGTCTGGAGTGGGCAGTGAGTGCAGGTGGGGCAGTGAGTGCAGGTGGGCCTGGAGTGGGCAGTGAGTGCCGGTGGGTCTGGTGTGGGCAGTCAGTGCAGGTGGGGCAGTGAGTGCCGGTGGGTCTGGAGTAAGTAGTGAGAGCAGGTGGGTCTGGAGTGGGCCGTGAGGTCAGGTGGGTCTGGAGTGGGCAGTGAGTGCAGGTGGGACTGGAGAGGGCAGTAAGTGGAGGTGGGTCTGGAGTGGGCAGTGAGTGCCGGTGGGTCTGGAGTGGGCAATGGGTCTGGAGTGGGCAGTGAGTGCAGGTGGGGCAGTGAGTGCAGGTGGGGCAGTGAGCTCAGGTGGGTCTGGAGTGGGTAGTGAGTGCTGGTGGGTCTGGAGTGGGCAGTGATTGCCGGTGGGTCTGGAGTGGGCAGTGGGTCTGGGGTGGGCAGTGAGTGCAGGTAGGGCAGTGAAAGCAGGTGAGTCTGGTGTGGGCAGTGAGTGCCGGTGGGGCCCTGAGTGCAGGTGGGGCAGTGAGTGCCAGTGGGTCTGGAGTGGGCAGTGAGTCTGGAGTGGGCAGTGAGTGCAGGTGGGGCAGTGAGTGCCGATGGGTCTGCAGTGGGCAGTGAGTGCAGGTGGGTCTGGAGTGGGCAGTGAGTGCATGTGGGGCAGTGAGCTCATGTGAGTCTGGAGTGGGCAGTGAGTGCCGGTGGGTATGGAGTGGGCAGTGAGTGCAGGTGGGTCTGGAGTGGGCAGTGGGTCTGCAGTGGGCAGTGAGTGTAGGTGAGTCTGGAGTGGGCAGTGAGTGCAGGTGGGTCTGGAGTGGGCAGTGAGTGTCGGTGGGTCTGGAGTGGGCAGTGAGTGCAGGTGCGGCAGTGAGTGCAGGTGTGTCTGGAGTGGGCAGTGAGTGCTGGTGGGTCTGGAGTGGGCAGTGAGTGCCGGTGGGGCAGTGAGTGCAGGTGGGTCTGGAGTGGGCAGTGAGTGCAGGTGGGTATGGAGTGGGCAGTGAGTGCCGGTGGGTCTGGAGTGGGCAGTGAGTGCAGGTGGGGCAGTGAGTGCCGATGGGTCTGGTTTGGGCAGTGAGTGCCTGTGGGACAGTGAGTGCAGGAGGGTCTGGAGTGGGCAGTGAGTGCAGGTGGGTATGGAGTGGGCAGTGAGTGCCGGTGGGTCTGGAGTGGGCAGTGAGTGCAGGTGGGGCAGTGAGTGCCGGTGGGTCTGGAGTGGGCAGTGAGTGCAGGTAGGGCAGTGAGTGCCGGTGGGCCTGGAGTGGGCAGTGAATGCTGGTGGGTCTGGAGTGGGCAGTGAGTGCAGGTGGGTCTGGAATGGGCATTAAGTGCAGGTGGGGCAGTGAGAGCAGGTGAGTCTGGAGTGGGCAGTGAGTGCACGTGGGTTTGCAGTGAACAGTGACGTCAGGTAGGTCTGGAGTGGGCAGTGAGTGAAGGTGGGTCTAGAGTGGGCAGTGAGTGCAGGTGGGTCTGGAGTGGGCAGTGAGTGCAGGTGTGGCAGTGAATGCAGGTGGGGCAGTGAGTGCATGTGTGGCAGTGAGCTCAGGTGGGTCTGGAGTGGGCAGTGAGTGCCGGTAGGTCAGTAAGTGCAGGTGGGTCTGGAGTGGGCAGTGAGTGCAGGTGGGTGTGGAGTGAGCAGTGAGTCTGGAGTGGGCAGTGAGTGCAGGTGGGGCAGTGAGTGCCGGTGGGTCTGGAGTGGGCAGTGAGTGCAGGTGGGTCTGCGGTGGGCAGTGAGTGCCGGTGGGTCTGGAGTGGGCAGTGAGTGCAGGTGGGTCTGGAGTGGGCAGTGAGTCTGTAGTGGGCAGTGAGTGCAGGTGGGGCAGTGAGTGGAGGTGGGTCTGGAGTGGGCAGTGAGTGCAGGTGTGTCTGGAGTGGGCAGTAAGTCTGGAGCGGGCAGTGAGTTCAGGTGGGTCTGGAGTGGGCAGTGAGTGCAGGTGTCTGGAGTGGGCAGTGAGTGCAGGTGGGTGTAGGTGGGTCTGGAGTGGGCAGTGAGTCTGGAGTGGGCAGTGAGTCTGGAGCGGGCAGTGAGTTCAGGTGGGTCTGGAGTGGGCAGTGAGTGCAGGTGGGTGTGGAGTGAGCAGTGAGTCTGGAGTGGGCAGTGAGTGCAGGTGGGGCAGTGAGTGCCGGTGGGTCTGGAGTGGGCAGTGAGTGCCAGTGGGTCTGGAGTGGGCAGTGAGTCCAGGTGGGGCAGTGAGTGCAGGTGAGTCTAGAGAGGGCAGTGAGTCTGGAGTGGGCAGTGAGTGCAGGTGGGGCAGTGAGTGCAGGTGGGCCTGGAGTGGGCAGTGAGTGCCGGTGGGTCTGGTGTGGGCAGTGAGTCTGGAGTGGGCAGTGAGTGCAGGTGGGGCAGTGAGTGCCGATGGGTCTGCAGTGGGCAGTGAGTGCAGGTGGGTCTGGAGTGGGCAGTGAGTGCATGTGGGGCAGTGAGCTCATGTGAGTCTGGAGTGGGCAGTGAGTGCCGGTGGGTATGGAGTGGGCAGTGAGTGCAGGTGGGTCTGGAGTGGGCAGTGGGTCTGCAGTGGGCAGTGAGTGTAGGTGAGTCTGGAGTGGGCAGTGAGTGCAGGTGGGTCTGGAGTGGGCAGTGAGTGTCGGTGGGTCTGGAGTGGGCAGTGAGTGCAGGTGCGGCAGTGAGTGCAGGTGTGTCTGGAGTGGGCAGTGAGTGCTGGTGGGTCTGGAGTGGGCAGTGAGTGCCGGTGGGGCAGTGAGTGCAGGTGGGTCTGGAGTGGGCAGTGAGTGCAGGTGGGTATGGAGTGGGCAGTGAGTGCCGGTGGGTCTGGAGTGGGCAGTGAGTGCAGGTGGGGCAGTGAGTGCCGATGGGTCTGGTTTGGGCAGTGAGTGCCTGTGGGACAGTGAGTGCAGGAGGGTCTGGAGTGGGCAGTGAGTGCAGGTGGGTATGGAGTGGGCAGTGAGTGCCGGTGGGTCTGGAGTGGGCAGTGAGTGCAGGTGGGGCAGTGAGTGCCGGTGGGTCTGGAGTGGGCAGTGAGTGCAGGTAGGGCAGTGAGTGCCGGTGGGCCTGGAGTGGGCAGTGAATGCTGGTGGGTCTGGAGTGGGCAGTGAGTGCAGGTGGGTCTGGAATGGGCATTAAGTGCAGGTGGGGCAGTGAGAGCAGGTGAGTCTGGAGTGGGCAGTGAGTGCACGTGGGTTTGCAGTGAACAGTGACGTCAGGTAGGTCTGGAGTGGGCAGTGAGTGAAGGTGGGTCTAGAGTGGGCAGTGAGTGCAGGTGGGTCTGGAGTGGGCAGTGAGTGCAGGTGTGGCAGTGAATGCAGGTGGGGCAGTGAGTGCATGTGTGGCAGTGAGCTCAGGTGGGTCTGGAGTGGGCAGTGAGTGCCGGTAGGTCAGTAAGTGCAGGTGGGTCTGGAGTGGGCAGTGAGTGCAGGTGGGTGTGGAGTGAGCAGTGAGTCTGGAGTGGGCAGTGAGTGCAGGTGGGGCAGTGAGTGCCGGTGGGTCTGGAGTGGGCAGTGAGTGCCAGTGGGTCTGGAGTGGGCAGTGAGTCCAGGTGGGGCAGTGAGTGCAGGTGAGTCTAGAGAGGGCAGTGAGTCTGGAGTGGGCAGTGAGTGCAGGTGGGGCAGTGAGTGCAGGTGGGCCTGGAGTGGGCAGTGAGTGCCGGTGGGTCTGGTGTGGGCAGTCAGTGCAGGTGGGGCAGTGAGTGCCGGTGGGTCTGGAGTAAGTAGTGAGAGCAGGTGGGTCTGGAGTGGGCCGTGAGGTCAGGTGGGTCTGGAGTGGGCAGTGAGTGCAGGTGGGACTGGAGAGGGCAGTAAGTGGAGGTGGGTCTGGAGTGGGCAGTGAGTGCCGGTGGGTCTGGAGTGGGCAATGGGTCTGGAGTGGGCAGTGAGTGCAGGTGGGGCAGTGAGTGCAGGTGGGGCAGTGAGCTCAGGTGGGTCTGGAGTGGGTAGTGAGTGCTGGTGGGTCTGGAGTGGGCAGTGATTGCCGGTGGGTCTGGAGTGGGCAGTGGGTCTGGGGTGGGCAGTGAGTGCAGGTGGGTCTGGAGTGGGCAGTGAGTGCAGGTGGGTCTGCGGTGGGCAGTGAGTGCCGGTGGGTCTGGAGTGGGCAGTGAGTGCAGGTGGGTCTGGAGTGGGCAGTGAGTCTGTAGTGGGCAGTGAGTGCAGGTGGGGCAGTGAGTGGAGGTGGGTCTGGAGTGGGCAGTGAGTGCAGGTGTGTCTGGAGTGGGCAGTAAGTCTGGAGCGGGCAGTGAGTTCAGGTGGGTCTGGAGTGGGCAGTGAGTGCAGGTGTCTGGAGTGGGCAGTGAGTGCAGGTGGGTGTAGGTGGGTCTGGAGTGGGCAGTGAGTCTGGAGTGGGCAGTGAGTCTGGAGCGGGCAGTGAGTTCAGGTGGGTCTGGAGTGGGCAGTGAGTGCAGGTGGGGCAGTGAATGCATGTGGGGCAGTGAGTGCTGGTGGGTCTGGAGTGGGCAGTGAGTGCAGGTGGGTCTGGAGTGGGGCAATGAGTGCAGGTAGGGCAGTGAAAGCAGGTGAGTCTGGTGTGGGCAGTAAGTGCCGGTGGGGCACTGAGTGCAGGTGGGGCAGTGAGTGCCAGTGGGTCTGGAGTGGGCAGTGAGTCTGGAGTGGGCAGTGAGTGCAGGTGGGGCAGTGAGTGCCGATGGGTCTGCAGTAGGCAGTGAGTGCAGGTGGGTCTGGAGTGGGCAGTGAGTGCATGTGGGGCAGTGAGCTCATGTGAGTCTGGAGTGGGCAGTGAGTGCCGGTGGGTATGGAGTGGGCACTGAGTGCAGGTGGGTCTGGAGTGGGCAGTGGGTCTGCAGTTGGCAGTGAGTGTAGGTGAGTCTGGAGTGGGCAGTGAGTGCAGGTGGGGCAGTGAGTGCCGGTGGGTTTGGAGTGGGCAGTGAGTGCCAGTGGGTCTGGAGTGGGCAGTGAGTGCAGGTGGGTCTGGAATGGGCAGTAAGTGCAGGTGGGGCAGTGAGAGCAGGTGAGTCTGGAGTGGGCAGTGAGTGCACGTGGGTTTGCAGTGGACAGTGACGTCAGGTAGGTTTGGAGTGGGCAGTGAGTGAAGGTGGGTCTAGAGTGGGCAGTGAGTGCAGGTGGGTCTGGAGTGGGCAGTGAGTGCAGGTGGGGCAGTGAATGCAGGTGGGGCAGTGAGTGCATGTGTGGCAGTGAGCTCAGGTGGGTCTGGAGTGGGCAGTGAGTGCCGGTAGGTCAGTAAGTGCAGGTGGGTCTGGAGTGGGCAGTGAGTGCAGGTGGGTGTAGAGTGAGCAGTGAGTCTGGAGTGGGCAGTGAGTGCAGGTGGGGCAGTGAGTGCCGGTGGGTCTGGAGTGGGCAGTGAGTGCCAGTGGGTCTGGAGTGGGCAGTGAGTCCAGGTGGGGCAGTGAGTGCAGGTGAGTCTAGAGAGGGCAGTGAGTCTGGAGTGGGCAGTGAGTGCAGGTGGGGCAGTGAGTGCAGGTGGGCCTGGAGTGGGCAGTGAGTGCCGGTGGGTCTGGTGTGGGCAGTCAGTGCAGGTGGGGCAGTGAGTGCCGGTGGGTCTGGAGTAAGTAGTGAGAGCAGGTGGGTCTGGAGTGGGCCGTGAGGTCAGGTGGGTCTGGAGTGGGCAGTGAGTGCAGGTGGGACTGGAGAGGGCAGTAAGTGGAGGTGGGTCTGGAGTGGGCAGTGAGTGCCGGTGGGTCTGGAGTGGGCAATGGGTCTGGAGTGGGCAGTGAGTGCAGGTGGGGCAGTGAGTGCAGGTGGGGCAGTGAGCTCAGGTGGGTCTGGAGTGGGTAGTGAGTGCTGGTGGGTCTGGAGTGGGCAGTGATTGCCGGTGGGTCTGGAGTGGGCAGTGGGTCTGGGGTGGGCAGTGAGTGCAGGTGGGTCTGGAGTGGGCAGTGAGTGCAGGTGTCTGGAGTGGGCAGTGAGTGCAGGTGGGTGTAGGTGGGTCTGGAGTGGGCAGTGAGTCTGGAGTGGGCAGTGAGTCTGGAGCGGGCAGTGAGTTCAGGTGGGTCTGGAGTGGGCAGTGAGTGCAGATGGATCTGGAGTGGGCAGTGAGTGCCGGTGGGTCTGGAGTGGGCAGTGAGTGCAGGTGGGGCAGTGAATGCATGTGGGGCAGTGAGTGCTGGTGGGTCTGGAGTGGGCAGTGAGTGCAGGTAGGTCTGGAGTGGGGCAATGAGTGCAGGTAGGGCAGTGAAAGCAGGTGAGTCTATTGTGGGCAGTAAGTGCCGGTGGGGCACTGAGTGCAGGTGGGGCAGTGAGTGCCAGTGGGTCTGGAGTGGGCAGTGAGTCTGGAGTGGGCAGTGAGTGCAGGTGGGGCAGTGAGTGCCGATGGGTCTGCAGTAGGCAGTGAGTGCAGGTGGGTCTGGAGTGGGCAGTGAGTGCATGTGGGGCAGTGAGCTCATGTGAGTCTGGAGTGGGCAGTGAGTGCCGGTGGGTATGGAGTGGGCACTGAGTGCAGGTGGGTCTGGAGTGGGCAGTGGGTCTGCAGTTGGCAGTGAGTGTAGGTGAGTCTGGAGTGGGCAGTGAGTGCAGGTGGGGCAGTGAGTGCCGGTGGGTTTGGAGTGGGCAGTGAGTGCCAGTGGGTCTGGAGTGGGCAGTGAGTGCAGGTGGGTCTGGAATGGGCAGTAAGTGCAGGTGGGGCAGTGAGAGCAGGTGAGTCTCGAGTGGGCATTGAGTGCACGTGGGTTTGCAGTGGACAGTGACGTCAGGTAGGTCTGGAGTGGGCAGTGAGTGAAGGTGGGTCTAGAGTGGGCAGTGAGTGCAGGTGGGTCTGGAGTGGGCAGTGAGAGCAGGTGGGGCAGTGAATGCAGGTGGGGCAGTGAGTGCATGTGTGGCAGTGAGCTCAGGTGGGTCTGGAGTGGGCAGTGAGTGCCGGTAGGTCAGTAAGTGCAGGTGGGTCTGGAGTGGGCAGTGAGTGCAGGTGGGTGTGGAGTGAGCAGTGAGTCTGGAGTGGGCAGTGAGTGCAGGTGGGGCAGTGAGTGCCGGTGGGTCTGGAGTGGGCAGTGAGTGCCAGTGGGTCTGGAGTGGGCAGTGAGTCCAGGTGGGGCAGTGAGTGCAGGTGAGTCTAGAGAGGGCAGTGAGTCTGGAGTGGGCAGTGAGTGCAGGTGGGGCAGTGAGTGCAGGTGGGCCTGGAGTGGGCAGTGAGTGCCGGTGGGTCTGGTGTGGGCAGTCAGTGCAGGTGGGGCAGTGAGTGCCGGTGGGTCTGGAGTAAGTAGTGAGAGCAGGTGGGTCTGGAGTGGGCCGTGAGGTCAGGTGGGTCTGGAGTGGGCAGTGAGTGCAGGTGGGACTGGAGAGGGCAGTAAGTGGAGGTGGGTCTGGAGTGGGCAGTGAGTGGCGGTGGGTCTCGAGTGGGCAGTGAGTGTGGATGGGGCGGTGAGTGCCGGTGGGGCAGTGAGTGCAGGTGGGGCAGTGAGCTCAGGTGGGTCTGGAGTGGGTAGTGAGTGCTGGTGGGTCTGGAGTGGGCAGTGATTGCCGGTGGGTCTGGAGTGGGCAGGTGAGTCTGGAGTGGGTGGGTGAGTTCAGGTGGGTCTGGAGTGGGCAGTGAGTGCAGGTGGGGCAGTGAGTGCCGGTGGGTCTGGAGTGGGCAGTGAGTGCCAGTGGGTCTGGAGTGGGCAGTGAGTCCAGGTGGGGCAGTGAGTGCAGGTGAGTCTAGAGAGGGCAGTGAGTCTGGAGTGGGCAGTGAGTGCAGGTGGGGCAGTGAGTGGCAGTGGGTTTCGAGTGGGCAGTGAGTTTGGGGGGGGCGGTGAGTGCTGGTGGGTCTGGAGTGGGCAGTGAGTGCAGGTGGGGCAGTGAGCTCAGGTGAGTCTGGAGTGGGCAGTGAGTGCAGGTGGGTCTGGAGTGGGCCGTGAGGTCAGGTGGGTCTGGAGTGGGCAGTGAGTGCAGGTGGGACTGGAGAGGGCAGTAAGTGGAGGTGGGTCTGGAGTGGGCAGTGTCTGGAGTGGGCAATGGGTCTGGAGTGGGCAGTGAGTGCAGGTGGGGCAGTGAGTGCAGGTGGGGCAGTGAGCTCAGGTGGGTCTGGAGTGGGTAGTGAGTGCTGGTGGGTCTGGAGTGGGCAGTGATTGCCGGTGGGTCTGGAGTGGGCAGTGGGTCTGGGGTGGGCAGTGAGTGCAGGTGGGTCTGGAATGGGCAGTGAGTGCAGGTGGGTCTGCGGTGGGCAGTGAGTGCCGGTGGGTCTGGAGTGGGCAGTGAGTGCAGGTGGGTCTGGAGTGGGCAGTGAGTCTGTAGTGGGCAGTGAGTGCAGGTGGGGCAGTGAGTGGAGGTGGGTCTGGAGTGGGCAGTGAGTGCAGGTGTGTCTGGAGTGGGCAGTAAGTCTGGAGCGGGCAGTGAGTTCAGGTGGGTCTGGAGTGGGCAGTGAGTGCAGGTGTCTGGAGTGGGCAGTGAGTGCAGGTGGGTGTAGGTGGGTCTGGAGTGGGCAGTGAGTCTGGAGCGGGCAGTGAGTGTCGGTGGGTATGGAGTGGGCACTGAGTGCAGGTGGGTCTGGAGTGGGCAGTGGGTCTGCAGTGGGCAGTGAGTGTAGGTGAGTCTGGAGTGGGCAGTGAGTGTCGGTGGGTCTGGAGTGGGCAGTGAGTGCAGGTGGGGCAGTGAGTGCAGGTGTGTCTGGAGTGGGCAGTGAGTGCCGGTGGGTCTGGAGTGGGCAGTGAGTGCCGGTGGGGCAGTGAGTGCAGGTGGGTCTGGAGTGGGCAGTGAGTGCCGGTGGGTATGGAGTGGGCAGTGAGTGCAGGTGGGTCTGGAGTGGGCAGTGAGTGCAGGTGGGTCTGGAGTGGGAAGTGAGTGCCAGTGGGTCTGGAGGGAGCAGTGAGTGCAGGTGGGTCTGGAGTGAGCAGTGAGTGCAGGTGGGGCAGTGAGTGGCGGTGGGTCTCGAGTGGGCAGTGAGTGTGGATGGGGCGGTGAGTGCCGGTGGGTCTGGAGTGGGCAGTAAGTGCAGGTGGGGCAGTGAGCTCAGGTGAGTCTGGAGTGGGCAGTGAGTGCAGGTGGGTCTGGAGTGGGCAGTGGTTCTGCAGTGGGCAGTAAGTGCAGGTGAGTCTGGAGTGGGTGGGTGAGTTCAGGTGGGTCTGGAGTGGGCAGTGAGTCTGGAGTGGGCAGTGAGTGCAGGTGGGGCAGTGAGTGCCGGTGGGTCTGGATTGGGCAGTGAGTGCCAGTGGGTCTGGAGTGGGCAGTGAGTCCAGGTGGGGCAGTGAGTGCAGGTGAGTCTAGAGAGGGCAGTGAGTCTGGAGTGGGCAGTGAGTGCAGGTGGGGCAGTGAGTGGCAGTGGGTCTCGAGTGGGCAGTGAGTTTGGGGGGGGCGGTGAGTGCTGGTGGGTCTGGAGTGGGCAGTGAGTGCAGGTGGGGCAGTGAGCTCAGGTGAGTCTGGAGTGGGCAGTGAGTGCAGGTGGGGCAGTGAGTGCCGGTGGGTCTGGATTGGGCAGTGAGTGCCAGTGGGTCTGGAGTGGGCAGTGAGTCCAGGTGGGGCAGTGAGTGCAGGTGAGTCTAGAGAGGGCAGTGAGTCTGGAGTGGGCAGTGAGTGCAGGTGGGGCAGTGAGTGGCAGTGGGTCTCGAGTGGGCAGTGAGTTTGGGGGGGGCGGTGAGTGCTGGTGGGTCTGGAGTGGGCAGTGAGTGCAGGTGGGGCAGTGAGCTCAGGTGAGTCTGGAGTGGGCAGTGAGAGCAGGTGGGGCAGTGAGTGCAGGTGTGTCTGGAGTGGGCAGTGAGTGCCGGTGGGTCTGGAGTGGGCAGTGAGTGCCGGTGGGTATGGAGTGGGCAGTGAGTGGAGGTGGGTCTGGAGTGGGCAGTGAGTGCAGGTGGGTCTGCAGTGGGCAGTGAGTGCCAGTGGGTCTGGAGGGGGCAGTGAGTCTGGAGTGGGCAGTGAGTGCCGGTGGGTCTGGAGTGGGCAGTGAGTGCAGGTGGGGCAGTGAGTGCAGGTGGGTCTGGAGTGGGCAGTGAGTCCCGGTGGGTCTGGAGTGGGCAGTGGGTCTGGAGTGGGCAGTGAGTCCGGAGCGGGCAGTGAGTGGAGGTGGGTCTGGAGTGGGCAGTGAGTGCAGGTGGAGCAGTGAGTGCCAGTGGGTCTGGAATGAGCAGTGAGTGCTGGAGGGACAGTGAGTGCAGGTGGAGCAGTGAGTGCAGGTGGGTCTGGAATGGGCAGTGAGTGCCGGTGGGTCTCGAGTGGGCAGTGAGTGCCGGTGGGTCTGGAGTGGGCAGTGAGTGCAGGTGGGTCTGAAGTGGGCAGTGGGCAGTGAGTGCAGGTGGGGCAGTGAGTGGAGGTGGGTCTGGAGTGGGCAGTGAGTGCAGGTGGGTCTGGAGTGGGCAGTGAGTCTGGAGCGGGCAGTGAGTTCAGGTGGGTCTGGAGTGGGCAGTGAGTGCAGGTGTCTGGAGTGGGCAGTGAGTGCAGGTGAGTCTGCAGTGGGCAGTGAGTGCAGGTGAGTCTGGAGTGGGCAGTGGGTGCAAGTGGGTCTGGAGTGGGCAGTGAGTCTGGAGTGGGCAGTGAGTGCTGGTGGGTCTGGAGTGGGCAGTGAGTTCAGGTGGGGCAGTTAGTGCAGGTGTGTTTGGAGTGGGCAGTGAGTGCCGGTGGGTCTGGAGTGGGCAGTGAGTGCTGGTGGGGCAGTGAGTGCCGGTGGGTCTGGAGTGGGCAGTGAGTGCAGGTGGGTCAGTGAGTGCCGGTGGCCCTGGAGTGGGCAGTGAGTGCCGGTGGGTCTGGAGTGGGCAGTGAGTGCAGGTGGGTCAGTGAGTGGCGATGGGTCTGGAGTGGGCAGTGAGTTCAGGTGGGTCTGGAGTGGGCAGTGAATGATGGTGGGTCTGGAGTGGGCAGTGAGTGCAGGTGGGTCTGGAATGGGCAGTAAGTGCAGGTGGGGCAGTGAGTGCAGGTGAGTCTGGAGTGGGCAGTGAGTGCAGGTGGGTTTGCAGTGGGCAGTGAGGTCAGGTAGGTCTGGAGTGGGCAGTGAGTTCAGGTGGGACTGTAGTGGCAGTGAGTGCAGGTGGGTCTGGAGTGGACAGTGAGTGCAGGTGGGTCTGGAGTGGGCAGTGAGTGCAGGTGGGGCAGTGAATGCAGGTGGGGCAGTGAGTGCAGGTGGGGCAGTGAGCTCAGGTGGGTCTGGAGTGGGCAGTGAGTGCCGGTAGGTCAGTAAGTGCAGGTGGATCTGGAGAGGGCAGTGAGTGCAGGTGGGTGTGGAGTGAGCAATGAGTCTGGAGTGGGCAGTGAGTGCAGGTGGGGCAGTGAGTGCCGGTGGGTCTGGAGTGGGCAGCGAGTGCCAGTGGGTCTGGAGTGGGCAGTGAGTCCAGGTGGGGCAGTGAGTGCAGGTGAGACTAGAGAGGGCAGTGAGTCTGGAGTGGGCAGTGAGTGCAGGTGGGGAAGTGAGTGCAGGTGGGCCTGGAGTAGGCAGTGAGTACCGGTGGGTCTGGAGTGGGCAGTCAGTGCAGGTGGGGCAGTGAGTGCCGGTGGGACTGGAGTAGGTAGTGAGTGCAGGTGGGTCTCGAGTGGGCCGTGAGGTCAGGTGGGTCTGGAGTGGGCAGTGAGTGCAGGTGGGACTGGAGAGGGCAGTAAGTGGGGGCGGGTCTGGAGTGGGCAGTGAGTGCCGGTGGGTCTGGAGTGGGCAATGGGTCTGGAGTGGGCAGTGAGTGCAGGTGGGACTGGAGTGGGCAGTGAGTGCAGGTGGGTCAGAGAGGGCAGTGAGTGCAGGTGGGGCAGTGAGTGCAGGTGGGACAGTGAGTGCTGGTGGGTCTGGAGTAGGCAGTGAGTGCAGGTGGGTCTGGAGTGGGGCAATGAGTGCAGGTAGGGCAGTGAGTGCAGGTGAGTCTGGTGTGGGCAGTGAGTGCCGGTGGGGCCCTGAGTGCAGGTGGGGCAGTGAGTGCCAGTGGGTCTGGAGTGGGCATTGAGTCTGGAGTGGGCAGTGAGTGCAGGTGGGGCAGTGAGTGCCGATGGGTCTGCAGTGGGCAGTGAGTGCAGGTGGGTCTGGAGTGGGCAGTGAGTGCATGTGGGGCAGTGAGCTCATGTGAGTCTGGAGTGGGCAGTGAGTGCCGGTGGGTATGGAGTGGGCAGTGAGTGCAGGTGGGTCTGGAGTGGGCAGTGGGTCTGCAGTGGGCAGTGAGTGTAGGTGAGTCTGGAGTGGGCAGTGAGTGCAGGTGGGTCTGGAGTGGGCAGTGAGTGTCGGTGGGTCTGGAGTGGGCAGTGAGTGCAGGTGCGGCAGTGAGTGCAGGTGTGTCTGGAGTGGGCAGTGAGTGCCGGTGGGTCTGGAGTGGGCAGTGAGTGCCGGTGGGGCAGTGAGTGCAGGTGGGTCTGGAGTGGGCAGTGAGTGCAGTTGGGTATGGAGTGGGCAGTGAGTGCCGGTGGGTCTGGAGTGGGCAGTGAGTGCAGGTGGGGCAGTGAGTGCCGATGGGTCTGGTTTGGGCAGTGAGTGCCTGTGGGACAGTGAGTGCAGGTGGGTCTGGAGTGGGCAGTGAGTGCAGGTGGGTTTGGAGTGGGCAGTGAGTGCCGGTGGGTCTGGAGTGGGCAGTGAGTGCAGGTGGGGCAGTGAGTGCCGGTGGGTCTGGAGTGGGCAGTGAGTGCAGGTGGGGCAGTGAGTGCCGGTGGGCCTGGAGTGGGCAGTGAATGCTGGTGGGTCTGGAGTGGGCAGTGAGTGCAGGTGGGTCTGGAATGGGCAGTAAGTGCAGGTGGGGCAGTGAGAGCAGGTGAGTCTGGAGTGGGCAGTGAGTGCACGTGGGTTTGCAGTGGACAGTGACGTCAGGTAGGTCTGGAGTGGGCAGTGAGTGAAGGTGGGTCTAGAGTGGGCAGTGAGTGCAGGTGGGTCTGGAGTGGGCAGTGAGTGCAGGTGGGGCAGTGAATGCAGGTGGGGCAGTGAGTGCATGTGTGGCAGTGAGCTCAGGTGGGTCTGGAGTGGGCAGTGAGTGCCGGTAGGTCAGTAAGTGCAGGTGGGTCTGGAGTGGGCAGTGAGTGCAGGTGGGTGTGGAGTGAGCAGTGAGTCTGGAGTGGGCAGTGAGTGCCGGTGGGTCTGGAGTGGGCAGTGAGTGCCAGTGGGTCTGGAGTGGGCAGTGAGTCCAGGTGGGGCAGTGAGTGCAGGTGAGTCTAGAGAGGGCAGTGAGTCTGGAGTGGGCAGTGAGTGCAGGTGGGGCAGTCAGTGCAGGTGGGCCTGGAGTGGGCAGTGAGTGCCGGTGGGTCTGGTGTGGGCAGTCAGTGCAGGTGGGGCAGTGAGTGCCGGTGGGTCTGGAGTAAGTAGTGAGAGCAGGTGGGTCTGGAGTGGGCCGTGAGGTCAGGTGGGTCTGGAGTGGGCAGTGAGTGCAGGTGGGACTGGAGAGGGCAGTAAGTGGAGGTGGGTCTGGAGTGGGCAGTGAGTGCCGGTGGGTCTGGAGTGGGCAATGGGTCTGGAGTGGGCAGTGAGTGCAGGTGGGGCAGTGAGTGCAGGTGGGGCAGTGAGCTCAGGTGGGTCTGGAGTGGGTAGTGAGTGCTGGTGGGTCTGGAGTGGGCAGTGATTGCCGGTGGGTCTGGAGTGGGCAGTGGGTCTGGGGTGGGCAGTGAGTGCAGGTGGGTCTGGAGTGGGCAGTGAGTGCAGGTGGGTCTGCGGTGGGCAGTGAGTGCCGGTGGGTCTGGAGTGGGCAGTGAGTGGAGGTGGGTCTGGAGTGGGCAGTGAGTCTGTAGTGGGCAGTGAGTCCAGGTGGGGCAGTGAGTGGAGGTGGGTCTGGAGTGGGCAGTGAGTGCAGGTGTGTCTGGAGTGGGCAGTAAGTCTGGAGCGGGCAGTGAGTTCAGGTGGGTCTGGAGTGGGCAGTGAGTGCAGGTGGGTCTGGAGTGGGCAGTGAGTGTCGGTGGGTCTGGAGTGGGCAGTGAGTGCAGGTGCGGCAGTGAGTGCAGGTGTGTCTGGAGTGGGCAGTGAGTGCCGGTGGGTCTGGAGTGGGCAGTGAGTGCCGGTCGGGCAGTGAGTGCAGGTGGGTCTGGAGTGGGCAGTGAGTGCAGGTGGGTATGGAGTGGGCAGTGAGTGCCGGTGGGTCTGGAGTGGGCAGTGAGTGCAGGTGGGGCAGTGAGTGCCGATGGGTCTGGTTTGGGCAGTGAGTGCCTGTGGGACAGTGAGTGCAGGTGGGTCTGGAGTGGGCAGTGAGTGCAGGTGGGTATGGAGTGGGCAGTGAGTGCCGGTGGGTCTGGAGTGGGCAGTGAGTGCAGGTGGGGCAGTGAGTGCCGGTGGGTCTGGAGTGGGCAGTGAGTGCAGGTGGGGCAGTGAGTGCCGGTGGGCCTGGAGTGGGCAGTGAATGCTGGTGGGTCTGGAGTGGGCAGTGAGTGCAGGTGGGTCTGGAATGGGCAGTAAGTGCAGGTGGGGCAGTGAGAGCAGGTGAGTCTGGAGTGGGCAGTGAGTGCACGTGGGTTTGCAGTGGACAGTGACGTCAGGTAGGTCTGGAGTGGGCAGTGAGTGAAGGTGGGTCTAGAGTGGGCAGTGAGTGCAGGTGGGTCTGGAGTGGGCAGTGAGTGCAGGTGGGGCAGTGAATGCAGGTGGGGCAGTGAGTGCATGTGTGGCAGTGAGCTCAGGTGGGTCTGGAGTGGGCAGTGAGTGCCGGTAGGTCAGTAAGTGCAGGTGGGTCTGGAGTGGGCAGTGAGTGCAGGTGGGTGTGGAGTGAGCAGTGAGTCTGGAGTGGGCAGTGAGTGCCGGTGGGTCTGGAGTGGGCAGTGAGTGCCAGTGGGTCTGGAGTGGGCAGTGAGTCCAGGTGGGGCAGTGAGTGCAGGTGAGTCTAGAGAGGGCAGTGAGTCTGGAGTGGGCAGTGAGTGCAGGTGGGGCAGTGAGTGCAGGTGGGCCTGGAGTGGGCAGTGAGTGCCGGTGGGTCTGGTGTGGGCAGTCAGTGCAGGTGGGGCAGTGAGTGCCGGTGGGTCTGGAGTAAGTAGTGAGAGCAGGTGGGTCTGGAGTGGGCCGTGAGGTCAGGTGGGTCTGGAGTGGGCAGTGAGTGCAGGTGGGACTGGAGAGGGCAGTAAGTGGAGGTGGGTCTGGAGTGGGCAGTGAGTGCCGGTGGGTCTGGAGTGGGCAATGGGTCTGGAGTGGGCAGTGAGTGCAGGTGGGGCAGTGAGTGCAGGTGGGGCAGTGAGCTCAGGTGGGTCTGGAGTGGGTAGTGAGTGCTGGTGGGTCTGGAGTGGGCAGTGATTGCCGGTGGGTCTGGAGTGGGCAGTGGGTCTGGGGTGGGCAGTGAGTGCAGGTGGGTCTGGAGTGGGCAGTGAGTGCAGGTGGGTCTGCGGTGGGCAGTGAGTGCCGGTGGGTCTGGAGTGGGCAGTGAGTGGAGGTGGGTCTGGAGTGGGCAGTGAGTCTGTAGTGGGCAGTGAGTCCAGGTGGGGCAGTGAGTGGAGGTGGGTCTGGAGTGGGCAGTGAGTGCAGGTGTGTCTGGAGTGGGCAGTAAGTCTGGAGCGGGCAGTGAGTTCAGGTGGGTCTGGAGTGGGCAGTGAGTGCAGGTGTCTGGAGTGGGCAGTGAGTGCAGGTGGGTGTAGGTGGGTCTGGACTGGGCAGTGAGTCTGGAGTGGGCAGTGAGTCTGGAGCGGGCAGTGAGTTCAGGTGGGTCTGGAGTGGGCAGTGAGTGCAGATGGATCTGGAGTGGGCAGTGAGTGCCGGTGGGTCTGGAGTGGGCAGTGAGTGCAGGTGGGGCAGTGAATGCATGTGGGGCAGTGAGTGCTGGTGGGTCTGGAGTGGGCCGTGAGGTCAGGTGGATCTGGAGTGGGCAGTGAGTGCAGGTGGGACTGGTGAGGGCAGTAAGTGGGGGCGGGTCTGGAGTGGGCAGTGAGTGCCGGTGGGTCTGGAGTGGGCAATGGGTCTGGAGTGGGCAGTGAGTGCAGGTGGGACTGGAGTGGGCAGTGAGTGCAGGTGGGTCAGAGTGGGCAGTGAGTGCAGGTGGGGCAGTGAGTGCAGGTGGGGCAGTGAGCTCAGGTGGGTCTGGAGTGGGTAGTGAGTGCTGGTGGGTCTGGAGTGGGCAGTGAGTGCCGGTGGGTCTGGAGTGGGCAGTGGGTCTGGGTGGGCAGTGAGTGCAGGTGGGTCTGGAGTGGGCAGTGAGTGCAGGTGGGTCTGGGATGGGCAGTGAGTGCCGGTGGGTCTGGAGTGGGCAGTGAGTGCCGGTAGGTCAGTAAGTGCAGGTGGGTCTGGAGTGGGCAGTGAGTGCAGGTGGGTGTGGAGTGAGCAGTGAGTCTGGAGTGGGCAGTGAGTGCCGGTGGGTCTGGAGTGGGCAGTGAGTGCCAGTGGGTCTGGAGTGGGCAGTGAGTCCAGGTGGGGCAGTGAGTGCAGGTGAGTCTAGAGAGGGCAGTGAGTCTGGAGTGGGCAGTGAGTGCAGGTGGGGCAGTGAGTGCAGGTGGGCCTGGAGTGGGCAGTGAGTGCCGGTGGGTCTGGTGTGGGCAGTCAGTGCAGGTGGGGCAGTGAGTGCCGGTGGGTCTGGAGTAAGTAGTGAGAGCAGGTGGGTCTGGAGTGGGCCGTGAGGTCAGGTGGGTCTGGAGTGGGCAGTGAGTGCAGGTGGGACTGGAGAGGGCAGTAAGTGGAGGTGGGTCTGGAGTGGGCAGTGAGTGCCGGTGGGTCTGGAGTGGGCAATGGGTCTGGAGTGGGCAGTGAGTGCAGGTGGGGCAGTGAGTGCAGGTGGGGCAGTGAGCTCAGGTGGGTCTGGAGTGGGTAGTGAGTGCTGGTGGGTCTGGAGTGGGCAGTGATTGCCGGTGGGTCTGGAGTGGGCAGTGGGTCTGGGGTGGGCAGTGAGTGCAGGTGGGTCTGGAGTGGGCAGTGAGTGCAGGTGGGTCTGCGGTGGGCAGTGAGTGCCGGTGGGTCTGGAGTGGGCAGTGAGTGGAGGTGGGTCTGGAGTGGGCAGTGAGTCTGTAGTGGGCAGTGAGTCCAGGTGGGGCAGTGAGTGGAGGTGGGTCTGGAGTGGGCAGTGAGTGCAGGTGTGTCTGGAGTGGGCAGTAAGTCTGGAGCGGGCAGTGAGTTCAGGTGGGTCTGGAGTGGGCAGTGAGTGCAGGTGTCTGGAGTGGGCAGTGAGTGCAGGTGGGTGTAGGTGGGTCTGGACTGGGCAGTGAGTCTGGAGTGGGCAGTGAGTCTGGAGCGGGCAGTGAGTTCAGGTGGGTCTGGAGTGGGCAGTGAGTGCAGATGGATCTGGAGTGGGCAGTGAGTGCCGGTGGGTCTGGAGTGGGCAGTGAGTGCAGGTGGGGCAGTGAATGCATGTGGGGCAGTGAGTGCTGGTGGGTCTGGAGTGGGCCGTGAGGTCAGGTGGATCTGGAGTGGGCAGTGAGTGCAGGTGGGACTGGTGAGGGCAGTAAGTGGGGGCGGGTCTGGAGTGGGCAGTGAGTGCCGGTGGGTCTGGAGTGGGCAATGGGTCTGGAGTGGGCAGTGAGTGCAGGTGGGACTGGAGTGGGCAGTGAGTGCAGGTGGGTCAGAGTGGGCAGTGAGTGCAGGTGGGGCAGTGAGTGCAGGTGGGGCAGTGAGCTCAGGTGGGTCTGGAGTGGGTAGTGAGTGCTGGTGGGTCTGGAGTGGGCAGTGAGTGCCGGTGGGTCTGGAGTGGGCAGTGGGTCTGGGTGGGCAGTGAGTGCAGGTGGGTCTGGAGTGGGCAGTGAGTGCAGGTGGGTCTGGGATGGGCAGTGAGTGCCGGTGGGTCTGGAGTGGGCAGTGAGTGCATGTGGGTCTGGAGTGGGCAGTGAGTCTGTAGTGGGCAGTGAGTGCAGGTGGGGCAGTGAGTGGAGGTGGGTCTGGAGTGGGCAGTGAGTTCAGGTGGGTCTGGAGTGGGCAGTGAGTGCAGGTGTCTGGAGTGGGCAGTGAGTGCAGGTGGGTGTAGGTGGGTCTGGAGTGGGCAGTGAGTCTGGAGTGGGCAGTGAGTTCAGGTGGGTCTGGAGTGGGCAGTGAGTGCAGATGGGTCTGGAGTGGGCAGTGAGTGCCGGTGGGTCTGGAGTGGGCAGTGAGTGCAGGTGGGGCAGTGAGTGCAGGTGGGGCAGTGAGTGCTGGTAGGTCTGGAGTGGGCAGTGAGTGCAGATGGATCTGGAGTGGGCAGTGAGTGCCGGTGGGTCTGGAGTGTGCAGTGAGTGCAGGTGGGGCAGTGAGTGCATGTGGGGCAGTGAGTGCTGGTGGGTCTGGAGTGGGCAGTGAGTGCAGGTGGGTCTGGAGTGGGGCAATGAGTGCAGGTAGGGCAGTGAAAGCAGGTGAGTCTGGTGTGGGCAGTGAGTGCCGGTGGGGCACTGAGTGCAGGTGGGGCAGTGAGTGCCAGTGGGTCTGGAGTGGGCAGTGAGTCTGGAGTCGGCATTGAGTGCAGGTGGGGCAGTGAGTGCCGATGGGTCTGCAGTAGGCAGTGAGTGCAGGTGGGTCTGGAGTGGGCAGTGAGTGCATGTGGGGCAGTGAGCTCATGTGAGTCTGGAGTGGGCAGTGAGTGCCGGTGGGTATGGAGTGGGCACTGAGTGCAGGTGGGTCTGGAGTGGGCAGTGGGTCTGCAGTGGGCAGTGAGTGTAGGTGAGTCTGGAGTGGGCAGTGAGTGTCGGTGGGTCTGGAGTGGGCAGTGAGTGCAGGTGGGGCAGTGAGTGCAGGTGTGTCTGGAGTGGTCAGGGAGTGCCGGTGGGTCTGGAGTGGGCAGTGAGTGCAGGTGGGGCAGTGAGTGCAGGTGGGTCTGGAGTGGGCAGTGAGTGCCGGTGGGTATGGAGTGGGCAGTGAGTGCAGGTGTGTCTGGAGTGGGCAGTGAGTGCAGGTGGGTCTGGAGTGGGAAGTGAGTGCCAGTGGGTCTGGAGGGAGCAGTGAGTGCAGGTGGGCCTGGAGTGGGCAGTGAGTGCAGGTGGGGCAGTGAGTGGCGGTGGGCCTCGAGTGGGCAGTGAGTGTGGGTGGGGCGGTGAGTGCCGGTGGGTCTGGAGTGGGCAGTGAGTGCAGGTGGGGCAGTGAGCTCAGGTGAGACTGGAGTGGGCAGTGAGTGCAGGTGGGTCTGGAGTGGGCAGTGGTTCTGCAGTGGGCAGTAAGTGCAGGTGAGTCTGGAGTGGGTGGGTGAGTTCAGGTGGGTCTGGAGTGGGCAGTGAGTCTGGAGTGGGATGTGAGTGCAGGTGGGGCAGTGAGTGCCGGTGGGTCTGGAGTGGGCAGTGAGTGCCAGTGGGTCTGGAGTGGGCAGTGAGTCCAGGTGGGGCAGTGAGTGCAGGTGAGTCTAGAGAGGGCAGTGAGTCTGGAGTGGGCAGTGAGTGCAGGTGGGGCAGTGAGTGGCAGTGGGTCTCGAGTGGGCAGTGAGTGTGGGTGGGGCGGTGAGTGCTGGTGGGTCTGGAGTGGGCAGTGAGTGCAGGTGGGGCAGTGAGCTCAGGTGAGTCTGGAGTGGGCAGTGAGTGCAGGTTTGTCTGGAGTGGGCAGTGGGTCTGCAGTGGGCAGTAAGTGCAGGTGAGTCTGTAGTGGGTGGGTGAGTTCAGGTGGGTCTGGAGTGGGCAGTGAGTGTAGGGGGGTCTGGAGTGGGCATTGGGTCTGCAGTGGGCAGTGAGTGCAGGTGAGTCTGGAGTGGGCAGTGAGTGCAGTTGGGTCGGGAGTGGGCAGTGAGTGCAGGTGGGTCTGGATTAGGCAGTGAGTGCAGGTGTGTCTGGAGAGGGCACTGAGTGCCGGTGGGTCTGGAGTGGGCAGTGAGTGCAGGTGGGGCAGTGAGTGCAGGTGGGTCTGGGGTGGGCAGTTAGTGCAGGTATGTCTGGAGTGGGCAGTGATTGCCAGTGGGTCTGGAGTGGGCAGTGAGTGGAGGTGGGTCTGGAGTGGGCAGTGAGTGACGGTGGGTCTGGAGTGGGCAGTGAGTGCCGGTGGGTGTGGAGTGGGCAGTGGGTCTGGAGTAAGCAATGAGTCTGGAGCGGGCAGTGAGTGGAAGTGGGTCTGGAGTGGGCAGTGAGTGCAGGTGGCTCTGGAGTGGGCAGTGAGTGCAAGTGGGTTTGGAGTGGGCAGTGAGTGCAGGTGGGTCTGCAATGGGCAGTGAGTGCAGGTGGGTCTGCAATGGGCAGTGAGTGCAGGTGGGTCTGGAGTGGGCATTGAGTGCAGGTGGGGCAGTGAGTGGAGGTGGGGCAGTGACTGCAGGTGGTTCTGGAGTGGGCAGTGAGTGGAGGTGGGTCTGGAGTGGGCAGTGAGTACAGGGGGGTCTGGAGTGGGCAGTGAGTGCAGGTGGGTCATTATGTGCAGGTGGGTCTGGAGTAGGCAGTGAGTGCAGGTGGGTCTGGAGTGGGCAGTGAGTGCAGGTGGGGCAGTGAGTTCCGGTGGGTCTGGAGTGGGCAGTGAGTGCCAGTGGGTCTGCAGTGGGCAGTGAGTGCAGGTGGGGCAGTGAGTGCAGGTGGGTCTGGAGTGGGCAGTGAGTGCCGGTGGGTCTGCAGTGGGCAGTGAGTGCAGGTGGGTCTGGCGTGGGCAGTGAGTCTGGAGTGGGCAGTGAGAGCAGGTGGGTCTGGAGTGGGCAGTGAGTGCCGGTGGGTCTGCAGTGGGCAGTGAGTGCAGGTGGGACTGGAGTGGGCAGTGAGCGCAGGTGGGGCAGTGAGTGCAGGTGGGTCAGTGAGTGCAGGTGGGTCTGGAGTGGGCAGTGAGTGCCGGTGGGTCTGCAGTGGGCAGTGAGTGCAGGTGGGTCTGGCGTGGGCAGTGAGTCTGGAGTGGGCAGTGAGAGCAGGTGGGCAGTGAGTGCCGGTGGGTCTGCAGTGGGCAGTGAGTGCAGGTGGGTCTGGAGTGGGCAGTGAGTGCAGGTGGGGCAGTGAGTGCAGGTGGGTCTGAATTGGGCAGTGAGTGCCGACGGGTCTGGAGTGGGCAGTGAGTCTGGAGCGGGCAGTGAGTGGAGGTGGGTCTGGAGTGGGCAGAAAGTGCTGTTGGGTCTGGAGTGGGCAGTGAGTGCAGGTGGGGCAGTGAGTGCCGGTGGGTCTGGAGTGGGCAGTGTGTGCAGGAGGGGCAGTGAGTGCAGGTGGGGCAGTGAGTGCAGGTGGGCCTGGAGTGGGCAGTGAGTGCCAGTGGGTCTGGAGTGGGCAGTGAGTGCAGGTGGGGCTGTGAGCTGAGGTGGGTCTGGAGTGGGCAGTGAGTGCAGGTGGGTCTGGAGTGGGCAGTGAGTCTGGAGCGGGCAGTGAGTTCAGGTGGGTCTGGAGTGGGCAGTGAGTGCAGGTGTCTGGAGTGGGCAGTGAGTGCAGGTGAGTCTGCAGTGGGCAATGAGTGCAGGTGGGTCTGGAGTGGGCAGTGAGTGCCGGTGGGTCTGGAGTGGGCAGTGAGTGCAGGTGGGGCAGTTAGTGCAGGTTTGTTTGGAGTGGGCAGTGAGTGCCGGTGGGTCTGGAGTGGGCAGTGAGTGCTGGTGGGGCAGTGAGTGCCAGTGGGTATGGAGTGGGCAGTGAGTGCCGGTAGGTCTGGAGTGGGCAGTGAGTGCAGGTGGGGCAGTGAGTGCCGGTGGGTCTGGAGTGGGCAGTGAGTGCCGCTGGGTCCGGAGTGGGCAGTGAGTGAAGGTGGGTCAGTGAGTGGAGATGGGTCTGGAGTGGGCAGTGAGTTCAGGTGGGTCTGGAGTGGGCAGTGAATGCTGGTGGGTCTTGAGTGGGCAGTGAGTGCAGGTGGGTCTGGAGTGGGCAGTAACTGCAGGTGGGGCACTGAGTGCAGGTAAGTCTGGAGTGCGCAGTGAGTGCAGGTGGGTTTGCAGTGGGCAGTGAGGTCAGGTGGGTCTGGAGTGGGCAGTGAGTTCAGGTGGGACTGGAGTGGGCAGTGAGTGCAGGTGTGTCTGGAGTGGGCAGTGAGTGCAGGTGGGGCAGTGAGTACAGGTGGGTCTGGAGTTGGCAGTGAGTGCAGGTGGGGCAGTGAATGCAGGTGGGGCAGTGAGCTCAGATGGGTCTGGAGTGGGCAGTGAGTGCCGGTGGGGCAGTGAGTGCAGGTGGGTCTGGAGTGGGCAGTGAGTAAAGGTGGGTGTGGAGTGGGCAGTGAGTCTGGAGTGAGCAGTGAGTGCAGGTGGGGCAGTGAGTGCCGGTGGGTCTGGAGTGGGCAGTGACTGCAGGTAGGGCAGTGAGTGCAGGTGAGTCTGGAGTGGGCAGTGATTCTGGAGTGGACAGTGAGTGCAGGTGGGGCAGTGAGTGGAGGTGGGCCTGGAGTGGGCAGTGAGTGTCGGTGGGTCTGGAGTGGGCAGTGAGTGCAAGTGGGGCAGTGAGTGCCGGCGGGTCTGGAGTAGGCAGTGAGTGCCGGTGGGTCTGGAGTGGGCAGTGAGTGCAGGTGGGGCTGTGAGCTGAGGTGGTTCTTGAGTGGGCAGTGAGTGCAGGTGGGTCTGGAGTGGGCAGTGAGTCTGGAGCGGGCAGTGATTTCAGGTGGGTCTGGAGTGGGCAGTGAGTGCAGGTGTCTGGAGTGGGCAGTGAGTGCAGGTGAGTCTGCAGTGGGCAATGAGTGCAGGTGGGTCTGGAGTGGGCAGTGAGTGCCGGTGGGTCTGGAGTGGGCAGTGAGTGCAGGTGGGGCAGTTAGTGCAGGTGTGTTTGGAGTGGGCAGTGAGTGCCGGTGGGTCTGGAGTGGGCAGTGAGTGCTGGTGGGGCAGTGAGTGCCGGTGGGTATGGAGTGGGCAGTGAGTGCTGGTAGGTCTGGAGTGGGCAGTGAGTGCAGGTGGGGCAGTGAGTGCCGGTGGGTCTGGAGTGGGCAGTGAGTGCCGCTGGGTCCGGAGTGGGCAGTGAGTGAAGGTGGGTCAGTGAGTGGAGATGGGTCTGGAGTGGGCAGTGAGTTCAGGTGGGTCTGGAGTGGGCAGTGAATGCTGGTGGGTCTTGAGTGGGCAGTGAGTGCAGGTGGGTCTGGAGTGGGCAGTAACTGCAGGTGGGGCACTGAGTGCAGGTAAGTCTGGAGTGCGCAGTGAGTGCAGGTGGGTTTGCAGTGGGCAGTGAGGTCAGGTGGGTCTGGAGTGGGCAGTGAGTTCAGGTGGGACTGGAGTGGGCAGTGAGTGCAGGTGTGTCTGGAGTGGGCAGTGAGTGCAGGTGGGGCAGTGAGTACAGGTGGGTCTGGAGTTGGCAGTGAGTGCAGGTGGGGCAGTGAATGCAGGTGGGGCAGTGAGCTCAGATGGGTCTGGAGTGGGCAGTGAGTGCCGGTGGGGCAGTGAGTGCAGGTGGGTCTGGAGTGGGCAGTGAGTAAAGGTGGGTGTGGAGTGGGCAGTGAGTCTGGAGTGAGCAGTGAGTGCAGGTGGGGCAGTGAGTGCCGGTGGGTCTGGAGTGGGCAGTGACTGCAGGTAGGGCAGTGAGTGCAGGTGAGTCTGGAGTGGGCAGTGATTCTGGAGTGGACAGTGAGTGCAGGTGGGGCAGTGAGTGGAGGTGGGCCTGGAGTGGGCAGTGAGTGTCGGTGGGTCTGGAGTGGGCAGTGAGTGCAAGTGGGGCAGTGAGTGCCGGCGGGTCTGGAGTAGGCAGTGAGTGCCGGTGGGTCTGGAGTGGGCAGTGAGTGCAGGTGGGGCTGTGAGTTGAGGTGGTTCTTGAGTGGGCAGTGAGTGCAGGTGGGTCTGGAGTGGGCAGTGAGTCTGGAGCGGGCAGTGATTTCAGGTGGGTCTGGAGTGGGCAGTGAGTGCAGGTGTCTGGAGTGGGCAGTGAGTGCAGGTGAGTCTGCAGTGGGCAATGAGTGCAGGTGGGTCTGGAGTGGGCAGTGAGTGCCGGTGGGTCTGGAGTGGGCAGTGAGTGCAGGTGGGGCAGTTAGTGCAGGTGTGTTTGGAGTGGGCAGTGAGTGCCGGTGGGTCTGGAGTGGGCAGTGAGTGCTGGTGGGGCAGTGAGTGCCGGTGGGTATGGAGTGGGCAGTGAGTGCCGGTAGGTCTGGAGTGGGCAGTGAGTGCAGGTGGGGCAGTGAGTGCCGGTGGGTCTGGAGTGGGCAGTGAGTGCCGCTGGGTCCGGAGTGGGCAGTGAGTGAAGGTGGGTCAGTGAGTGGAGATGGGTCTGGAGTGGGCAGTGAGTTCAGGTGGGTCTGGAGTGGGCAGTGAATGCTGGTGGGTCTTGAGTGGGCAGTGAGTGCAGGTGGGTCTGGAGTGGGCAGTAACTGCAGGTGGGGCACTGAGTGCAGGTAAGTCTGGAGTGCGCAGTGAGTGCAGGTGGGTTTGCAGTGGGCAGTGAGGTCAGGTGGGTCTGGAGTGGGCAGTGAGTTCAGGTGGGACTGGAGTGGGCAGTGAGTGCAGGTGTGTCTGGAGTGGGCAGTGAGTGCAGGTGGGGCAGTGAGTACAGGTGGGTCTGGAGTTGGCAGTGAGTGCAGGTGGGGCAGTGAATGCAGGTGGGGCAGTGAGCTCAGATGGGTCTGGAGTGGGCAGTGAGTGCCGGTGGGGCAGTGAGTGCAGGTGGGTCTGGAGTGGGCAGTGAGTAAAGGTGGGTGTGGAGTGGGCAGTGAGTCTGGAGTGAGCAGTGAGTGCAGGTGGGGCAGTGAGTGCCGGTGGGTCTGGAGTGGGCAGTGACTGCAGGTAGGGCAGTGAGTGCAGGTGAGTCTGGAGTGGGCAGTGAGTCTGGAGTGGACAGTGAGTGCAGGTGGGGCAGTGAGTGGAGGTGGGCCTGGAGTGGGAAGTGAGTGTCGGTGGGTCTGGAGTGGGCAGTGAGTGCAAGTGGGGCAGTGAGTGCCGGCGGGTCTGGAGTAGGTAGTGAGTGCGGGTGGGTCTGGAGAGGGCCGTGAGGTCAGGTGGGTCTGGAGTGGGCAGTGAGTGCAGGTGGGACTGGAGTGGGCAGTAAGTGGAGGTGGGTCTGGAGTGGGCAGTGAGTGCCGGTGGGTCTGGAGTGGGCAGTGAGTGCAGGAGGGTCTGGAGTGGGCAGTGAGTGCAGGTGTGTCTGGAGTTGGCACTGAGTGCCGGTGGGTCTGGAATGGGCAGTGAGTGCAGGAGGGGCAGCGAGTGCAGGTGGGTCTGGGGTGGGCAGTGAGTGCAGGTGTGTCTGGAGTGGGCAGTGAGTGCCGGTGGGTCTGGAGAGGACAGTGAGTGGAGGTGGGTCTGGAGTGGGCAGTGAGTGCCGGTGGGTGTGGAGTGGGCAGTGGGTCTGGAGTGGGCAGTGAGTCTGGAGTGGGCAATGAGTCTAGAGCGGGCAGTGAGAGGAGGTGGGTCTGGAGTGGGCAGTGAGTGCAGGTGGGTCTGGAGTGGGCAGTGAGTACTGGTGGCTCTAGAGTGGGCAGTTACTGCAGGTGGGCTTGGAGTGGGCAGTGAGTGCAGGTGGGTCTGGAGTGGGCAGTGAGTGCAGGTGGGGCAGTGAATGGAAGTGGGGCAGTGAGTGGAGGTGGGGCAGTGAGTGCAGGTGGGTCTGGAGTGGGCAGTGAGTTGAGGTGGGTCTGGAGTGGGAAGTGAGTGCAGGTGGGTCTGGAGTGGGCAGTGAGTGCAGGTGAGGCAGTGAGTGCAGGTGGGTCTGGAGTAGGCAGTGAGTGCAGGTGGTTCTGGAGTCGGCATTGAGTGCAGGTGGGGCAGTGAGTGCTGGTGGGTCTGGAGTGGGCAGTGAGTGAAGGTGGGGCAGTGAGTGCAGGTGGGTCTGGAGTGGCAGTGAGTCTGGAGTGGGCAGTGAGTGCCGCTGGGTCTGCAGTGGGCAGTGAGTGCAGGTGGGTCTGGAGTGGGCAGTGAGTCTGGAGTGGGCAGTTAGTGCAGGTGGGTCTGGAGTGGGCAGTCAGTGCCTGTGGGTCTGCAGTGAATGGAGGTGGGTCTGGAGTGGGCAGTGAGTGCAGGTGGGGAAGTGAGTGCAGGTGGGTCTGGAGTGGGCAGTGAGTGCCAGTGGGTCTGGAGAGGGCAGTGGGTCTGGAGTGGGCAGTGAGTCTGGAGCGGGCAGTGAGTGTAGGTGGGTCTGGAGTGGGCAGTGAGTGCAGGTGGGGCAGTGAGTGCTGGTGGGTCTGGAGTGGGCAGTGAGTGCAGGAGGGGCAGTGAGTGCAGGTGGGGCAGTGAGTGCAGGTGGGTCTGGAGTGGGCAGTGAGTCAGGAGTGGGCAGTGAGTGCAGGCGGGGCAATGAGTGGAGGTGGGTCTGGAGTGGGCAGTGAGTGCCGGTGGGTCTCGAGTTGGCAGTGAGTGCAGGTGGGGCAGTGAGTGCAGGTGAGTCTGGAGTGGGCAGTGAATCTGGAGTGGGAAGTGAGTGCAGGTGGGTCTGGAGTGGGCAGTGAGTGCCAGTGGATCTGGAGTGGGCAGTGAGTCTGGAGTGGGCAGTGAGTGCAGGTGGGTCTGGAGTGGGCAGTGGGTCTGCAGTGGGCAGTGAGTGCAGGTGTGTCTGGAGTGGGCAGAGAGTGCCGGTGGCTCTGGAGTGGGCAGTGACTGCAGGTGGGTCTGGAGTGGGCAGTGAGTGCAGGTGGGTCTGCAAAGGGCAGTGAGTGCAGGTGGGTCTGGAGTGGGCAGTGAGTGCAGGTGGGTCTGGAGTCGGCAGTGAGTGCAGGTGGGGCAGTGAGTGCCAGTGGGTCTGTAGTGGGCAGTGAGTGCAGGTGGGTCTGGAGTGGGCAGTGAGTGCAGGTGGGGCAGTGAGTGCAGGTGGGTCTGCAGTGGGCAGTAAGTGTCGGTGGGTCTGCAGTGCGCTGTGAGTGCAGGTGGGTCTGGAGTGGGCAGTGAGTCTGGAGTGGACAGTGAGTGCCGGTGGGTCTGCAGTGGGCAGTGAGGGCAGGAGGGTCTGGAGTGGGCAGTGAGTCTGGAGTGGGCAGTGAGTGCAGGTGGGGCAGTGAGTGCCGGTGGGTCTGGAGTGGGCAGTGAGTGCCAGTGGGTCTGGAGCGGGCAGTGAGTCCAGGTGGGGCAGTGAGTGCAGGTGAGTCTACAGAGGGCAGTGAGTCTGGAGTGGGCAGTGAGTGCAGGTGGGGCAGTGAGTGGCAGTGGGTTTCGAGTGGGCAGTGAGTGTGGGTGGGGCGGTGAGTGCTGGTGGGTCTGGAGTGGGCAGTGAGGGCAGGTGGGTCTGGGGTGGGCAGTTAGTGCAGGTATGTCTGGAGTGGGCAGTGATTGCCAGTGGGTCTGGAGTGGGCAGTGAGTGGAGGTGGGTCTGGAGTGGGCAGTGAGTGACGGTGGGTCTGGAGTGGGCAGTGAGTGCCGGTGGGTGTGGAGTGGGCAGTGGGTCTGGAGTGGGCAATGAGTCTGGAGCGGGCAGTGAGTGGAAGTGGGTCTGGAGTGGGCAGTGAGTGCAGGTGGCTCTGGAGTGGGCAGTGAGTGCAGGTGGGTTTGGAGTGGGCAGTGAGTGCAGGTGGGTCTGCAATGGGCAGTGAGTGCAGGTGGGTCTGGAGTGGGCATTGAGTGCAGGTGGGGCAGTGAGTGGAGGTGGGGCAGTGACTGCAGGTGGTTCTGGAGTGGGCAGTGAGTGGAGGTGGGTCTGGAGTGGGCAGTGAGTACAAGTGGGTCTGGAGTGGGCAGTGAGTGCAGGTGGGTCATTGTGTGCAGGTGGGTCTGGAGTAGGCAGTGAGTGCAGGTGGGTCTGGAGTGGGCAGTGAGTGCAGGTGGGGCAGTGAGTTCCGGTGGGTCTGGAGTGGGCAGTGAGTGCCGGTGGGTCTGCAGTGGGCAGTGAGTGCAGGTGGGGCAGTGAGTGCAGGTGGGTCTGGAGTGGGCAGTGAGTGCCGGTGGGTCTGCAGTGGGCAGTGAGTGCAGGTGGGTCTGGCGTGGGCAGTGAGTCTGGAGTGGGCAGTGAGAGCAGTTGGGTCTGGAGTGGGCAGTGAGTGCCGGTGGGTCTGCAGTGGGCAGTGAGTGCAGGTGGGTCTGGAGTGGGCAGTGAGTGCAGGTGGGGCAGTGAGTGCAGGTGGGGCAGTGAGTGCAGGTGGGTCTGGAGTGGGCAGTGAGTGCCGCTGGGTCCGGAGTGGGCAGTGAGTGCAGGTGGGTCAGTGAGTGGAGATGGGTCTGGAGTGGGCAGTGAGTTCAGGTGGGTCTGGAGTGGGCAGTGAATGCTGGTGGGTCTTGAGTGGGCAGTGAGTGCAGGTGGGTCTGGAGTGGGCAGTAACTGCAGGTGGGGCACTGAGTGCAGGTAAGTCTGGAGTGCGCAGTGAGTGCAGGTGGGTTTGCAGTGGGCAGTGAGGTCAGGTGGGTCTGGAGTGGGCAGTGAGTTCAGGTGGGACTGGAATGGGCAGTGAGTGCAGGTGTGTCTGGAGTGGGCAGTGAGTGCAGGTGGGGCAGTGAGTACAGGTGGGTCTGGAGTTGGCAGTGAGTGCAGGTGGGGCAGTGAATGCAGGTGGGGCAGTGAGCTCAGATGGGTCTGGAGTGGGCAGTGAGTGCCGGTGGGGCAATGAGTGCAGGTGGGTCTGGAGTGGGCAGTGAGTAAAGGTGGGTGTGGAGTGGGCAGTGAGTCTGGAGTGAGCAGTGAGTGCAGGTGGGGCAGTGAGTGCCGGTGGGTCTGGAGTGGGCAGTGACTGCAGGTAGGGCAGTGAGTGCAGGTGAGTCTGGAGTGGGCAGTGAGTCTGGAGTGGACAGTGAGTGCAGGTGGGGCAGTGAGTGGAGGTGGGCCTGGACTGGGCAGTGAGTGTCGGTGGGTCTGGAGTGGGCAGTGAGTGCAAGTGGGGCAGTGAGTGCCGGCGGGTCTGGAGTAGGTAGTGAGTGCGGGTGGGTCTGGAGTGGGCCGTGAGGTCAGGTGGGTCTGGAGTGGGCAGTGAGTGCAGGTGGGACTGGAGTGGGCAGTAAGTGGAGGTGGGTCTGGAGTGGGCAGTGAGTGCCGGTGGGTCTGGAGTGGGCAGTGAGGGCAGGAGGGTCTGGAGTGGGCAGTGAGTGCAGGTGTGTCTGGAGTTGGCACTGAGTGCCGGTGGGTCTGGAATGGGCAGTGAGTGCAGGAGGGGCAGTGAGTGCAGGTGGGTCTCTGGTGGGCAGTGAGTGCAGGTGTGTCTGGAGTGGGCAGTGAGTGCCGGTGGGTCTGGAGTGGGCAGTGAGTGGAGGTGGGTCTGGAGTGGGCAGTGAGTGCCGGTGGGTGTGGAGTGGGCAGTGGATCTGGAGTGGGCAGTAAGTCTGGAGTGGGCAATGAGTCTAGAGCGGGCAGTGAGAGGAGGTGGGTCTGGAGTGGGCAGTGAGTGCAGGTGGGTCTGGAGTGGGCAGTGAGTACTGGTGGCTCTAGAGTGGGCAGTTAGTGCAGGTGGGCTTGGAGTGGGCAGTGAGTGCAGGTGGGTCTGCAATGGGCAGTGAGTGCAGGTGGGTCTGGAGTGGGCAGTGAGTGCAGGTGGGGCAGTGAATGGAGGTGGGGCAGTGAGTGGAGGTGGAGCAGTGAGTGCAGGTGAGTCTGGAATGGGCAGTGAGTGCCGGTGGGTCTGGAGTGGGAAGTGAGTGCAGGTGGGTCTGGAGTGGGCAGTGAGTGCAGGTGGGTCTGGAGTGGGCAGTGGGCAGTGAGTGCAGGTGGGGCAGTGAGTGGAGGTGGGTCTGGAGTGGGCAGTGAGTGCAGGTGGGTCTGGAGTGGCCAGTGAGTTTGGAGCGGGCAGTGAGTTCAGGTGGGTCTGGAGTGGGCAGTGAGTGCAGGTATCCGGAGTGGGCAGTGAGTGCAGGTGAGTCTGCAGTGGGCAGTGAGTGCAGGTGAGTCTGGAGTGGGCAGTGGGTGCAAGTGGGTCTGGAGTGGGCAGTGAGTCTGGAGTGGGCAGTGAGTGCTGGTGGGTCTGGAGTGGGCAGTGAGTTCAGGTGGGGCAGTTAGTGCAGGTGTGTTTGGAGTGGGCAGTGAGTGCCGGTGGGTCTGGAGTGGGAAGTGAGTGCCGGTGGGGCAGTGAGTGCCGGTGGGTCTGGAGTGGGCAGTGAGTGCAGGTGGGTCTGGAGTGGGCAGTGGTTCTGCAGTGGGCAGTAAGTGCAGGTGAGTCTGGAGTGGGTGGGTGAGTTCAGGTGGGTCTGGAGTGGGCAGTGAGTCTGGAGTGGGCAGTGAGTTCAGGTGGGTCTGGAGTGGGTAGTGAATGATGGTGGGTCCGGAGTGGGCAGTGAGTGCAGGTGGGTCTGGAATGGGCAGTAAGTGCAGGTGGGGCAGTGAGTGCAGGTGAGTCTGGAGTGGGCAGTGAGTGCAGGTGGGTTTGCAGTGGGCAGTGAGGTCAGGTAGGTCTGGAGTGGGCAGTGAGTTCAGGTGGGACTGTAGTGGGCAGTGAGTGCAGGTGGGTCTGGAGTGGACAGTGAGTGCAGGTGGATCTGGAGTGGGCAGTGAGTGCAGGTGGGGCAGTGAATGCAGGTGGGGCAGTGAGTGCAGGTGGGGCAGTGAGCTCAGGTGGGTCTGGAGTGGGCAGTGAGTGCCGGTAGGTCAGTAAGTGCAGGTGGATCTGGAGAGGGCAGTGAGTGCAGGTGGGTGTGGAGTGAGCAGTGAGTCTGGAGTGGGCAGTGAGTGCAGGTGGGGCAGTGAGTGCCGGTGGGTCTGGAGTGGGCAGTGAGTGCCAGTGGGTCTGAGTGGGCAGTGAGTCCAGGTGGGGCAGTGAGTGCAGGTGAGTCTAGAGAGGGCAGTGAGTCTGGAGTGGGCAGTGAGTGCAGGTGGGGCAGTGAGTGCAGGTGGGCCTGGAGTAGGCAGTGAGTACCGGTGGGTCTGGAGTGGGCAGTCAGTGCAGGTGGGGCAGTGACTGCCGGTGGGACTGGAGTAGGTAGTGAGTGCAGGTGGGTCTGGAGTGGGCCGTGAGGTCAGGTGGGTCTGGAGTGGGCAGTGAGTGCAGGTGGGACTGGAGAGGGCAGTAAGTGGGGGCGGGTCTGGAGTGGGCAGTGAGTGCCGGTGGGTCTGGAGTGGGCAATGGGTCTGGAGTGGGCAGTGAGTGCAGGTGGGACTGGAGTGGGCAGTGAGTGCAGGTGGGTCAGAGTGGGCAGTGAGTGCAGGTGGGGCAGTGAGTGCAGGTGGGACAGTGAGTGCTGGTGGGTCTGGAGTGGGCAGTGAGTGCAGGTGGGTCTGGAGTGGGGCAATGAGTGCAGGTAGGGCAGTGAGTGCAGGTGAGTCTGGTGTGGGCAGTGAGTGCCGGTGGGGCCCTGAGTGCAGGTGGGGCAGTGAGTGCCAGTGGGTCTGGAGTGGGCAGTGAGTCTGGAGTGGGCAGTGAGTGCAGGTGGAGCAGTGAGTGCCGATGGGTCTGCAGTGGGCAGTGAGTGCAGGTGGGTCTGGAGTGGGCAGTGAGTGCATGTGGGGCAGTGAGCTCATGTGAGTCTGGAGTGGGCAGTGAGTGCCGGTGGGTATGGAGTGGGCAGTGAGTGCAGGTGGGTCTGGAGTGGGCAGTGGGTCTGCAGTGGGCAGTGAGTGTAGGTGAGTCTGGAGTGGGCAGTGAGTGCAGGTGGGTCTGGAGTGGGCAGTGAGTGTCGGTGGGTCTGGAGTGGGCAGTGAGTGCAGGTGCGGCAGTGAGTGCAGGTGTGTCTGGAGTGGGCAGTGAGTGCCGGTGGGTCTGGAGTGGGCAGTGAGTGCCGGTCGGGCAGTGAGTGCAGGTGGGTCTGGAGTGGGCAGTGAGTGCAGGTGGGTATGGAGTGGGCAGTGAGTGCCGGTGGGTCTGGAGTGGGCAGTGAGTGCAGGTGGGGCAGTGAGTGCCGATGGGTCTGGTTTGGGCAGTGAGTGCCTGTGGGACAGTGAGTGCAGGTGGGTCTGGAGTGGGCAGTGAGTGCAGGTGGGTATGGAGTGGGCAGTGAGTGCCGGTGGGTCTGGAGTGGGCAGTGAGTGCAGGTGGGGCAGTGAGTGCCGGTGGGTCTGGAGTGGGCAGTGAGTGCAGGTGGGGCAGTGAGTGCCGGTGGGCCTGGAGTGGGCAGTGAATGCTGGTGGGTCTGGAGTGGGCAGTGAGTGCCGGTGGGTCTCGAGTTGGCAGTGAGTGCAGGTGGGGCAGTGAGTGCAGGTGAGTCTGGAGTGGGCAGTGAATCTGGAGTGGGAAGTGAGTGCAGGTGGGTCTGGAGTGGGCAGTGAGTGCCAGTGGATCTGGAGTGGGCAGTGAGTCTGGAGTGGGCAGTGAGTGCAGGTGGGTCTGGAGTGGGCAGTGGGTCTGCAGTGGGCAGTGAGTGCAGGTGTGTCTGGAGTGGGCAGAGAGTGCCGGTGGCTCTGGAGTGGGCAGTGACTGCAGGTGGGTCTGGAGTGGGCAGTGAGTGCAGGTGGGTCTGCAAAGGGCAGTGAGTGCAGGTGGGTCTGGAGTGGGCAGTGAGTGCAGGTGGGTCTGGAGTCGGCAGTGAGTGCAGGTGGGGCAGTGAGTGCCAGTGGGTCTGTAGTGGG
Organism: Pleurodeles waltl; assembly: GCF_031143425.1. NCBI lineage: Eukaryota > Metazoa > Chordata > Amphibia > Caudata > Salamandridae > Pleurodeles > Pleurodeles waltl. Next base: position 6,990,503 of record NC_090442.1, on the reverse strand, counting down.
CAGTGAGTGTAGGTGGGTCTGGAGTGGGCAGTGAGTGCAGGTGGGGCAGTGAGTGCAGGTGGGTCTGCAGTGGGCAGTAAGTGTCGGTGGGTCTGCAGTGCGCTGTGAGTGCAGGTGGGTCTGGAGTGGGCAGTGAGTCTGGAGTGGACAGTGAGTGCCGGTGGGTCTGCAGTGGGCAGTGAGGGCAGGAGGGTCTGGAGTGGGCAGTGAGTCTGGAGTGGGCAGTGAGTGCAGGTGGGGCAGTGAGTGCCGGTGGGTCTGGAGTGGGCAGTGAGTGCCAGTGGGTCTGGAGCGGGCAGTGAGTCCAGGTGGGGCAGTGAGTGCAGGTGAGTCTACAGAGGGCAGTGAGTCTGGAGTGGGCAGTGAGTGCAGGTGGGGCAGTGAGTGGCAGTGGGTTTCGAGTGGGCAGTGAGTGTGGGTGGGGCGGTGAGTGCTGGTGGGTCTGGAGTGGGCAGTGAGGGCAGGTGGGTCTGGGGTGGGCAGTTAGTGCAGGTATGTCTGGAGTGGGCAGTGATTGCCAGTGGGTCTGGAGTGGGCAGTGAGTGGAGGTGGGTCTGGAGTGGGCAGTGAGTGACGGTGGGTCTGGAGTGGGCAGTGAGTGCCGGTGGGTGTGGAGTGGGCAGTGGGTCTGGAGTGGGCAATGAGTCTGGAGCGGGCAGTGAGTGGAAGTGGGTCTGGAGTGGGCAGTGAGTGCAGGTGGCTCTGGAGTGGGCAGTGAGTGCAGGTGGGTTTGGAGTGGGCAGTGAGTGCAGGTGGGTCTGCAATGGGCAGTGAGTGCAGGTGGGTCTGGAGTGGGCATTGAGTGCAGGTGGGGCAGTGAGTGGAGGTGGGGCAGTGACTGCAGGTGGTTCTGGAGTGGGCAGTGAGTGGAGGTGGGTCTGGAGTGGGCAGTGAGTACAAGTGGGTCTGGAGTGGGCAGTGAGTGCAGGTGGGTCATTGTGTGCAGGTGGGTCTGGAGTAGGCAGTGAGTGCAGGTGGGTCTGGAGTGGGCAGTGAGTGCAGGTGGGGCAGTGAGTTCCGGTGGGTCTGGAGTGGGCAGTGAGTGCCGGTGGGTCTGCAGTGGGCAGTGAGTGCAGGTGGGGCAGTGAGTGCAGGTGGGTCTGGAGTGGGCAGTGAGTGCCGGTGGGTCTGCAGTGGGCAGTGAGTGCAGGTGGGTCTGGCGTGGGCAGTGAGTCTGGAGTGGGCAGTGAGAGCAGTTGGGTCTGGAGTGGGCAGTGAGTGCCGGTGGGTCTGCAGTGGGCAGTGAGTGCAGGTGGGTCTGGAGTGGGCAGTGAGTGCAGGTGGGGCAGTGAGTGCAGGTGGGGCAGTGAGTGCAGGTGGGTCTGGAGTGGGCAGTGAGTGCCGCTGGGTCCGGAGTGGGCAGTGAGTGCAGGTGGGTCAGTGAGTGGAGATGGGTCTGGAGTGGGCAGTGAGTTCAGGTGGGTCTGGAGTGGGCAGTGAATGCTGGTGGGTCTTGAGTGGGCAGTGAGTGCAGGTGGGTCTGGAGTGGGCAGTAACTGCAGGTGGGGCACTGAGTGCAGGTAAGTCTGGAGTGCGCAGTGAGTGCAGGTGGGTTTGCAGTGGGCAGTGAGGTCAGGTGGGTCTGGAGTGGGCAGTGAGTTCAGGTGGGACTGGAATGGGCAGTGAGTGCAGGTGTGTCTGGAGTGGGCAGTGAGTGCAGGTGGGGCAGTGAGTACAGGTGGGTCTGGAGTTGGCAGTGAGTGCAGGTGGGGCAGTGAATGCAGGTGGGGCAGTGAGCTCAGATGGGTCTGGAGTGGGCAGTGAGTGCCGGTGGGGCAATGAGTGCAGGTGGGTCTGGAGTGGGCAGTGAGTAAAGGTGGGTGTGGAGTGGGCAGTGAGTCTGGAGTGAGCAGTGAGTGCAGGTGGGGCAGTGAGTGCCGGTGGGTCTGGAGTGGGCAGTGACTGCAGGTAGGGCAGTGAGTGCAGGTGAGTCTGGAGTGGGCAGTGAGTCTGGAGTGGACAGTGAGTGCAGGTGGGGCAGTGAGTGGAGGTGGGCCTGGACTGGGCAGTGAGTGTCGGTGGGTCTGGAGTGGGCAGTGAGTGCAAGTGGGGCAGTGAGTGCCGGCGGGTCTGGAGTAGGTAGTGAGTGCGGGTGGGTCTGGAGTGGGCCGTGAGGTCAGGTGGGTCTGGAGTGGGCAGTGAGTGCAGGTGGGACTGGAGTGGGCAGTAAGTGGAGGTGGGTCTGGAGTGGGCAGTGAGTGCCGGTGGGTCTGGAGTGGGCAGTGAGGGCAGGAGGGTCTGGAGTGGGCAGTGAGTGCAGGTGTGTCTGGAGTTGGCACTGAGTGCCGGTGGGTCTGGAATGGGCAGTGAGTGCAGGAGGGGCAGTGAGTGCAGGTGGGTCTCTGGTGGGCAGTGAGTGCAGGTGTGTCTGGAGTGGGCAGTGAGTGCCGGTGGGTCTGGAGTGGGCAGTGAGTGGAGGTGGGTCTGGAGTGGGCAGTGAGTGCCGGTGGGTGTGGAGTGGGCAGTGGATCTGGAGTGGGCAGTAAGTCTGGAGTGGGCAATGAGTCTAGAGCGGGCAGTGAGAGGAGGTGGGTCTGGAGTGGGCAGTGAGTGCAGGTGGGTCTGGAGTGGGCAGTGAGTACTGGTGGCTCTAGAGTGGGCAGTTAGTGCAGGTGGGCTTGGAGTGGGCAGTGAGTGCAGGTGGGTCTGCAATGGGCAGTGAGTGCAGGTGGGTCTGGAGTGGGCAGTGAGTGCAGGTGGGGCAGTGAATGGAGGTGGGGCAGTGAGTGGAGGTGGAGCAGTGAGTGCAGGTGAGTCTGGAATGGGCAGTGAGTGCCGGTGGGTCTGGAGTGGGAAGTGAGTGCAGGTGGGTCTGGAGTGGGCAGTGAGTGCAGGTGGGTCTGGAGTGGGCAGTGGGCAGTGAGTGCAGGTGGGGCAGTGAGTGGAGGTGGGTCTGGAGTGGGCAGTGAGTGCAGGTGGGTCTGGAGTGGGCAGTGAGTTTGGAGCGGGCAGTGAGTTCAGGTGGGTCTGGAGTGGGCAGTGAGTGCAGGTATCCGGAGTGGGCAGTGAGTGCAGGTGAGTCTGCAGTGGGCAGTGAGTGCAGGTGAGTCTGGAGTGGGCAGTGGGTGCAAGTGGGTCTGGAGTGGGCAGTGAGTCTGGAGTGGGCAGTGAGTGCTGGTGGGTCTGGAGTGGGCAGTGAGTTCAGGTGGGGCAGTTAGTGCAGGTGTGTTTGGAGTGGGCAGTGAGTGCCGGTGGGTCTGGAGTGGGAAGTGAGTGCCGGTGGGGCAGTGAGTGCCGGTGGGTCTGGAGTGGGCAGTGAGTGCAGGTGGGTCTGGAGTGGGCAGTGGTTCTGCAGTGGGCAGTAAGTGCAGGTGAGTCTGGAGTGGGTGGGTGAGTTCAGGTGGGTCTGGAGTGGGCAGTGAGTCTGGAGTGGGCAGTGAGTTCAGGTGGGTCTGGAGTGGGTAGTGAATGATGGTGGGTCCGGAGTGGGCAGTGAGTGCAGGTGGGTCTGGAATGGGCAGTAAGTGCAGGTGGGGCAGTGAGTGCAGGTGAGTCTGGAGTGGGCAGTGAGTGCAGGTGGGTTTGCAGTGGGCAGTGAGGTCAGGTAGGTCTGGAGTGGGCAGTGAGTTCAGGTGGGACTGTAGTGGGCAGTGAGTGCAGGTGGGTCTGGAGTGGACAGTGAGTGCAGGTGGATCTGGAGTGGGCAGTGAGTGCAGGTGGGGCAGTGAATGCAGGTGGGGCAGTGAGTGCAGGTGGGGCAGTGAGCTCAGGTGGGTCTGGAGTGGGCAGTGAGTGCCGGTAGGTCAGTAAGTGCAGGTGGATCTGGAGAGGGCAGTGAGTGCAGGTGGGTGTGGAGTGAGCAGTGAGTCTGGAGTGGGCAGTGAGTGCAGGTGGGGCAGTGAGTGCCGGTGGGTCTGGAGTGGGCAGTGAGTGCCAGTGGGTCTGAGTGGGCAGTGAGTCCAGGTGGGGCAGTGAGTGCAGGTGAGTCTAGAGAGGGCAGTGAGTCTGGAGTGGGCAGTGAGTGCAGGTGGGGCAGTGAGTGCAGGTGGGCCTGGAGTAGGCAGTGAGTACCGGTGGGTCTGGAGTGGGCAGTCAGTGCAGGTGGGGCAGTGACTGCCGGTGGGACTGGAGTAGGTAGTGAGTGCAGGTGGGTCTGGAGTGGGCCGTGAGGTCAGGTGGGTCTGGAGTGGGCAGTGAGTGCAGGTGGGACTGGAGAGGGCAGTAAGTGGGGGCGGGTCTGGAGTGGGCAGTGAGTGCCGGTGGGTCTGGAGTGGGCAATGGGTCTGGAGTGGGCAGTGAGTGCAGGTGGGACTGGAGTGGGCAGTGAGTGCAGGTGGGTCAGAGTGGGCAGTGAGTGCAGGTGGGGCAGTGAGTGCAGGTGGGACAGTGAGTGCTGGTGGGTCTGGAGTGGGCAGTGAGTGCAGGTGGGTCTGGAGTGGGGCAATGAGTGCAGGTAGGGCAGTGAGTGCAGGTGAGTCTGGTGTGGGCAGTGAGTGCCGGTGGGGCCCTGAGTGCAGGTGGGGCAGTGAGTGCCAGTGGGTCTGGAGTGGGCAGTGAGTCTGGAGTGGGCAGTGAGTGCAGGTGGAGCAGTGAGTGCCGATGGGTCTGCAGTGGGCAGTGAGTGCAGGTGGGTCTGGAGTGGGCAGGGAGTGCATGTGGGGCAGTGAGCTCATGTGAGTCTGGAGTGGGCAGTGAGTGCCGGTGGGTATGGAGTGGGCAGTGAGTGCAGGTGGGTCTGGAGTGGGCAGTGGGTCTGCAGTGGGCAGTGAGTGTAGGTGAGTCTGGAGTGGGCAGTGAGTGCAGGTGGGTCTGGAGTGGGCAGTGAGTGTCGGTGGGTCTGGAGTGGGCAGTGAGTGCAGGTGCGGCAGTGAGTGCAGGTGTGTCTGGAGTGGGCAGTGAGTGCCGGTGGGTCTGGAGTGGGCAGTGAGTGCCGGTCGGGCAGTGAGTGCAGGTGGGTCTGGAGTGGGCAGTGAGTGCAGGTGGGTATGGAGTGGGCAGTGAGTGCCGGTGGGTCTGGAGTGGGCAGTGAGTGCAGGTGGGGCAGTGAGTGCCGATGGGTCTGGTTTGGGCAGTGAGTGCCTGTGGGACAGTGAGTGCAGGTGGGTCTGGAGTGGGCAGTGAGTGCAGGTGGGTATGGAGTGGGCAGTGAGTGCCGGTGGGTCTGGAGTGGGCAGTGAGTGCAGGTGGGGCAGTGAGTGCCGGTGGGTCTGGAGTGGGCAGTGAGTGCAGGTGGGGCAGTGAGTGCCGGTGGGCCTGGAGTGGGCAGTGAATGCTGGTGGGTCTGGAGTGGGCAGTGAGTGCAGGTGGGTCTGGAATGGGCAGTAAGTGCAGGTGGGGCAGTGAGAGCAGGTGAGTCTGGAGTGGGCAGTGAGTGCACGTGGGTTTGCAGTGGACAGTGACGTCAGGTAGGTCTGGAGTGGGCAGTGAGTGAAGGTGGGTCTAGAGTGGGCAGTGAGTGCAGGTGGGTCTGGAGTGGGCAGTGAGTGCAGGTGGGGCAGTGAATGCAGGTGGGGCAGTGAGTGCATGTGTGGCAGTGAGCTCAGGTGGGTCTGGAGTGGGCAGTGAGTGCCGGTAGGTCAGTAAGTGCAGGTGGGTCTGGAGTGGGCAGTGAGTGCAGGTGGGTGTGGAGTGAGCAGTGAGTCTGGAGTGGGCAGTGAGTGCAGGTGGGGCAGTGAGTGCCGGTGGGTCTGGAGTGGGCAGTGAGTGCCAGTGGGTCTGGAGTGGGCAGTGAGTCCAGGTGGGGCAGTGAGTGCAGGTGAGTCTAGAGAGGGCAGTGAGTCTGGAGTGGGCAGTGAGTGCAGGTGGGGCAGTGAGTGCAGGTGGGCCTGGAGTGGGCAGTGAGTGCCGGTGGGTCTGGTGTGGGCAGTCAGTGCAGGTGGGGCAGTGAGTGCCGGTGGGTCTGGAGTAAGTAGTGAGAGCAGGTGGGTCTGGAGTGGGCCGTGAGGTCAGGTGGGTCTGGAGTGGGCAGTAAGTGGAGGTGGGTCTGGAGTGGGCAATGGGTCTGGAGTGGGCAGTGAGTGCAGTGAGTGCAGGTGGGGCAGTGAGCTCAGGTGGGTCTGGAGTGGGTAGTGAGTGCTGGTGGGTCTGGAGTGGGCAGTGATTGCCGGTGGGTCTGGAGTGGGCAGTGGGTCTGGGGTGGGCAGTGAGTGCAGGTGGGTCTGGAGTGGGCAGTGAGTGCAGGTGGGTCTGCGGTGGGCAGTGAGTGCCGGTGGGTCTGGAGTGGGCAGTGAGTGCAGGTGGGTCTGGAGTGGGCAGTGAGTCTGTAGTGGGCAGTGAGTGCAGGTTGGGCAGTGAGTGGAGGTGGGTCTGGAGTGGGCAGTGAGTGCAGGTGTGTCTGGAGTGGGCAGTAAGTCTGGAGCGGGCAGTGAGTTCAGGTGGGTCTGGAGTGGGCAGTGAGTGCAGGTGGGGCAGTGAGTGGCGGTGGGTCTCGAGTGGGCAGTGAGTGTGGGTGGGGCGGTGAGTGCCGGTGGGTCTGGAGTGGGCAGTGAGTGCAGGTGGGGCGGTGAGCTCAGGTGAGTCTGGAGTGGGCAGTGAGTGCAGGTGGGTCTGGAGTGGGCAGTGGTTCTGCAGTGGGCAGTAAGTGCAGGTGAGTCTGGAGTGGGTGGGTGAGTACAGGTGGGTCTGGAGTGGGCAGTGAGTGCAGGTGGGTCATTGTGTGCAGGTGGGTCTGGAGTAGGCAGTGAGTGCAGGTGGGTCTGGAGTGGGCAGTGAGTGCAGGTGGGACTTGAGTGGGCAGTAAGTGGAGGTGGGTCTGGAGTGGGCAGTGAGTGCCGGTAGGTCAGTAAGTGCAGGTGGGTCTGGAGTGGGCAGTGAGTGCAGGTGGGTGTGGAGTGAGCAGTGAGTCTGGAGTGGGCAGTGAGTGCAGGTGGGGCAGTGAGTGCCGGTGGGTCTGGAGTGGGCAGTGAGTGCCAGTGGGTCTGGAGTGGGCAGTGAGTCCAGGTGGGGCAGTGAGTGCAGGTGAGTCTAGAGAGGGCAGTGAGTCTGGAGTGGGCAGTGAGTGCAGGTGGGGCAGTGAGTGCAGGTGGGCCTGGAGTGGGCAGTGAGTGCCGGTGGGTCTGGTGTGGGCAGTCAGTGCAGGTGGGGCAGTGAGTGCCGGTGGGTCTGGAGTAAGTAGTGAGAGCAGGTGGGTCTGGAGTGGGCCGTGAGGTCAGGTGGGTCTGGAGTGGGCAGTAAGTGGAGGTGGGTCTGGAGTGGGCAATGGGTCTGGAGTGGGCAGTGAGTGCAGTGAGTGCAGGTGGGGCAGTGAGCTCAGGTGGGTCTGGAGTGGGTAGTGAGTGCTGGTGGGTCTGGAGTGGGCAGTGATTGCCGGTGGGTCTGGAGTGGGCAGTGGGTCTGGGGTGGGCAGTGAGTGCAGGTGGGTCTGGAGTGGGCAGTGAGTGCAGGTGGGTCTGCGGTGGGCAGTGAGTGCCGGTGGGTCTGGAGTGGGCAGTGAGTGCAGGTGGGTCTGGAGTGGGCAGTGAGTCTGTAGTGGGCAGTGAGTGCAGGTTGGGCAGTGAGTGGAGGTGGGTCTGGAGTGGGCAGTGAGTGCAGGTGTGTCTGGAGTGGGCAGTAAGTCTGGAGCGGGCAGTGAGTTCAGGTGGGTCTGGAGTGGGCAGTGAGTGCAGGTGGGGCAGTGAGTGGCGGTGGGTCTCGAGTGGGCAGTGAGTGTGGGTGGGGCGGTGAGTGCCGGTGGGTCTGGAGTGGGCAGTGAGTGCAGGTGGGGCGGTGAGCTCAGGTGAGTCTGGAGTGGGCAGTGAGTGCAGGTGGGTCTGGAGTGGGCAGTGGTTCTGCAGTGGGCAGTAAGTGCAGGTGAGTCTGGAGTGGGTGGGTGAGTACAGGTGGGTCTGGAGTGGGCAGTGAGTGCAGGTGGGTCATTGTGTGCAGGTGGGTCTGGAGTAGGCAGTGAGTGCAGGTGGGTCTGGAGTGGGCAGTGAGTGCAGGTGGGACTTGAGTGGGCAGTAAGTGGAGGTGGGTCTGGAGTGGGCAGTGAGTGCCGGTGGGTCTGGAGTGGGCAGTGAGGGCAGGAGGGTCTGGAGTGGGCAGTGAGTCTGGAGTGGGCAGTGTGTGCAGGTGGGGCAGTGAGTGCCGGTGGGTCTGGAGTGGGCAGTGAGTGCCAGTGGGTCTGGAGTGGGCAGTGAGTCCAGGTGGGGCAGTGAGTGCAGGTGAGTCTACAGAGGGCAGTGAGTCTGGAGTGGGCAGTGAGTGCAGGTGGGGCAGTGAGTGGCAGTGGGTTTCGAGTGGGCAGTGAGTGTGGGTGGGGCGGTGAGTGCTGGTGGGTCTGGAGTGGGCAGTGAGGGCAGGTGGGTCTGGGGTGGGCAGTTAGTGCAGGTATGTCTGGAGTGGGCAGTGATTGCCAGTGGGTCTGGAGTGGGCAGTGAGTGGAGGTGGGTCTGGAGTGGGCAGTGAGTGACGGTGGGTCTGGAGTGGGCAGTGAGTGCCGGTGGGTGTGGAGTGGGCAGTGGGTCTGGAGTGGGCAATGAGTCTGGAGCGGGCAGTGAGTGGAAGTGGGTCTGGAGTGGGCAGTGAGTGCAGGTGGCTCTGGAGTGGGCAGTGAGTGCAGGTGGGTTTGGAGTGGGCAGTGAGTGCAGGTGGGTCTGCAATGGGCAGTGAGTGCAGGTGGGTCTGGAGTGGGCATTGAGTGCAGGTGGGGCAGTGAGTGGAGGTGGGGCAGTGACTGCAGGTGGTTCTGGAGTGGGCAGTGAGTGGAGGTGGTTCTGGAGTGGGCAGTGAGTACAAGTGGGTCTGGAGTGGGCAGTGAGTGCAGGTGGGTCATTGTGTGCAGGTGGGTCTGGAGTAGGCAGTGAGTGCAGGTGGGTCTGGAGTGGGCAGTGAGTGCAGGTGGGGCAGTGAGTTCCGGTGGGTCTGGAGTGGGCAGTGAGTGCCGGTGGGTCTGCAGTGGGCAGTGAGTGCAGGTGGGGCAGTGAGTGAAGGTGGGTCTGGAGTGGGCAGTGAGTGCCGGTGGGTCTGCAGTGGGCAGTGAGTGCAGGTGGGTCTGGCGTGGGCAGTGAGTCTGGAGTGGGCAGTGAGAGCAGTTGGGTCTGGAGTGGGCAGTGAGTGCCGGTGGGTCTGCAGTGGGCAGTGAGTGCAGGTGGGTCTGGAGTGGGCAGTGAGTGCAGGTGGGGCAGTGAGTGCAGGTGGGGCAGTGAGTGCAGGTGGGTCTGGAGTGGGCAGTGAGTGCCGGTGGGTCTGCAGTGGGCAGTGAGTGCAGGTGGGTCTGGCGTGGGCAGTGAGTCTGGAGTGGGCAGTGAGAGCAGGTGGGTCTGGAGTGGGCAGTGAGTGCCGGTGGGTCTGCAGTGGGCAGTGAGTGCAGGTGGGTCTGGAGTGGGCAGTGAGTGCAGGTGGGGCAGTGAGTGCAGGTGGGTCTGAATTGGGCAGTGAGTGCCGACGGGTCTGGAGTGGGCAGTGAGTCTGGAGCGGGCAGTGAGTGGAGGTGGGTCTGGAGTGGGCAGAAAGTGCTGTTGGGTCTGGAGTGGGCAGTGAGTGCAGGTGGGGCAGTGAGTGCCGGTGGGTCTGGAGTGGGCAGTGTGTGCAGGAGGGGCAGTGAGTGCAGGTGGGGCAGTGAGAGCAGGTGGGCCTGGAGTGGGCAGTGAGTGCCGGTGGGTCTGGAGTGGGCAGTGAGTGCAGGTGGGGCTGTGAGCGGAGGTGGGTCTGGAGTGGGCAGTGAGTGCAGGTGGGTCTGGAGTGGGCAGTGAGTCTGGAGCGGGCAGTGAGTTCAGGTGGGTCTGGAGTGGGCAGTGAGTGCAGGTGTCTGGAGTGGGCAGTGAGTGCAGGTGAGTCTGCAGTGGGCAATGAGTGCAGGTGGGTCTGGAGTGGGCAGTGAGTGCCGGTGGGTCTGGAGTGGGCAGTGAGTGCAGGTGGGGCAGTTAGTGCAGGTGTGTTTGGAGTGGGCAGTGAGTGCCGGTGGGTCTGGAGTGGGCAGTGAGTGCTGGTGGGGCAGTGAGTGCCGTTGGGTATGGAGTGGGCAGTGAGTCCCGGTAGGTCTGGAGTGGGCAGTGAGTGCAGGTGGGGCAGTGAGTGCCGGTGGGTCTGGAGTGGGCAGTGAGAGCCGCTGGGTCCGGAGTGGGCAGTGAGTGCAGGTGGGTCAGTGAGTGGAGATGGGTCTGGAGTGGGCAGTCAGTTCAGGTGGGTCTGGAGTGGGCAGTGAATGCTGGTGGGTCTTGAGTGGGCAGTGAGTGCAAGTGGGTCTGGAGTGGGCAGTAACTGCAGGTGGGGCACTGAGTGCAGGTAAGTCTGGAGTGCGCAGTGAGTGCAGGTGGGTTTGCAGTGGGCAGTGAGGTCAGGTGGGTCTGGAGTGGGCAGTGAGTTCAGGTGGGACTGGAATGGGCAGTGAGTGCAGGTGTGTCTGGAGTGGGCAGTGAGTGCAGGTGGGGCAGTGAGTACAGGTGGGTCTGGAGTTGGCAGTGAGTGCAGGTGGGGCAGTGAATGCAGGTGGGGCAGTGAGCTCAGATGGGTCTGGAGTGGGCAGTGAGTGCCGGTGGGGCAGTGAGTGCAGGTGGGTCTGGAGTGGGCAGTGAGTAAAGGTGGGTGTGGAGTGGGCAGTGAGTCTGGAGTGAGCAGTGAGTGCAGGTGGGGCAGTGAGTGCCGGTGGGTCTGGAGTGGGCAGTGACTGCAGGTAGGGCAGTGAGTGCAGGTGAGTCTGGAGTGGGCAGTGAGTCTGGAGTGGACAGTGAGTGCAGGTGGGGCAGTGAGTGGAGGTGGGCCTGGAGTGGGCAGTGAGTGTCGGTGGGTCTGGAGTGGGCAGTGAGTGCAAGTGGGGCAGTGAGTGCCAGCGGGTCTGGAGTAGGTAGTGAGTGCGGGTGGGTCTGGAGTGGGCCGTGAGGTCAGGTGGTTCTGGAGTGGGCAGTGAGTGCAGGTGGGACTGGAGTGGGCAGTAAGTGGAGGTGGGTCTGGAGTGGGCAGTGAGTGCCGGTGGGTCTGGACTGGGCAGTGAGGGCAGGAGGGTCTGGAGTGGGCAGTGAGTGCAGGTGTGTCTGGAGTTGGCACTGAGTGCCGGTGGGTCTGGAATGGGCAGTGAGTGCAGGAGGGGCAGTGAGTGCAGGTGGGTCTGGGGTGGGCAGTGAGTGCAGGTGTGTCTGGAGTGGGCAGTGAGTGCCGGTGGGTCTGGAGTGGGCAGTGAGTGGAGGTGGGTCTGGAGTGGGCAGTGAGTGCCGGTGGGTGTGGAGTGGGCAGTGGGTCTGGAGTGGGCAGTAAGTCTGGAGTGGGCAATGAGTCTAGAGCGGGCAGTGAGAGGAGGTGGGTCTGGAGTGGGCAGTGAGTGCAGGTGGGTCTGGAGTGGGCAGTGAGTACTGGTGGCTCTAGAGTGGGCAGTTAGTGCAGGTGGGCTTGGAGTGGGCAGTGAGTGCAGGTGGGTCTGCAATGGGCAGTGAGTGCAGGTGGGTCTGGAGTGGGCAGTGAGTGCAGGTGGGGCAGTGAATGGAGGTGGGGCAGTGAGTGGAGGTGGGGCAGTGAGTGCAGGTGGGTCTGGAGTGGGCAGTGAGTTGAGGTGGGTCTGGAGTGGGAAGTGAGTGCAGGTGGGTCTGGAGTGGGCAGTGAGTGCAGGTGGGGCAGTGAGTGCAGGTGGGTCTGGAGTAGGCAGTGAGTGCAGGTGGTTCTGGAGTCGGCATTGAGTGCAGGTGGGGCAGTGAGTGCCGGTGGGTCTGGAGTGGGCAGTGAGTGAAGGTGGGGCAGTGAGTGCAGGTGGGTCTGGAGTGGCAGTGAGTCTGGAGTGGGCAGTGAGTGCCGCTGGGTCTGCAGTGGGCAGTGAGTGCAGGTGGGTCTGGAGTGGGCAGTGAGTCTGGAGTGGGCAGTTAGTGCAGGTGGGTCTGGAGTGGGCAGTCAGTGCCGGTGGGTCTGCAGTGAATGGAGGTGGGTCTGGAGTGAGCAGTGAGTGCAGGTGGGGAAGTGAGTGCAGGTGGGTCTGGAGTGGGCAGTGAGTGCCAGTGGGTCTGGAGAGGGCAGTGGGTCTGGAGTGGGCAGTGAGTCTGGAGCGGGCAGTGAGTGTAGGTGGGTCTGGAGTGGGCAGTGAGTGCAGGTGGGGCGGTGAGCTCAGGTGAGTCTGGAGTGGGCAGTGAGTGCAGGTGGGTCTGGAGTGGGCAGAGGTTCTGCAGTGGGCAGTAAGTGCAGGTGAGTCTGGAGTGGGTGGGTGAGTTCAGGTGGGTCTGGAGTGGGCAGTGAGTCTGGAGTGGGCAGTGAGTGCAGGTGGGGCAGTGAGTGCCGGTGGGTCTGGAGTGGGCAGTGAGTGCCAGTGGGTCTGGAGTGGGCAGTGAGTCCAGGTGGGGCAGTGAGTGCAGGTGAGTCTAGAGAGGGCAGTGAGTCTGGAGTGGGCAGTGAGTGCAGGTGGGGCAGTGAGTGGCAGTGGGTTTCGAGTGGGCAGTGAGTGTGGGTGTGGCGGTGAGTGCTGGTGGGTCTGGAGTGGGCAGTGAGTGCAGGTGGGTCTGGGGTGGGCAGTTAGTGCAGGTATGTCTGGAGTGGGCAGTGATTGCCAGTGGGTCTGGAGTGGGCAGTGAGTGGAGGTGGGTCTGGAGTGGGCAGTGAGTGACGGTGGGTCTGGAGTGGGCAGTGAGTGCCGGTGGGTGTGGAGTGGGCAGTGGGTCTGGAGTGGGCAATGAGTCTGGAGTGGGCAGTGAGTGGAAGTGGGTCTGGAGTGGGCAGTGAGTGCAGGTAGCTCTGGAGTGGGCAGTGAGTGCAGGTGGGTTTGGAGTGGGCAGTGAGTGCAGGTGGGTCTGCAATGGGCAGTGAGTGCAGGTGGGTCTGGAGTGGGCATTGAGTGCAGGTGGGGCAGTGAGTGGAGGTGGGGCAGTGACTGCAGGTGGTTCTGGAGTGGGCAGTGAGTGGAGGTGGGTCTGGAGTGGGCAGTGAGTACAGGTGGGTCTGGAGTGGGCAGTGAGTGCAGGTGGTTCATTGTGTGCAGGTGGGTCTGGAGTAGGCAGTGAGTGCAGGTGGGTCTGGAGTGGGCAGTGAGTGCAGGTGGGGCAGTGAGTTCCGGTGGGTCTGGAGTGGGCAGTGAGTGCCGGTGGGTCTGCAGTGGGCAGTGAGTGCAGGTGGGGCAGTGAGTGCAGGTGGGTCTGGAGTGGGCAGTGAGTGCCGGTGGGTCTGCAGTGGGCAGTGAGTGCAGGTGGGTCTGGCGTGGGCAGTGAGTCTGGAGTGGGCAGTGAGAGCAGGTGGGTCTGGAGTGGGCAGTGAGTGCCGGTGGGTCTGCAGTGGGCAGTGAGTGCAGGTGGGTCTGGAGTGGGCAGTGAGTGCAGGTGGGGCAGTGAGTGCAGGTGGGGCAGTGAGTGCAGGTGGGTCTGGAGTGGGCAGTGAGTGCCGGTGGGTCTGCAGTGGGCAGTGAGTGCAGGTGGGTCTGGCGTGGGCAGTGAGTCTGGAGTGGGCAGTGAGAGCAGGAGGGTCTGGAGTGGGCAGTGAGTGCCGGTGGGTCTGCAGTGGGCAGTGAGTGCAGGTGGGTCTGGAGTGGGCAGTGAGTGCAGGTGGGGCAGTGAGTGCAGGTGGGTCTGAATTGGGCAGTGAGTGCCGACGGGTCTGGAGGGGGCAGTGAGTCTGGAGCGGGCAGTGAGTGGAGGTGGGTCTGGAGTGGGCAGAAAGTGCTGTTGGGTCTGGAGTGGGCAGTGAGTGCAGGTGGGGCAGTGAGTGCCGGTGGGTCTGGAGTGGGCAGTGTGTGCAGGAGGGGCAGTGAGTGCAGGTGGGGCAGTGAGTGCAGGTGGGCCTGGAGTGGGCAGTGAGTGCAGGTGGGTCTGGAGTGGGCAGTGAGTCTGGAGCGGGCAGTGAGTTCAGGTGGGTCTGGAGTGGGCAGTGAGTGCAGGTGTCTGGAGTGGGCAGTGAGTGCAGGTGAGTCTGCAGTGGGCAATGAGTGCAGGTGGGTCTGGAGTGGGCAGTGAGTGCCGGTGGGTCTGGAGTGGGCAGTGAGTGCAGGTGGGGCAGTTAGTGCAGGTGTTTTTGGAGTGGGCAGTGAGTGCCAGTGGGTCTGGAGTGGGCAGTGAGTGCTGGTGGGGCAGTGAGTGCCGGTGGGTATGGAGTGGGCAGTGAGTGCCGGTAGGTCTGGAGTGGGCAGTGAGTGCAGGTGGGGCAGTGAGTGCCGTGGGTCTGGAGTGGGCAGTGAGTGCCGCTGGGTCCGGAGTGGGCAGTGAGTGCAGGTGGGTCAGTGAGTGGAGATGGGTCTGGAGTGGGCAGTGAGTTCAGGTGGGTCTGGAGTGGGCAGTGAATGCTGGTGGGTCTTGAGTGGGCAGTGAGTGCAGGTGGGTCTGGAGTGGGCAGTGAGGGCAGGAGGGTCTGGAGTGGGCAGTGAGTGCAGGTGTGTCTGGAGTTGGCACTGAGTGCCAGTGGGTCTGGAATGGGCAGTGAGTGCAGGAGGGGCAGTGAGTGCAGGTGGGTCTGGGGTGGGCAGTGAGTGCAGGTGTGTCTGGAGTGGGCAGTGAGTGCCGGTGGGTCTGGAGTGGGCAGTGAGTGGAGGTGGGTCTGGAGTGGGCAGTGAGTGCCGGTGGGTGTGGAGTGGGCAGTGGGTCTGGAGTGGGCAGTAAGTCTGGAGTGGGCAATGAGTCTAGAGCGGGCAGTGAGAGGAGGTGGGTCTGGAGTGGGCAGTGAGTGCAGGTGGGTCTGGAGTGGGCAGTGAGAACTGGTGGCTCTAGAGTGGGCAGTTAGTGCAGGTGGGCTTGGAGTGGGCAGTGAGTGCAGGTGGGTCTGCAATGGGCAGTGAGTGCAGGTGGGTCTGGAGTGGGCAGTGAGTGCAGGTGGGGCAGTGAATGGAGGTGGGGCAGTGAGTGGAGGTGTGGCAGTGAGTGCAGGTGGGTCTGGAGTGGGCAGTGAGTTGAGGTGGGTCTGGAGTGGGAAGTGAGTGCAGGTGGGTCTGGAGTGGGCAGTGAGTGCAGGTGGGGCAGTGAGTGCAGGTGGGTCTGGAGTAGGCAGTGAGTGCAGGTGGTTCTGGAGTCGGCATTGAGTGCAGGTGGGGCAGTGAGTGCCGGTGGGTCTGGAGTGGGCAGTGAGTGAAGGTGGGGCAGTGAGTGCAGGTGGGTCTGGAGTGGCAGTGAGTCTGGAGTGGGCAGTGAGTGCCGCTGTTTCTGCAGTGGGCAGTGAGTGCAGGTGGGTCTGGAGTGGGCAGTGAGTCTGGAGTGGGCAGTTAGTGCAGGTGGGTCTGGAGTGGGCAGTCAGTGCCGGTGGGTCTGCAGTGAATGGAGGTGGGTCTGGAGTGGGCAGTGAGTGCAGGTGGGGAAGTGAGTGCAGGTGGGTCTGGAGTGGGCAGTGAGTGCCAGTGGGTCTGGTGAGGGCAGTGGGTCTGGAGTGGGAAGTGAGTCTGGAGCGGGCAGTGAGTGTAGGTGGGTCTGGAGTGGGCAGTGAGTGCAGGTGGGGCAGTGAGTGCTGGTGGGTCTGGAGTGGGCAGTGAGTGCAGGAGGGGCAGTGAGTGCAGGTGGGGCAGTGAGTGCAGGTGGGTCTGGAGTGGGCAGTGAGTCAGGAGTGGGCAGTGAGTGCAGGCGGGGCAAAGAGTGGAAGTGGGTCTGGAGTGGGCAGTGAGTGCCGGTGGGTCTCGAGTTGGCAGTGAGTGCAGGTGGGGCAGTGAGTGCAGGTGAGTCTGGAGTGGGCAGTGAATCTGGAGTGGGAAGTGAGTGCAGGTGGGTCTGGAGTGGGCAGTGAGTGCCAGTGGATCTGGAGTGGGCAGTGAGTCTGGAGTGGGCAGTGAGTGCAGGTGGGTCTGGAGTGGGCAGTGGGTCTGCAGTGGGCAGTGAGTGCAGGTGTGTCTGGAGTGGGCAGTGAGTGCCGGTGGCTCTGGAGTGGGCAGTGACTGCAGGTGGGTCTGGAGTGGGCAGTGAGTGCAGGTGGGTCTGCAAAGGGCAGTGAGTGCAGGTGGGTCTGGAGTGGGCAGTGAGTGCAGGTGGGTCTGGAGTCGGCAGTGAGTGCAGGTGGGGCAGTGAGTGCCAGTGGGTCTGTAGTGGGCAGTGAGTGCAGGTGGGTCTGGAGTGGGCAGTGAGTGCAGGTGGGGCAGTGAGTGCAGGTGGGTCTGCAGTGGGCAGTAAGTGTCGGTGGGTCTGCAGTGCGCTGTGAGTGCAGGTGGGTCTGGAGTGGGCAGTGAGTCTGGAGTGGACAGAGAGTGCCGGTGGGTCTGCAGTGGGCAGTGAGTGCAGGTGGGTCTGGAGTGGGCAGTGAGTCTGGAGTGGGCAGTGAGTGCCGGTGGGTCTGGAGTGGGCAGTGAGTGCAGGTGGGGCAGTGAGTGCAGGTGGGTCTGGAGTGGGCAGTGAGTCCCGGTGGGTCTGGAGTGGGCAGTGGGTCTGGAGTGGGCAGTGAGTCCGGAGCGGGCAGTGAGTGGAGGTGGGTCTGGAGTGGGCAGTGAGTGCAGGTGGAGCAGTGAGTGCCAGTGGGTCTGGAATGAGCAGTGAGTGCTGGAGGGACAGTGAGTGCAGGTGGAGCAGTGAGTGCAGGTGGGTCTGGAATGGGCAGTGAGTGCCGGTGTGTCTCGAGTGGGCAGTGAGTGCCGGTGGGTCTGGAGTGGGCAGTGAGTGCAGGTGGGTCTGGAGTGGGCAGTGGGCAGTGAGTGCAGGTGGGGCAGTGAGTGGAGGTGGGTCTGCAGTGGGCAGTGAGTGCAGGTGGGTCTGGAGTGGGCAGTGAGTCTAGAGCGGGCAGTGAGTTCAGGTGGGTCTGGAGTGGGCAGTGAGTGCAGGTGTCTGGAGTGGGCAGTGAGTGCAGGTGAGTCTGCAGTGGGCAGTGAGTGCAGGTGAGTCTGGAGTGGGCAGTGGGTGCAATTGGGTCCAGAGTGGGCAGTGAGTCTGGAGTGGGCAGTGAGTGCTGGTGGGTCTGGAGTGGGCAGTGAGTTCAGGTGGGGCAGTTAGTGCAGGTGTGTTTGGAGTGGGCAGTGAGTGCTGGTGGGTCTGGAGTGGGCAGTGAGTGCCGGTGGGGCAGTGAGTGCCGGTGGGTCTGGAGTGGGCAGTGAGTGCAGGTGGGTCAGTGAGTGCCGGTGGCCCTGGAGTGGGCAGTGAGTGCCGGTGGGTCTGGAGTGGGCAGTGAGTGCAGGTGGGTCAGTGAGTGGCGATGGGTCTGGAGTGGGCAGTGAGTTCAGGTGGGTCTGGAGTGGGCAGTGAATGATGGTGGGTCTGGAGTGGGCAGTGAGTGCAGGTGGGTCTGGAATGGGCAGTAAGTGCAGGTGGGGCAGTGAGTGCAGGTGAGTCTGGAGTGGGCAGTGAGTGCAGGTGGGTTTGCAGTGGGCAGTGAGGTCAGGTAGGTCTGGAGTGGGCAGTGAGTTCAGGTGGGACTGTAGTGGGCAGTGAGTGCAGGTGGGTCTGGAGTGGACAGTGAGTGCAGGTGGGTCTGGAGTGGGCAATGAGTGCAGGTGGGGCAGTGAATGCAGGTGGGGCAGTGAGTGCAGGTGGGGCAGTGAGCTCAGGTGGGTCTGGAGTGGGCAGTGAGTGCCGGTAGGTCAGTAAGTGCCGGTGGATCTGGAGAGGGCAGTGAGTGCAGGTGGGTGTGGAGTGAGCAATGAGTCTGGAGTGGGCAGTGAGTGCAGGTGGGGCAGTGAGTGCCGGTGGGTCTGGAGTGGGCAGTGAGTGCCAGTGGGTCTGGAGTGGGCAGTGAGTCCAGGTGGGGCAGTGAGTGCAGGTGAGTCTAGAGAGGGCAGTGAGTCTGGAGTGGGCAGTGAGTGCAGGTGGGCCAGTGAGTGCAGGTGGGCCTGGAGTAGGCAGTGAGTACCGGTGGGTCTGGAGTGGGCAGTCAGTGCAGGTGGGGCAGTGAGTGCCGGTGGGACTGGAGTAGGTAGTGAGTGCAGGTGGGTCTGGAGTGGGCCGTGAGGTCAGGTGGGTCTGGAGTGGGCAGTGAGTGCAGGTGGGACTGGAGAGGGCAGTAAGTGGGGGCGGGTCTGGAGTGGGCAGTGAGTGCCGGTGGGTCTGGAGTGGGCAATGGGTCTGGAGTGGGCAGTGAGTGCAGGTGGGACTGGAGTGGGCAGTGAGTGCAGGTGGGTCAGAGTGGGCAGTGAGTGCAGGTGGGGCAGTGAGTGCAGGTGGGACAGTGAGTGCTGGTGGGTCTGGAGTGGGCAGTGAGTGCAGGTGGGTCTGGAGTGGGGCAATGAGTGCAGGTAGGGCAGTGAGTGCAGGTGAGTCTGGTGTGGGCAGTGAGTGCCGGTGGGGCCCTGAGTGCAGGTGGGGCAGTGAGTGCCAGTGGGTCTGGAGTGGGCAGTGAGTCTGGAGTGGGCAGTGAGTGCAGGTGGGGCAGTGAGTGCCGATGGGTCTGCAGTGGGCAGTGAGTGCAGGTGGGTCTGGAGTGGGCAGTGAGTGCATGTGGGGCAGTGAGCTCATGTGAGTCTGGAGTGGGCAGTGAGTGCCGGTGGGTATGGAGTGGGCAGTGAGTGCAGGTGGGTCTGGAGTGGGCAGTGGGTCTGCAGTGGGCAGTGAGTGTAGGTGAGTCTGGAGTGGGCAGTGAGTGCAGGTGGGTCTGGAGTGGGCAGTGAGTGTCGGTGGGTCTGGAGTGGGCAGTGAGTGTAGGTGCGGCAGTGAGTGCAGGTGTGTCTGGAGTGGGCAGTGAGTGCTGGTGGGTCTGGAGTGGGCAGTGAGTGCCCGTGGGGCAGTGAGTGCAGGTGGGTCTGGAGTGGGCAGTGAGTGCAGGTGGGTATGGAGTGGGCAGTGAGTGCCAGTGGGTCTGGAGTGGGCAGTGAGTGCAGGTGGGGCAGTGAGTGCCGATGGGTCTGGTTTGGGCAGTGAGTGCCTGTGGGACAGTGAGTGCAGGTGGGTCTGGAGTGGGCAGTGAGTGCAGGTGGGTATGGAGTGGGCAGTGAGTGCCGGTGGGTCTGGAGTGGGCAGTGAGTGCAGGTGGGGCAGTGAGTGCCGGTGGGTCTGGAGTGGGCAGTGAGTGCAGGTGGGGCAGTGAGTGCCGGTGGGCCTTGAGTGGGCAGTGAATGCTGGTGGGTCTGGAGTGGGCAGTGAGTGCAGGTGGGTCTGGAATGGGCAGTAAGTGCAGGTGGGGCAGTGAGAGCAGGTGAGTCTGGAGTGGGCAGTGAGTGCACGTGGGTTTGCAGTGGACAGTGACGTCAGGTAGGTCTGGAGTGGGCAGTGAGTGAAGGTGGGTCTAGAGTGGGCAGTGAGTGCAGGTGGGTCTGGAGTGGGCAGTGAGTGCAGGTGGGGCAGTGAATGCAGGTGGGGCAGTGAGTGCATGTGTGGCAGTGAGCTCAGGTGGGTCTGGAGTGGGTAGTGAGTGCCGGTAGGTCAGTAAGTGCAGGTGGGTCTGGAGTGGGCAGTGAGTGCAGGTGGGTGTGGAGTGAGCAGTGAGTCTGGAGTGGGCAGTGAGTGCAGGTGGGGCAGTGAGTGCCGGTGGGTCTGGAGTGGGCAGTGAGTGCCAGTGGGTCTGGAGTGGGCAGTGAGTCCAGGTGGGGCAGTGAGTGCAGGTGAGTCTAGAGAGGGCAGTGAGTCTGGAGTGGGCAGTGAGTGCAGGTGGGGCAGTGAGTGCAGGTGGGCCTGGAGTGGGCAGTGAGTGCCGGTGGGTCTGGTGTGGGCAGTCAGTGCAGGTGGGGCAGTGAGTGCCGGTGGGTCTGGAGTAAGTAGTGAGAGCAGGTGGGTCTGGAATGGGCCGTGAGGTCAGGTGGGTC
This sequence comes from Pleurodeles waltl, assembly GCF_031143425.1. Lineage (NCBI taxonomy): Eukaryota > Metazoa > Chordata > Amphibia > Caudata > Salamandridae > Pleurodeles > Pleurodeles waltl. The sequence continues at coordinate 6,971,056 of NC_090442.1, read as the reverse complement.
TGGAGTGGGCAGTGAGTGCAGGTGGGACTGGAGAGGGCAGTAAGTGGAGGTGGGTCTGGAGTGGGCAGTGAGTGCCAGTGGGTCTGGAGTGGGCAATGGGTCTGGAGTGGGCAGTGAGTGCAGGTGGGGCAGTGAGTGCAGGTGGGGCAGTGAGCTCAGGTGGGTCTGGAGTGGGTAGTGAGTGCTGGTGGGTCTGGAGTGGGCAGTGATTGCCGGTGGGTCTGGAGTGGGCAGTGGGTCTGGGGTGGGCAGTGAGTGCAGGTGGGTCTGGAGTGGGCAGTGAGTGCAGGTGGGTCTGCGGTGGGCAGTGAGTGCCGGTGGGTCTGGAGTGGGCAGTGAGTGCAGGTGGGTCTGGAGTGGGCAGTGAGTCTGTAGTGGGCAGTGAGTGCAGGTGGGGCAGTGAGTGGAGGTGGGTCTGGAGTGGGCAGTGAGTGCAGGTGTGTCTGGAGTGGGCAGTAAGTCTGGAGCGGGCAGTGAGTTCAGGTGGGTCTGGAGTGGGCAGTGAGTGCAGGTGTCTGGAGTGGGCAGTGAGTGCAGGTGGGTGTAGGTGGGTCTGGAGTGGGCAGTGAGTCTGGAGTGGGCAGTGAGTCTGGAGCGGGCAGTGAGTTCAGGTGGGTCTGGAGTGGGCAGTGAGTGCAGATGGATCTGGAGTGGGCAGTGAGTGCCGGTGGGTCTGGAGTGGGCAGTGAGTGCAGGTGGGGCAGTGAATGCATGTGGGGCAGTGAGTGCTGGTGGGTCTGGAGTGGGCAGTGAGTGCAGGTGGTCTGGAGTGGGGCAATGAGTGCAGGTAGGGCAGTGAAAGCAGGTGAGTCTGGTGTGGGCAGTAAGTGCCGGTGGGGCACTGAGTGCAGGTGGGGCAGTGAGTGCCAGTGGGTCTGGAATGGGCAGTGAGTCTGGAGTGGGCAGTGAGTGCAGGTGGGGCAGTGAGTGCCGATGGGTCTGCAGTAGGCAGTGAGTGCAGGTGGGTCTGGAGTGGGCAGTGAGTGCATGTGGGGCAGTGAGCTCATGTGAGTCTGGAGTGGGCAGTGAGTGCCGGTGGGTATGGAGTGGGCACTGAGTGCAGGTGGGTCTGGAGTGGGCAGTGGGTCTGCAATTGGCAGTGAGTGTAGGTGAGTCTGGAGTGGGCAGTGAGTGCAGGTGGGGCAGTGAGTGCTGGTGGGTTTGGAGTGGGCAGTGAGTTCCAGTGGGTCTGGAGTGGGCAGTGAGTGCAGGTGGGTCTGGAATGGGCAGTAAGTGCAGGTGGGGCAGTGAGAGCAGGTGAGTCTGGAGTGGGCAGTGAGTGCACGTGGGTTTGCAGTGGACAGTGACGTCAGGTAGGTTTGGAGTGGGCAGTGAGTGAAGGTGGGTCTAGAGTGGGCAG